>NC_064620.1:177014090-177317121 GCF_023898315.1 Schistocerca nitens | reverse complement strand
ATGGAGTGTAGCCATGTATGGAAGTGAAACATGGACGATAACCAGTTTGGACAAGAAGAGAATAGAAGCTTTCGAAATGTGGTGCTACAGAAGAATGCTGAAGATAAGGTGGGTAGATCACGTAACTAATGAGGAGGTATTGAATAGGATTGGGGAGAAGAGAAGTTTGTGGCACAACTTGACTAGAAGAAGGGATCGGTTGGTAGGACATGTTTTGAGGCATCAAGGGATCACAAATTTAGCATTGGAGGGCAGCGTGGAGGGTAAAAATCGTAGAGGGAGACCAAGAGATCAATACACTAAGCAGATTCAGAAGGATGTAGGTTGCAGTAGGTACTGGGAGATGAAGAAGCTTGCACAGGATAGAGTAGCATGGAGAGCTGCATCAAACCAGTCTCAGGACTGAAGACCACAACAACAACGGGTCGACAAAACATAAATACCGCAACAGGTTTGCCGCTGAAGTTGTCTCAAGAAATCAACTTTGATCCATAAAGCCTAACACTGTATGTCTGCAAAAATAAGAACCAGTACCACCGCTCCCATGGTTTTTTCAAATTTAGAAGCCATACTTCATCCCGTTACTTTAAAATTAAGAACTTTCGGATTAATTCTGATATAAATTCTTGGAGCAAATAAATATTATTTGAATCAGTTGTCTTTTGTTGCAAATAATCAGTTTACATAATGTTGAATTAAAAACAAAATATAGAAGGAAACCAAGGGAACAACGACAGAAGTTGTTTTCATACCAGTCGCCCGGGGTGGGAGCAGTGTTAACAACCAGAGTGCAGCAATATAGCGAGACTATAAACTGCAGTCTCTGTTCATCACGATCCTGTACGTTGTAGTAAATGATTCTCTGTCCTAAACAAGGCAAACATGAACTTCTCACAACATCGTTTGTCCCTTGACAGTCAACGAAAAAATGATATTTCTATTGCAAATATCCCGTTTTAAAGACAAAATGACATTTAGTAAACAACGCCGTGAACAGTATGTAGATAAAAACAAATACACTACTGGCCATTAAAACTGCTACACCAAGAAGAAATGCAGATGATAAACGGGTACTCATTGGACACATATATTATACTAGAGCTGACATGTGATTACATTTTCATGCAATGTGGGTGCATAGATCCTTAGAAATCAGTACGCAGAACAACCACCTCTGGCCGTAATAAAGGCCTTGATACGCCTGCGCATTGAGTCAAACAGAGCTTGGATAGCGTGTACAGGTACAGCTGCCCATGCAGCTTCAACACGATACCACAGTTCATCAAGAGGAGTGACTACCGTATTGTGACGAGGCAGCTGCTCGGCCACCATCGACCAGACGTTTTCAATTGGTGTGAGATCTGGAGAATGTGCTGACCAGGGCAGCAATCGAACATTTTCTGCATCCAGAAAGGCCCGTACAGATCTGCAACATGCGGTCGTGCATTATCCTGCTGAAATGTAGTGTTTCGCAGGGATCGAATGAAGGGTAGAGCCATGGGTCGTAATACATCTGAAATGTAACGTCCACTGCTCAAAGTGCCGTCAATGCGAACAAGAGGTGACCGAGATGTGTTACCAATGGCACCCCAAACTATCCACGCCGGGTGATACGCCAGTATGGCGATGACGAATACACGCTTCCAATGTGCGTTCACCGCGATGTCGCCGAACACGGATGCGACCATTATGATGTTGTAAACAGAACCTGGATTCATCCGAAAAAAATCACGTTTTGCCATTCGCGCAGCCAGGTTCGTCGTTGAGTACACCATCGCAGGCGCTCATGTCTGTGATGCAGCGTCAAGGGTAACCGCAGCCATGGTCTCCGAGCAGATAGTTCATCCTGCTGAAACGACGCGTACTGTTCGTGCAGATGGTTATTGTCTTGCAAACGTCCCCATCTGTTGACTCAGGGATCGAGACGTAGCTGCATTATCTGTTACAGCCATGCGGATAAGATGCCTGTCATCTCGACTGCTAGTGATACGAGGCCGTTGGGATTCAGCACGGCGTTCCGTATTACCCTCCTGAACCCACCGATTCCATATTCTGCTAACTGTCATTGAATCTCGACCAACACGAGCAGCAATGTCGCGATACGATAAACCGCAATCGCGATAGGGTACAATCCGACCTTTGTCAAAGTCGGGAACGTGATGGGATGCATTTCTCCTCCTTACACGAGGCATCACAACAACTTTTCACACGGCAACGCCGGTCAACTGCTGTTTATGTATGAGAAATCGGTTGGAAACTTTCCTCATGTCAGCATGTTGTAGGCGTCACCACCGGCGCCAGCCTTGTGTGAATGCTCTGAAAAGCTAATCTTTTGCGTATCACTGCATCTTCTTCCTGTCGGTTAAATTTCGCGTCTGTAGCACGTCATCTTCGTGGTGTAGCAATTTTAGTGGCCAGTAGTGTACATATGGTTCACACAAGGCACATTATAATTACTCTCTTCCACTTTGTGTCGCCGCATTTACGGCATTGAGCCGTAACAAGAAATTACATATCGTTTGCAATCGTCGTATGACGGTTGCGGCGCACATTTCATTGTAATGACTTTTTATAATAACGCCCTTCCAGGGCTTGGAATGAAGTATAAGCTGTGCTACAAGCACCCACTACTCTACAGAATGAGTGTCCAGTGAATTCCGAGTGCGTAATTCAAGTTCCTATACTTTTCTAAATATTTCATTACGGCAGCAACGCACCACCCTGAACGCTAGACTAATGGAATTTAAGTCATTGACCTGCGAAGCAGCCTGGAAACTTCCTGTGGTCAGAAATGTAGCCACATATTCTACTGACAGCAGTCTTCCCAGTTCATAGAAGCAGAGGCCCACTAAGATGAAACGGCGCTAATGGCTGAAGTCCCTATGCTGCGCCACAAATCCCCCCTCCCCTCCCCCCCGCCTGTAAAACTACGTTTCTGTGCTTTTTACTGCTTAAATTACGCAAACTTTACATTTTTTAAAATAAGTTTAATAAAAACGAACCATTATTGAAAAACATGTCTTAAATAGACAATTATGCATACAAGATGCTACACAGACAAACAAAATCAACCACGGTAGTAAATGAATTACAGTTTGTGTAAATTTCCTAAAAAAGTTCAAAGTACAACAAAACCTAAAACCTATATCATGTTGTTTACGGTTTTAATATGGTTTATGATAAACAACTGGCCATTTGTTCCTCGTAAGTAACTAGAAATAAAAGATAAAGGTCCATAATTGAGAGTTGACAAAATATTTCCCTCCAGAAATTACATTTGATTATAATTTCTAGGCGCTTCAGTTTGGAACCGCGAGACCGCTACGGTTGCAGGTTCGAATCCTGCCTCGGGCATGGATGTGTGTGATGCCCTTAGGTTAGCTAGGTTTAAGTAGTTCTAAGTTCTATAGGACTGATGACCTCAGATGTTGAGACCCATAGTGCTCAGAGCCATTTGGACCATTTGATTATAATTTCACTTAGCGTTTCCTGGTTTCGACGGAAGGAAAGTAGTTGATTATGTAACTGAAGTCAGTTTTAACAAAACTATTAAATTTTACTATTTTCTTTCACCCATACTCGATCTTAAGTAGTCTTTTTACCGTCCGTAATTTTGTTGAAACAGTGTTCACAAGACGCCACACCCCATGGCAGTGTCATACATATCCACAGCCCGATATGGATACTCTGACAGCGAAATGACCATATCTTCAAAAGCTCCTTCACTTAAAATTGAAGGCATCTATTTCGATAACTTGTTCACCTGTGCCAATATGTCTCTCATATTTGGCATAAAAATCAGCTGCACAACTTTTTCGATGTAAGATACAGAGCTTATATTTAAGGCGTTTCCTCTAAAGAAATTAAAATAAGATGAAATGGTGCGAAATATGTGAGATATGTTTCCCGTTTCATTCATTTTGTCATCAAACTGAAGCACTTTGGATGAGTCTCGCTTCAGTCCACAAATGGCAGAAATTGGTAAAACTCAGACGCCTTCGTTCAGAAAGCATACTTGCTAGAGTAACTGCTCGCCGGCCTTAGAACGTCTACAATAAAATAGCGAAGTAGTAGCAAGAACTCCACTGTTGAATGTGAGCGAGCCGTGTAGGCGTCAGCTGCATGAACGAAGCACACTGTTCCCGCATAAACCATGTTAGCGACAGTTTCGGTCGTTTCTTCATGACGCTACTTGGACGACATGACGCTGCAGAAATGGTACTGTGACAACAGCGTTCGTTTACAACCGCAGGCCCAGGAAAAGCCCTCTTCTTGTAGGCAAAAGGTAGGAGTACAAGGAGTAAGAGAATTCACCTACCATTCCAGGTTACCTCTTAGACCATATTTCTTTGTTTTTTTTTTTTTTCTTTTTCCCGTCAGTTTTTGCGCTCCCTCTGCGCCTCCGCCCTTAGCGGAGGCGTATCATGCCATGCCCTCGAAGCGACCCTGCATAGAAGGTTTACGGGACGTTTAATGCTACAGCTCCACACGCAAATAATATTTGTTCCACTTTAAGAACTGCTGAAATTATAATGTTTATCTTTTAATTAATCACATAAAGCACGAGTAGTAGTCAAAAATTTTCAACTACACTGGCGGAAAAAAATCGCAACACCAAAAACTAATTACTGGCCTCCTTGCAGGCGACACACGGCCATCACTGGCACCGAGGCAAAATAAGCTTTCAACAGAAAACGCAACAGACAGCCCTCCAACTCTCCAATGAGTTCTCGCTTGACACCACTGAAGTCGCAGATGGTGATGGTTTGGGGTCAGTGGAATGCACGCTACAGGGCGCCTTTCTCGGAGCTGTCCTTGAAGTAACCGATTTGTAACAGTTTGTTGCGTCACTGAGTTGTCAACTGCTGGTCAAATTACTCCTGCAGATGCATTACGATGCGCCAGAGCGGTCTGTATATTCTCGTAACCGCTGCCAGCAATCATGTACAATGGCTACATTCCTGCCAAGTCTTTCTGCAGTATCGCAGAAGGAACATTCAGTATCGCAGAAGGAACATTCAGCTTCTCGTAGCCCCATTACACGATCTCGTTCAAACTCGATATGGTGTTGATAATGGCGTCTTTGTCGCCTTAAAAGCATTCGTGGCTATTATCAATTCATAACACCCAATCTCAAAGGCAGCTAACGCTCACGATCGTTACAGCGTGTATTTACAGTAAACTTGATTTGCATCCTCATAGTGGCGCTATGTCCGTCCTCGGTAGCTGAATGGTCAGCGTGACGGATTGTCAATCCTCTGGGCCCTGGTTCGATTCCCGGCTAGGTCGCGGAATTTACTGCGCCCAGGGACTGGGTGTTGTGTTGTCCTCATCATCATCCTATCATCCTCATCGACTGCAGGTCGCCGGCGAAGTGGCGTCAAATTGAAAGACCGGCACCCGGCAAACGGCCTGCCCGACGGGGGGGCCCTAGCAATACGATTAAATAACTAAATAGTGGTGCTACGTGAATGGCGCGAAATTTGAACAGACCTCATCTTTCAGATGTAGAAACACGTCTACCAACTTTCGTTTATGTCACACAACTCCTCCTTGGTGCTGCGATTTTTTCCGTTAGTGTATAATCTCAAAAAACTCAAGATGCGCCTTCTCTAGATATTCACCTTGCAATGCAGCCAGGTTCTCCCAACGAAGAGACGACTTGGCCGAGAACTTGGCTGTAGGTATCTGCATTTTGGCGTACCGGGAAAGTTCCACTTCAAAATCACCTCGCCTTTATTCTGGAAATGGCTTCTTCATACCGAAAAAGAGAAAGAAGTGACTGGTTGCCAAGTCAGGAGAATACCGGACTGTGACCTGTGCAGAACCAACTCCGCCATTTTCTTGGTTCAAAAACTGGCCCTTGGACAACCTCCCGCGGAGCTTCGTCTTGACAGCCTTTTCGCACCCTCGTTAGGAGATTCCATTGGTACGCTCGTGACGGTTAGCCTCTTACGAGCATAATTTGTTAGCGCCACACCATGCAATCCTTCCTAGAAGGCTTTTTAGGAGGTGGTGAATCTACGACTTTCCACTACTATGTTGCTACTTTCTCTGGGGAGTAGCACAGAGAAACACCAAGCACTCGTCTATGCTGACTAGGCGACTGTGACATTTCATCGATGCCTCGGATCGATGGGCTTTTTCATTGTGCTCGAAGGGTCACGCAACACATCGGGAGGTGGTCTTTGCGCCGCGCGGGATTAGCCGAACGGTCTCAGACGCTGCAGTCATCGACTGTGCGGCTGGTCCCGGCGGAGGTTCGAGTCCTCCCTCGGGCATGGGTGTGTGTGTTTGTCCTTAGGGTAATTTAGGTTAAGTAGTTTATAAGCTTAGGGACTGATGACCTTAGCAGCTAAGTCCCATAAGATTTCACACATATTTTTGAGGTGGCCTTTGCACTGTCCAGAATGTCGTGCAACATCTTCAAAACTGACCCATGACTGATTTTCATTTTTTCGACTATCGCTTCTGTTATGACTCGCCAGTCTTCGAAGAACTTCTCACGCGATTCACAGTCCTACAGAGAGAGATGATCTGCCATTGCGTTCTTCGCTATTAAGAGCTGTTTGACAAGAAAGGAACCTTCTGCATCACCTAACCACTGTCCGCCACGTTGGCTAAATGGTCAGCGTGACGGAGTGCCGTCCTCAGGGGCAAGGTTTAAACCTAAATCATCAGGCGGATTTACATGTGTCGGTGTCCGCCCCGACAACTGAGTGGTCAGCGTGACGGGCCCGGGTTCGATTCCCGGCTGGGTCGGGGACTTTCTCCGCTCAGGGACTGGTTGTTGTGTTGTCTTCATCATCATTTCATCCCCATCAGGCGTGCAGGTCGCCCAATGTAGCGTCGAATGTAATAAGACCTACACCAAGGCGGCCGGACCTGCCCCGTCAGGGGCCTCCCGGCCAATGACGCCAAACGCGCATTTCCATTTTACCTAACCACTGTGTTACACATTGTCCATTCACATTAATGTGGTCACCCGTCAGAAACCTTTTGCAGCGCCGGCCGCTAGACGTGCAAGATGAGAGTCAGTGAGGTTCTGGAATATACCGAGAGATGTGGAGCAACGCCGACCCCAGTGGGGTGGCCAGCTGCGCTGGATTTCTCGGTTGACGAGGTGGTCCCACAGGTTCTCGTTTGGGTTTCAATCTGTGAAGTTTGGTGGCTAGCGGAATACGGCAAACTCGTCCTGATGCTCTTCTAACCACGCACGTACATTGCGAGCTGTGACACATGTTGCACTGTCCTGCTCGTAGATGCCATCGTGACGTGAAAAAACAGACTGCATCGAGGATTGGACATGGTCCACAAGAATGGATGCATACTTCCGTTGATCCATTCTGACATTTAACGTGTCGTGTCGCCACTCAGTGGATACCCAATTGCTAGCCTTCGTCCCCCGAGAACAGCAGTCAGAGTGGGTACATGAACAAGGCGCGAGCTGAGGAGGCCCATATGCAGCGAGCAACGTTCGCTGAACGGCCTTGAGGGGACAATATCGGCAGCCCTATAGTCCATCTAAGCTGTCTGTTGCACGTCTATCGGCCGTACGCGTCTCTGCAGCCGTCGTTCACCTCTGTCGTCTATGGCTCGTGGTGCACCACAGTTGCTTCAGCGCCGGTTGTCGATAGCACCATTTTGCCATGCACGGTATACCTTAACCACGGCGGCACGCGAACGGTTTACAAACTTAGCTGTTTCGGAAATGCTTACACGCTTGGTCCAAAAGCCAATGATCACGCCCTGCTTCCCGCAGCTCCCCGACTTGGTTTAGATACCCCCCCATCTATAATGCTGCCATCTGCCGTCTGTTGTTGTTGTGGTCTTCAGTCCTGAGACTGGGTTGATGCAGCTCTCCATGCTACTCTATCCTGTGCAAGCTTCTTCATCTCCCAGTACCTACTGCAACCTACATCCTTCTGAATCTGCTTGGTGTATTCATCTCTTGGTCTCCCTCTACGATTTTTACCCTCCACGCTGCCCTCCAATACTAAATTGGTGATCCCTTGATGCCTCAGAACATGTCCTACCAACCGATCCCTTCTTCTAGTAAAGTTGTGCCACGAACTCCTCTTCTCCCCAATTCTATTCAATTCCTCCTCATTAGTTATGTGATCTACCCATCTAATCCCCAGCATTCTTCTGTAGCACCACATTTCGAAAGCTTCTATTCTCTTCTTGTCTAAACTATTTATCGTCCATGTTTCACTTCCATACATGGCTACACTCCATACAAATACTTTCAGAAACGACTTCCTGACACTTAAATGTATACTCGATGTTAACAAATTTCTCTTCTTCAGAAACGCTTTCCTTCCCATTGCCAGTCTACATTTTATATCCTCTCTACTTCGACCATCATCAGTTATTTTGCTCCGAGTAATTATTGCACGCTGATGTCGAACACAGGCGGTGATCACATTAATGTGACTAGACCGTGTATGATAATGTAATGTTCCACCAACTCAGCACAGATTGTTGCAGCGCTATTCCTCTTCAAACGCAGAAAACGAATTACCACACGACACCTCACTTTATTGACAGATTGCGTCTTTTATGTTGGGTCCTCTAGCTGCATGCAACGGTACGCAGACGTGTACGTGGAAGCAACCAATAAATTAGTTAAGTAATTTTATTTTTGGATAATTAACACTTCACGACTATCCCTCATATTAAAATAAGAAAAAAACATAGTTTAATGGGTGGTCAACCACTGTCATGACATCGTTTTACTACAGGTTGATGTTAAGTATTTACATTAAATATTCGATTGACACGGGCAATAGTTATCTTACAGCAGTTTTAGGTCTGTAGAAAACTTTCGACATTTTGACCGGAATAGAAGCTAAAAAATTCTGAAGGTAGTAGAGACAAAATACAGGGAATAATACGTTTCCTCTACTTTTACGGAAATCAGACTGCGATTTTAAGAGTCGAAGCACATGAAAAACAGCCCTGGTTGAGAACAGAGTTATAGCCAACTCCTTGCGTTATTCAATCTCTACATTTATCAAGTAGTAAACTAGGGAGAAATGCGGAAACTGAATCAAAATTAAGTGCGAAGATAAAGAAAAATGAGGTCTGCCGACGATATTTTAATTTTCAGAAACAAGAATGCACTGGGAAGATTAGATCAACGAAGTGGATAGTGTCTTAATATGAACATTAACAAAAGTAAAACAAAGGTAATGAAATGTAGAATTCACGCGATGCTGAGGGAATTAGGCGAGGAAATGAGAAGCTAAAAATTGCATTAAAATTTTGCTACCTGGAGCAAAATGGCTGAAGATGGTAGAAATAAGAGGATATAAAATGCAGTTCTGCAGTAACATGAAAACCTTTCCTGAAAAAAGAAATATGTTAATATTTACTATAAATATTAGTGTTAAGAACTCTCTTCCGAAACTGTTTCCCTGGAGAGTAGTCCTGTACGGAATTGAAATGTGGACGCTCAGGAGCACAGAAGAGATGAGAATAGAAGTTTTCGGAACGTGGTGCTACAGAAGAATACTAAAGATCAGGTAAGTGGTTCGAGGAACGAATGAAGAAGTACTGCGTCTAACTGGAGAAAAAAGGCATTTATCGCACAACTTAACAAAAAGAAGGGATGAGTTGATGGGACACTTGGTGACGCATCACAGAATATTTAATTTGGTAATGACGGAATTGTGTGTGTGTGTTTGGGGGGGGGGGGTTGTAGAGGGAGACCAAGGATCGAATAGATTAAGCAGGTTGGAACTGATATAGCGTGTAGTAGTTAAGCAGATGTGCGCATCACATCACTGACCTTAATTTTGGGGGATAAAGGCGAGAAGATCTTTTGTGTTGCGAAGCGAAGTGGAACGACCCTTGTCTGAAATATATGCGAGGCTGCATGCCTTTGAGCCCTCCTATTGTGCAGGCAGCATAAATCGACACGTACTAGTGGGAACTCCGGACGACATGAGCAGCACAGCCAGCTCGTCCGTTTTTTGGGAGACGGCGAACACGTGCGCCATGGACTTCGGCGTGGGCAGCTGCAGGCATCCCGTTTCTGCAGGAATCAGCCAGCCACTCCTCCTAACGGTCACCGCCTCTGTGAGCGAGACGCATTTTTCAATAGAAGCCCGACGGGAAAAACGGTTTTTGCATACTGCGAGAGAAGCACTTCTTAGAAAACGGTTCCTGATGCTTCCGTCACGGTGAAAAGGTGCTATATCACTTCGAATTAAGCACGTTCTTTCCACATCTGGGAGACCAATGATCCCTAAAGAACTGCATGTGAAGAGGCCGCGAAAAGCGGCCTACGTGCACTAAACATTCCGAATGCTGCTCCGTAGGTGTATCAGTAACTGACTTTCCGTTACCGTTGCATTATTTTCATTTTAGCAAGTCTGTGTCAACGGCAGTTCTTGGGCTACAAGTGAAAAATCAATACTTGGAAGAAAGAGCTCAATTAAACTTGTGAGGGGTCTAGCGGTTCTAGGCGCTCAGTCCGGAGCCGCGCGACTGCTACGGTCGCAGGTTCGAATCCTGCCTCGGGCATGGATGTGTGTGATGTCCTTAGGTTAGTTAGGTTTAAGTAGTTCCAAGTTCTAGGGGACTGATGACCACAGATGTTAAGTTCCATAGTGCTCAGAGCCATTTGAAACTTGTGAGGAAGCTATACAAGCAAGATACGTCACGACAGTTATTACACTATCAGCCAGAAAAGAACGGGAACACTTCGAAACCAAAGACGCAGCCTTCTACATTTCTCCGGACGGAGAACAGGTAATTTTTAACTAACCTAACGCAGAACAGTGACGTAGTAAATACGACAGCCGATAGTAAGGAAATGTTCTTACCATAAGAGAAATAAATCCAGCCTGCAGAAGTGAAACGTTGATTATCGACGACAGAGATGGGCAAATGAAGATGGACAAGCAGTAGATATTAGACTTATGTTCTATATATATTGATGCAATGCTAAATGCAGAAGACATGAATGACGTTTTTTCAATATGTGGGAGACAGGAAGGGCGTAAGGAAGACATCGAAGTCGCCCTGGAGTATCTGTGGGTATAGAACAATAAGGTAAGCAACAAAAAATGTCGCCCGGAGATGATGAAATAACCTTACACGTGACACAAAAAATGTAATTATATCGTTACAAAAAAAAAACTACATACTTGTGAATATGAAGACGACAAAACAAAGCTGTTCGCACGGAACATATTATGATGCCCGAGAGACGTACTATACATAACAATGGAAATTAATACCAACTAAACACTGTACACGGAAATACAGAATGTCAACAGCGATCGAGAGCTATGTACATTACTGGCCATTAAAATTGCTACACCACGAAGATTACGTGCTACAGACGCGAAATTTAACCGACAGCAAGAAGATGCTGTGAATGCAAATGATTAGCTTTTCAGAGCATTCACACAAGGTTGGCGCCGGTGGCGACACCTACAACGTGCTGACATGAGGAAAGTTTCCAACCGATTTCTCATACACAAACAGCAGTTGACCGGCGTTGCCTGGTGAAACGTTGTTGTGATGCCTCGTTTAAGGAGGAGAAATGCGTACCATCACGTTTCCGACTTTGACAAAGGCCGGATTGTAGCGACATTGCTGCTCGCGTTGGTCGAGATTCAGTGACTGTTAGCAGAATACGGAATCAGTGGGTTCAGGAGGGTAATACGGAACGCCGTGCTGGATCCCAACGGCCTCGTATCACTAGCAGTCGAGTTGACAGGCATCTTATCCGCATGGCTGTAACTGATCGTGAAGCCACGTCTCGATCCCTGAGTCAACAGATCAGGACGTTTGCAAGACAACATCCATCTGCACGAACAGTGCGACGACGTTTGCAGCAGCATGCACTATCAGCTCGGAGACCATGGCTGCGGTTACCCTTGACGCTGCATCACAGACTGGAGCGCCTGCGATGGTATACTCACCGACGAACCTGGGTGCACGAATTGCAAAATGTCATTTTTTCGGATGAATCCCGGTTCTGTTTACAGCATCATGATGGTCGCATCTGTGTTTGGCGACATCGCGGTGAACGCACATTGGATGCTTGTATTAGTCATCGCCATACTGGCGTATCACCCGGCGTGATGGTATGGGTTGCCATTGGTTACTCGTCTCGGTCACCTCTTGTTCGCAATGACGGCACTTTGAACAGTGGACGTTACATTTCAGATGTGTTACGACCCGTGGCTCTACCCTTCATTCGATCCCTGCGGGCGAAACCCTACATTTCAGCAGGATAATGCACGACCGCATGTTGCAGGTCCTGTACGGGCCTTTCTCGATACAGAAAATGTTCGACTGCTGCCCTGGCCAGCACATTCTCCAGATCTCTCACCAACTGAAAACGGCTGTTCATTGGTGGCCGAGCAACTGGTTCGTCATAATATGCCATTCACTACTCTTGATAAACTGTGGTATCGTGTTGACGCTGCATGGGCAGCTGCACCTGTACACGCCATCCAAGCTCTGTTTGACTCAACGCCCAGGCGTATCAAGGCAGTTATTACGGCCAGAGGTGGTTGTTCTGGGTACTGATTTCTCAGGATCTATGCACCAAAATTGGGTGAAAATGTAATCACATAACAGTTCTAGTATGCTATATTTGTCCAATGAATACCCGTTTATCATCTGCATTTCTTCTTGGTATAGCACTTTTAATGGCCGGTAGTGTAGTAATTCACACAGCGCTAGATGCGATGTGAAGGAGATGTCACCGTCGCTGTGCAGTAGATCACGGTCAAAGTGCCGGCTCGTCACTCGTCAAATCAGAGTTCGGTTCCCATATCTACCAAATGTATACTCTAAGAAAATACGACGCTCTGCGAAGGAATTACCCGAGTGGAGCGGAAATCGACAAATGTAATGTGATGTACATGTACAGACAAACAAATCATTACAATTTCAGAAAAATTGGCAAGTTTTATTCAATAGAAAGACCTTCACAAATTGACCTCGTCAACAATGCGTTGGTCCACCTCTGGCCCTCACACAAGCAGTTATTCGGCTTGGCACTGATTCATAGACTTGTTGGATGTCCTTCTGAGGGATACCGTGCCAAATTGTGTCCAGTTGCCGCCTTAGATGGTCAAAATGCCGGGCTGGTAGACCATGCCCATAATGCTCCAAACGTTCTATCCGGCGACCTGGCTGTCCAAGGTAGGGTTTGGCAATCACGAAGACAGGCTGTAGAAGCCCTTGCTGTGTGTGTGTGTGTGTGTGTGTGTGTGTGTGTGTGTGTGTGTGTGTGTGTGGCATTATCTTGCTGAAATGTAAGCCCAGGATGGCTTTCCATGAAGGGTAACAGTACGGTGTGTGAAATATCGGCGCCGGACCGCTGTAAGGGTGCCGTGGCTGACAACCAAAGGAGTCCTGCTATGAAAAGAAATGCCACCCCAGACCGTAACTCCTGGTTGTCGGGCAGTATGGCGGACGACAGTCAGACTGGTATCCCACCGCCGTCCGAGTCGTCTGCAGACACGTCTTCGGCCTGGAATCTCATTGAGTGGAGTAGAATTGTTTTCAGTCATGAGTCCCTCTCCGAACTGAGCCCTAATGACCGGCACAGACGGGTCTGGAGACGCCGGAACAGCGGTGGATCATCATCCTAACTGTGCGGTATGTCGACGGTATTCTACGTCCCGTTTTATTGCCCTTCATGGCGAGCCAACCTGGGCTTACACTTCAGCAATATACTGTCCGCCCGCATTCGGCGAGAGTTCCTGCTGCTTGTCTTCGTGCTTGCCGGACCTCACCTTGGCCAGCAAGGTCGCCAAATCTCTCCCTAATTGAGTATGTTTGAAGTATTATGAGCAGGGTCTTTTAACCAGCTCGGGATTTTTGATGAGTATAAAACTGGTGCGTATTGTTTTTAGTCTTTACGGGAACTAATGCAGTACGAGCTAAGAAACTGTATCACCAAACTCACAAAATTTTAAGCGAAATTTATCCTGGTTATTTCAAGGGCACACGTTTAATAATAATGACAGATTATTATTCTTTTCAGGAGTAAGTAATTTTAGATCAATCAGACGTCTAGCAAAACTTTATCTTTTACGAAGCTGCCCCAATGTTGGACTGCATATAAACGTGAGGGTAGGATAACTTCCGATAGAATACATTAGCCGGCCGCGGTGGCCGTGCGGTTCTAGGCACTGCAGTCCGGAACCGCGGGACTGCTACGGTCGCAGGTTCGAATCCTGCCTCGGGCATGGATGTGTGTGATGTCCTTAGGTTAGTTAGGTTTAAGTAGTTCTAAGTTCTAGGGGACTGATGACCACAGATGTTAAGTCCCATAGTGCTCAGAGCCATTAGAACCATTTTTTTGAAGAATACATCAGACTACCACAAGGGAGGTTCGCTATACTGTGCTCCAAGCATATCGTAACCACTTCACGTCTGCGTCTACCATCCGAGAACTACTACTGGAATACCTGTCATCCCACACCACTAGTCTGAGACTAGCAACAACCGGACTGGGGATGTATCGTAGGCTGTCGTTAAGACCACAAAAAAAAAAAAAAAAAAAAAAAAAAAAAAAAAAAAAAAAAAAACAGCTGTGTGTCGACTGATGCCGAGCTGATGAATGTCGTTTCATTGTATTCAGTGATGAATCCGGGTTTTGACTATGCTGGATGACCAACATAAGCGCGTATGGCGACGACTGCGAAGAAGTTCTATTCTTCCAGTGTCGATTACCTTAACTGATTTTGGAGAGGCGTGCGGTGTTATTCCTGGGGTCAAGGTGTGGGGACAAATCGGGTACGACTTCAAACCACGGCTGGTGGCTGGTAAACTGCTAAACATGACAAGTATCTAACGGACTTGGCCTGTCTGTTTTGCTAGTCGGTTCCTATCCCGTAAGACACAATAGAGTTACTGCCCAGATATGAAGCAATTTCTTTTTGATTTGTGGTAAGTTTAGCAAGAGTAATAGGAGACAGATTTCAGACTACCTAACAGATCAAAACGAAAATTTCTGTTCCGACACTGACAATGTTGAGTGTTTATGGAAAAAGTTCAAGGCAATCGTAAAATGCGTTTTAGTCACGTACGAGCCGAGTAAAACTGTGAGGGACGGGAAAAACCCACCGTGATTCAACAACAATGTTAGGAAACTACTGCGAAAGCAAAGAGAGGTTCACTGCAAATTTGATCGCAGCCAAAACCTCTCAGACAAACAGAAGCTAAACGATGTCAAAGTCAGCGTAAGGAGGGCTATGCATGAAGCGTTCAGTAAATTCGAAAGTAAAATTCTATGTACCGACTTGGCAGAAAATCCTAGGAAGTTCTGGTATTACGTTAAATCAGTAAGTGGATCGAAACAGCATATCCAGACGCTCTGGGATGATAATGGCATTGAAACAGAGGATAACACGCGTAAAGCTGAAATACTAAACACCTTTTTCCAAAGCTGTTTCACAGAGGAAGACCGCACTGCAGTTCCTTCTCTAAATCCTCGCACGAACGAAAAAATGGCTGAAATCGAAATAAGTGTCCAAGGAATAGAAAAGCAACTGAAATCACTCAACAGAGGAAAGTTCACTGGACCTGACGGGATACCAATTCGATTCTACACAGAGTACGCGAAAGAACTTGCCCCCCTTCTAACAGCCGTGTACCGCAAGTGTCTAGAGGAACGAAGGTTCCAAATGATTGGAAAAGAGCACAGGTAGTTCCAGTTTTCAAGAAGGGTCGTCGAGCAGATGCGCAAAACAATAGGCCTATATCTCTGACATCGATCTGTTGCAGAATTTTAGAACATGTTTTTTGCTCGTGTATCATGTCATTTCTGGAAACCCAGAATCTACTCTGTAGGAATCAACATGGATTCCGGAAACAGCGATGGTGTGAGACCCAACTCGCTTTATTGTTCATGAGACCCAGAAAATATTAGATACAGGATAGATAGATGCCATTTTCCTTGACTTCCGGAAGGCGTTCGATACAGTTCAGCACTGTCGCCTGATAAAGTAAGAGCCTACGGAATATCAGGCCAGCTGTGTGGCTGGATTGACGAGTTTTTAGCAAACATAACACAGCATGTTGTTTTCGATGGAGAGACGTCTACAGACGTTAAAGTAACCTCTGGCGTGCCACAGGGGAGTGTTATGGGACCATTGCTTTTCACAATATATGTAAATGACCTAGTAGATACTGTCGGGAGTTCCATGCGGCTTTTCGCGGGTGATGCTGTAGTAATACAGAAAAGTTGCAGCATTAGAAAATTGCAGCGAAATGCAGGAAGATCTGCAGCGGATAGGCACTTGGTGCAGGGAGTGGCAACCGACCCTTAACATAGGCAAATGTAATGTATTGCGAATACATAGAAAGAAGGATCCTTTATTGTATGATTATATGATAGCGGAACAAACACTGGTAGCAGTTACTTCTGTAAAATATCTGGGAGTATGCGTGCGGAACAAGTTGAAGTGGAATGATCATATAAAATTAATTATTGGTAAGGCGGGTGTCAGGTTGAGATTCATTGGGAGAGTCCTTAGAAAATTTAGTCCATCAACAAAGGAGGTGGCTTACAAAATACTCGTTCGACCTATACTTGAGTATTGCTCATCAGTGTGGGATCCGTACCAGGTCAGGTTGACAGAGGAGATAGAGAAGATCCAAAGAACAGCGGCGCGTTTAGTCACAGGGTTATTTGGTAAGCGTTATAGAGTTACGGACATGTTTAGCAAACTCAAGTGGCAGACGCTGCAAGAGAGGCGCTCTGCATCGCAGTGTAGCTTGCTGTCCAGGGTTCGAGAAAGTGCGTTTCTGGATGAGGTATCGAATATATTGCTTCCCCCTACTTATACCTCCCGAGGAGATCACGAATGTAAAATTATAGAGATTCGAGCACGCACGGAGGCTTTCCGGCAGTCGTTCTTCCCGCGAACCATACGAGACTGGAACAGGAAAGGCAGGTAATGACAGTGGCACGCAAAGTGCCCTCCGCCACACACCGTTGGGTGGCTTGCGGAGTATGGTTGTAGATGGAGATATAGATGTAGACGTTTCTATGGGACCGAACCGCTGAGGTCATCGGCCCCTAGGCTTACACACTACTTAAACTAACTTAAACTAACTTACGCTAAGGAGAACACACACACACACACACACACACACACACACACACACACACACATGCCCAAGGGAGGACTCAAACTTCCGACGATGGAACCCGAGTGACCCGTGGCAAGGCACCTGCATTTAGTCCCTCCGCTTGGCTGTAGCTCGTCGCAACCGCCTCGACGCCTTGGAGACACTACTTGGCATATCAGCAGATAGCTCCCTTCAACTTTGTGGACGAAGTGGGAGCACATTCCAGAGCATGCATTGCTATGTATGGTGATCACACGCCCAATTAAGAACCATGTCTTGCCTTTTGTAACGTCCAGGGAACTAACATAAATCGCGGTGACTTCAGTATAATTATTGTTTTTGAATAAAAGTGTAATTTCCTCTCGTCTCTTTACGTTTTTCTTTCACTTACATTATGTACTGCAGTGCAGCAGTTGTTTCTATGTATGGCCCAAGTTTCCACGAGCTATATCACTTGGCACTGATACATCATGCGAAAGTTACTTTCGTCCTTAAGCTTTGGTCACCAGTGTATTTTCATTAATGTTCACTACAATACGCGCGCTAAAATGTTTTGTATGATCGGAGAGTGTCCGGTGTTAGGAGGGGCTCAATTCAATATATTTAGATGTCGGAAGATCATTGGATATTCAATAATTCTCACTTTAAAGATATTTTCTTACCAAGTTATAAACATGAATAGAGCGGTCTGGTTTGCGAGTGTTAAATACGTTAGCTAGCGCTGCTGCACCTTCCTGTCCTTTCTTGTCAGTCAACCTGTTCGCATGGACAGAGATGGGAAGTCCGGATAGCGTTCTTGTCGGAGACAAACTTACAAGACAGATCCCGGAGGTGGATTGACTCTTTGAAACTATATATATGGTTGCGTATGTTAGGGACCCAAGCATTACATCCTACAGCCATTCACCCTGGTGGGTCCTCGTTTGCCAGTAATCGATGAAAAAAAACTTCCGTAATGATCACACAAGGTAAGCTTTCGCGGCTGGCACTGACGTCACTTAAAACTTCCGGGCTAATAGGCCGTGGACGATGTTCAAAACTTCCTCGTAACGTTTCCTCTCCGACTGCGGGAGATATCTTCATAGGTAAAGTGGCACACTGCAACAAGAACTCGAGGGAGCGCCGAATATAGTGGCAGTTTACAGGGCACAAAGTCCATCACGTGACGTCGGCTACGATATTATCTCTGGTAACGCCAATATTCTCGATTGAAAGTAATCGATCGTCATTCTTATGTTACAATGTTGACATCCAAATTCTACCTAAATTAGCACCTTCCTCTCTTCTGTTAAAATTATTATGGTGTTAACACCTCTACACTGCCCATATATTCGGTGCTCCCTCCAGTTTTGGTTGCAGTTCGTCACTTTACCTCTGAGGATGTCTCCCGCAGTCGGAGAAGAAATGTCAGGAGAAAGTTATATACATCGAAGTTTTAAGTGATGAAAGCATTTGTAATTTCGCATGATGGTCTAGAGCTTTAAAAATAGAAACATTGCGCCGGCTAGTGGCATAAGGTAATGATTAGAATACATTCCTCATATGCACATTGTTCTGGATTCGATTCTCTTAGGGTACCTACAATTTTTTTTATTTTTAAATCTTTATGGAAATGAATTTCCACAGTTTTATATACAATTGATTGGTTTAAATGTAATTTTATTTATTTCTTAACCTTTGTCACGTTATTTTGATCATCGTTTTAACTTTCTCATTTGCTCTCATTTTTCTTCCTTTCATTCTTCTTTCATTTGAAATCTTTGTTTATGTGATTTTAATTATTATCATGTATTAACTTCAACTTAATTTCTTCCGTTTTATCATCTCATATTTTCGTCCACGTTATTGCATTCATTATTTCTATTCTTCATGTTGCATGAATTTCGTTTTACTTATGACTCCATCTTTCCTTTAAATCTTCATCTGCGTTATTGTGACCACAGTGCTACTGGAATTTATGTTTTAAATGTATGATGATTACCACCCGAAAAATTACATCTTGTAACGAAAATACATTCCTGACACCACTGCACAGTCGACATGAATACATTACTTCGCGGTGGTTTGTTTTAAATATCACGATAGCTAAATAAAAATAATTCAAGTCACATGAGCATAGGTTCCAAATGAAAAAAGAATGAAAGGATGAAAAGTGACAGCAAATGAAAAACTTAAAACGATGATGAAAATAACGTGACTAAGGATTAGAAATAAAAAAAATATTACATTTAAACCAATGAACTGAATAAAAAATTTAGAAATTCATTTCGATAAATATTTAAAAATGAAATATTTACAGGTCCCTAACGAGATTCGAATCCAGAACCTTCTAAATATGAGTAATGTACCCTAACCGTTACGCTATGCCACTAGGCTGCGCACTGGTCTTAGTTTTAAAGTTATAGACCATCACGCAAAATTACAAGAGGTGTTTTCGTCGATTACTTGCAAATGATGGCACGCTACGGTTAATGGATGCTGGGTGTGATAACTGAGACCCTAACCTAGATTAAAAAAATCGATCCCACTCCTCGGGACTTCTCCTTTTTAGTTTTTTCGGCGGTAGATCAGCAGCGCCGTCGCACTACTGAAATTCTACGGGTATAAAACTTGAGCAGCACATGAGACTATTTCATACAGTTTTCGTGTGATGTATGCTTTTGCAGTAGGAGAACTTAAATGTAGAGCGAGTGGGAGTAGAGTTCATGATGAACTTCAGTGGACAGTGAAGCAGCATCACTGACGAACATTTAATATGATGCATTGTTGTTGCTAAATATCTGCAACTCACGAAAATTTTACTGCACTTAGCTATGAATCTAATTCTTCAACTTCAGGCAGAAACTAAAACGCATTTAATAATTTTATATAAGATCATCTTTCTTTGTGTTTTTACTCAAAATACAATATTCAACATTCAACTTCACTTCGTCACCGTTTTGACTACACTATTTAGTAATTTGGTGCCATTCATTAACTCACTTGTTTTACACTTTAATTACTACTGCAGTATTCGCTTATCTTCTTGTGTTCCATCGGTGCTTGCCTAACAAAACCTATCATAAACAGCTGGAGTTGTTATTAGGGCAGAAACACAGTGGTGGACGACCCTCCCCCGAGACTGTAGAGCCAAACTTTGTCGTCAGGGTCGCCCAATGGCCCGACTCCATTAGTCCTACAATTCTAGTACTAATTTGAGAACACGGACGCGAATTGTCGTGACTACATTCTCAACTAGGAAGAGCCATTTCTCTGCCTCGTGATGACTGGGTGTTGTGTGATGTCCTTAGGTTAGTTAGGTTTAAGTAGTTCTAAGTTCTAGGGGACTGATGACCATAGATGTTAAGTCCCATAGTGCTCAGAGCCATTTGAACTATTTTTTGAAGAGTCACTTTGTAGCATTACTTTCTTTTATGCATCAATAACTGTGTGGATAATGCTACTTGAAATCGCATAACTATGAGTACGCGTCAACAAATAAAACTTTCAGAAATATTCATCGTGTCCGGAAAAAAAAATATCAGCGTGGTGCAAAGATTGGAAACTAGCTCCTAACGTAGACACATATGCAGTCATAAAAGAGGCTGCTTACACAACGCTGGTGTGACCCATGCTGTAAAGCTGCTCAAGTCTATAGGATCCACATCTGGTTGCACTAGCAGGGAGAGGGGTGTGTACACATAGAAAGCCGACGCAAATTGCTACAGATTTGTTTGGTTGGCAAGAGACTGTAACGGAAACGCAGGAAAAAATTCTGCAAGGCGCTCGGTGTCGTGTAACTCAAGAGAAGCCGCTTAGATAATTCCAGGAGTCAGCGTTCAGAGCGGAACCTGGTAATATTCTCCAGCACCCACTTATGTCCCACAAGGAGATAAAACTACACTGATAACAGCTCTCACAGAATTGTGTAAATAATAACTTTTCTTCATGTTCCACTGGTCGTTGCAACTGTAGGAGACATTTGGTAAATGGTGTAACGAATGAAATCTCAGCCATGCAAACTATAAATGCAGATGTACACCTACCACAGTGAGGCTTTTTCGGCAAATTTCCTAGTGCATGCCATCTACTCTACTCGCCGACGATTCCGAAACTCATAATTCAAGAAAAGGAATTCATCATCTTCCTCTATAATATAATTTCCTCTGACGATGTATCTGTGGATAGATTTTAGTGTAATGCATTGCGAATGATGCTTGAGTCAATGCAGGAGATGAAGATCGGAGTTAGAGATTTCTATTTCCATTGATTCAGGGTATCAACTATACTTGAACTATAAATAAATGAAGTATCTCCGCAAACGTTAGCGAGAAGTGACTATCGTTTGGTTCTGAAGCTTTGACAGCAATTGTGATTGCAGACTAAATAATGGGAATTCAGGTTTACATTGTTATGCAAACAACCTCTCTTTTCATTAAAAACAATAATAATGTAAATAAGGTCCTACAGAACCTAACATTGTAACAAAAAAGGTAATAATCACAACACACATAAATGTTTTAGCCTTAATTTCGTAACAATTACAATTAGTTAAAACACATTTAAATTTTACACAACAATAAAATTACCCACTGATGTTGGCACACACGTGCTGAAAAAGGTTTAGGCATTAAGAAGAAAAGTGTTTGCTTAACAGACGGACTTGAATTCCGGTAATAAGCAAGTAAGGCTAACAGAGTCTGATGCCGTAAGCTCAGTTAAAAGCAGAAAGAGGATGAATGTGAAGATGAAGACGAAGAAGAAGAAGAAGAAGAAGAAGAAGAAGAAGAGAGACAACATAACTTTCGTAAAACATGCTGAAATAGGCATCTTTCTTCCAGCAGAGGCAAGAGTGTAGAAACCAGAATAAGAACTAATGAGCTTCCACAAAAACTCATTTCATTTCATTACTGAAACTGAATCAATATGTAGAAAGTTCCGAGAACTATTTTTAGTAACCAAAACTACGTACACTGTCCCGCAGCCCACAAGTCGCTACATTAAGGAATACAGAAATAAAATACGACTAACAACAGTTCGCAAGAAGTGCTCTAAGTTACTGTTCTTTCGAGCTTCATCGCCTAATGAATACGATGGGATATTAACTAACAGCGCCATATAAAGTATCGTATGCTCCACACTTCGCAGTGTTTTGCAAGGAGCAGACGTGTACAATGAAAGGACGGGGAGAGCCTGCGAGGCGTGCGAAAAAAGTAATGAGACTGACAACATTGCGAGCGATCTGCGACGCAGTGTTGTTCTACTTGTGTAGACCTGTGTGTTCATCCCTTCGACATGCTCACTCCGAGTTTCAACTCCGTACAGCCCATCACTTAATTTTCGTGAGCGCCACCAGTGACGTGTTTTTGTTGTGCTTTACGAAAATTCAGAGCAGCGTTAAGCCAACAAGTTTTGTGTTGAAAGGCTCAAGGGTGAATCGAGCGAGACCCGACGTTGCACGCATGTGGATGCTGCATCATTACAGCGCCCCGTGTCACACGGCCACTTCCACCACGGAGTTATTGACCTCAAAAAGCATTCCTGTTGTTCCACACCCCCTCCCCCCCTACTCACCTGATCTGAATCCTATGAGTTTTTTCTTTTTCTTTTTCCGAGACTGAAACAGTCTTAAAAGGACGTCTTTTTGAGATTCTGGAGAACATTTAAACGACTGTGACCGAAACGTTAAAGGGCCTACCAGCGGAAAACTTTTACCGCTGCTACCAAGGCTGGGAACGACGTATTCCTCAGCGTATAGCTGCCGCAGAATAGTGCTTTGAAGGGGACAGTATTGGTGTTCGAAAAAAATAGAAACTTTGGTACGTAAAAGATCTGTCCCATTACTTTTCTCACACACCTCGTATGAAGAGAATGACGGCGGTGAATAGATGCTCTTTGCAAAGACAAACCAGTGCTTTGTTGTAAATTAATACAATGATCGTGATAATGACAACGTGTAAATAATACACAGTCCACGATGACGTACTCTATTAGGCGACGGGGATGGGAAGTCGTAACACGCATGGTGACAAGAGGTACTTGAGTCGGCAGACGGGCCAGCAAATGAAGGCGAGCAGTGCGTGAATAGCGGCTCTAATGATCCGCTCAGCCGGGGGCCGGGGAGCGCCTGCTAGCGGCTGACGTCCCTGACAATGAGTCACGAGGCACGAAGGCACAGTCATCCTGCGTGCGGAGCGCAAGATAGCCTCCCATACTGCACGAGAGCTGCCAGAAGGCGAGTGTTTTACTCTCGTGAGATGCGACTCCACACGGCCACAACAAGTATTAATAACAAGGACCCACGCTACACGTGCGTCAGTGTTCTACAGGGACATCGCGAGACCATTCAACCTGCGGAAATCATAAATCTTTAACATATTGCAGCACGTCAGCAACCGTATATGTATAGAAATAAACAATTTTTACAGCCTTCAGTTGCAAGAGGATCTACATTTGCTGAACATCTGGTCCGAAAGGCGCATGCTCCCAAGCCTCTAAAAGACGCAGAGCTTTTGCATAATGAAGTCAAGGGATGCAGGCTAGACACCCTCGAAGAATTGCAAATTTTTAAACATTTTATTATTGATAGAGACAACTTACTTAATGATCAGTTGCAACTAAAAAATAGAAGTTATATCGAACGATGTCAACCTTTACTCCAATGGAGTTGACCCACAGTCCGCTTCGAATGGCCGATGCTGTTTCCCTATCTGCTTTGCCCCTTTATTATAGTGCGATTGTACATGTGTGTCTTTGTATTTCGTAATATGCTTGGTAATGACACATAGTTGCTAAGGCGTTGTTATGTTAAAGACATTTTATGCTTAGCACGCATGGTTTTCGACACTAATTTTTTAGTTACTGTAATGGGGCTTCGCCCTCTTACTATAATATTTAAATGTAAAAAAAAATTTTTATACCTTGGCTTTGTAGTTTGTTCTCAGGTAAATTGTTTTAATGTTGCCATACCAATAGATAGGTTGTCCATTTGTAAGACGGCTTTCAGTCACATTTTGTTTATATGTATATTTGCTAGTTTCCGTGCAGCTCACAGTTAGTCCTTATTTCTGGCCGGCGTAGCTTCGTCTACGTTCGCCTTAATGGTTTTAATTTTGACAGACATAACCTTATGATAATGCGTCTTTATTGTTTTAATTTTTAATCTGTGACATGGCCAGTGTTTGGCTCTCAAAATAATTTAATTTTTGTAAGTATCACGATTTCTTTATTATTCAATCATTAGACTGATGATGCATTTCAGTGAGTAATATATGTCCGTATGTGGTTTAATTTATAGGTTCTGAAGAAGATTCCATTACTGGAATCGAAACCTAGGTAAACGAGTAAAAATTACCTTGCAACTGAAGGCTGTAAAAATTGTTTATTTCTGCGGAAATATATATATATATATATATATATATATATATATATATATATATATATATATATATGTGTGTGTGTGTGTGTGTGTGTGTGTGGCCATTTTAACCATGAAGCGGCTGCAGCCGAGTGGTGGGAGCACGGTAACTCAGCGTGTTCGGTCAGAGCTTACTTTCTAATAAAAGAACTGAGCGAACGGACCATCTAACAAACTGAACGGGTATCATCGGACGTCCGCCCTGGATAAATTCAACGAATAATATAGAACAATTTTTTTTAAGTGGTTGACGTTCAAGCCGCTGGATCGAGTTCCGTTCGTCGGTTTTTTTTTTTTTTAATTTTCAACACATTTATTTTCTTTATTATTTATATTAAAATTGATATAATGGGGAAAATACGTGTAATCGGATGAACTTTTATTAAATTTACAATGTTATTTGGCAGTCTACTAATTTTTATTATCACAAATAAGATAATATTCATAACTATCGACTAGTAAACGGCAAAACGCATAAAGTGATACTGAAAATGTATGCTTGTCCGTGATTTGAGAAATCCCTTATACCTGGAAGGAGCCCGAAACGCCTTGTTACCTCCAAGTTTTGACCGGCACAGACGGCTTTGGAAAGATGTACAATTAATCGTCGCTTTCGACTTTACGAGTACACGTTGCAGGATGGTATTTTTCGTAAAAACATGGAAAACAAAAAGTTAAACGGCACCAGCTGCACTGAATAAATGCTATGTTTCCGCATACGCAAGGTCTTTTGACGTTTACCATGGAAAAGCAAACCTCGTTAACATTTTCAAAAATCTCTCTTTCATCCGATAGTTTGGATGCAAACCATGCATAACGCAGTATTTCCTTAAAA
Source organism: Schistocerca nitens (assembly GCF_023898315.1). Classification (NCBI taxonomy): domain Eukaryota; kingdom Metazoa; phylum Arthropoda; class Insecta; order Orthoptera; family Acrididae; genus Schistocerca; species Schistocerca nitens. Next base: position 177,291,775 of record NC_064620.1, on the reverse strand, counting down.
ATGGGCGCTGATAATTGGTTATGCAGTATCGAGTGTATTTTAATAGCGTCTTCCAAGAAGCAATTTCTCGTTCTCTTTCGATTAAATACGAACAATTTTGAAGACACGGAGAAGCATACATTTTCAGTATCACTTTATGCGTTTGGTCGTTTACTAGTCGATAGTTATGAATATTATATTATTTGTGATAATAAAAATCAGTAGACTGCCAAATAACATTGATAATTTAATAAAAGTCCATCCGATTACACGTATTTTTCCCATTATATCAATTGTAATATAAACAGTAAAGAAAATGACTGTGTTGAAAATAAAAAAAAAACTAACGAACGGAACTCGATCTAGCGGCTTGAACGCCAACCACTTTAAAACAAATATTGTTCGCTGAATTTGTTCAGATCGTCAAAATCCCGAGCTTGTCGAGCTGGTTGGAGCGTTCTACCCCTGACGCTCCAAGCTTTCTCAGTTGAGGAGAGATCTGTCGATCTTGCTGGCCAAGTAGGGGCTTGATAAACACGATGACAAGCAGTAAAACCTCTCGCCCTGTGCGGCCGGGCGTTATCTTGCTGAAATATAAGCCCAGAAAGTCTTGCCATGAAGGACATCAAAACTGGGCGTAGAATATCGCTAACGTACCGCTGTACTGCAAGGGTGACGCGGAGGACGACCAAAGGGCTCCTCAGACGAAATGAAATGGCAACCATCACCATCACTCCCGGCTGTTGAGCCGTGTGGCGGGCGACAGTCACGGTGTCCACACACGTCTTCGATGGTCAGTGGGGATCAGTTCGATGGGGGATGTATCACCGACGACAATTCTACACCAGACAATGAAATTCCAGGCCGAAGAGGTGTATGGAGAGCTTTCGTTTCAGCAAGACAATGCCCGCCCACACACGGCAAAAGTTTCTGCTGCTTTCTCCATCAATAAATGCCAAGCCGAATAACTGCTTGCATAAGGACCAGAAGTGCACCAACGCGTTCTTGACTTGCTCAATTTGAGAAGCTCTTTCTGTTAAATACATAATCAAATGTTTCTCAAACTGTACTCATTTGTTTGTCTGTACATGTGCATCACATCTACCGGTTTCCATTCCATTCGGATAATTCCTTCGTGTGTGTGTGTGTGTGTGTGTGTGTGTGTCAGAGTGTATCTTCATTACTTATTTGGCCTATTCATCTTGTCTTCACCATTCCTCTGTAGCACATTTCAAATGTTTCTATTCTCTTTTTGTCTGAACTATTTATCGTGCACATTTCACTTCTGTACAAGGCTTCACTGAAGAGAAATAAGTTGAGAAAGATGGAAATAAAGGTCACCCATCACAAACGTTTTTCGTGTTACTCACAGTCTGCGTTCTATATTCGGAAACGTCAGTTAGTTTGCATCTCGAATAGCATAACTGGCCAACTACTTTCGGTGTCTCATTTCCTAATTTAATTCCTTCAGCATCAACTGTTTTCATCTGACTACATTAAATCACCCTTGTTTTACTCTACATGGTACTCATTTTATCAAAACGCTATCCATTCCGTTAAGTTGATCTTCCATGTAGTTTGCAATCCCTGACTGGACTACAATATCAATGGCAAACTTGAAAGTTTATATTGCCTCTCTCTGAAATTTAATTTCTTTTCCAAATTTAACGTTTAAGTTAAGCTCTTCCACTCAAATCATCTAGATCACAAGTAAGTTAGCAGTTTCAGGGGACGCCGGAAAATGGCGATATGTGGACATGCCTTTTGCGACATTTTCTCTCCTCCCCTCTCCCACCTATTTACAGGTGGGAGAGGGGCGTAGCTTCCTATGCGAACGGGTTATTGTGCAGGGTGACTCTCCTGACAGTCGTCATGCGATTTTCTATGATGTTTCGGCAATTATTGGATATTTAGTTCTTGCAGCGTGTAGCTGCAGTCAGTCAAAACAAATGGTCCTCTCGCGTCTCTCATGATAACACCCAGTGTCGACGGAAAGCGTCGGTTTGTTTCCCGTTGCGAACAAAATGAATTTTAAAACGGAATTTTACGTGCCCGTTCGATATAGCGGACCCAAATTAGCCTAGTGCGATATTCAGTTTACCGGTATTAATTAAGAGGGATACTAAAACGTCAGAGAAAATCGCAGGACAACTCGTAGCCGACTGCAGGACTGTGCTGGTGGAACGTGCGTGTAGGGTCCTAGACCCAATGCAACGCCGGAGCGGGAATAGTACGTTAACTATATTGACCAAAAGGACAACATACTTAGTGTTGAAGAAGGAACTTGAAACATAACTCTTCGATTAGAGAAGTCCAAAGAAAGCAGTTGCCGTTATCTTGGTGCGTACTAAGACGAGATGTTAAATTTTCCGTAGCATATAAGCTCAAAGGCAAAGCTCATAAAGCAATGCGCCAATTAATTGCAGCCGGGACAGCAACACTCCGGCTCTCGCGGGAAGCGATCAAAGATTATTACAACGCTATATTCACAGCCATTACCACTTTGTGTGTGTGTGTGTGTGTGTGTGTGTGTGTGTGTGTGTGTGTGTGTGTGTGTGTGTGTGGGCGCGCGCACGGTGAATATAAGAATAACTCATGGTGTAGGCAGAGGGGATGCTGCGTAGCCTGACTGGAGGTCTTGGAACCACTCCAATAAATTCTTTACTATTCGTATACCTCATGCTGACTTAGAAAAGGCGAGCTGTACAAAGTACGTGGCTAAAGAATATTTGCATTAAATTTCCTTTACTTTACGTCTGTGGTCACAAATTGTTTTGTAAACAGATTACCGGTTTCGGTCTATAATGACCATCTTCAGATCTGTTTTATAAAAACAATGTCCTAATGTCCTGCAGCCATTGTGGCATCGTCAAATGTTAAATGCAAAACTAGCACCAGCATCGTCAAATATATTTTGTATGTAACATTAGACGATGCCACTACGGCCGCATTAAGACATTGTTTCTATAAAACAGATCTGAAGATCTAGATGCAATAATTTACCAACAGCCGTATGTGTTGTAGAATTTTATTTTATGAACTTCTTATGTGCTACCAGTTTCGGCATAAAAAATTTCTACAATACACACGGCTGTTGGTAAATTATTGCATCAAGAAATACATGCGAGCCGTTGTCCCACGGTGCATAATGTATCAACGAAGATCTGAAGATGGTCATTATAGACCGAAACCGGTAATCTGTTTACAAAAAAGTTTGTGACCATAGACGTAAAGTCACTGTTTCATTCGCGACGATGTCGCAGAATGTGAAAGATATTGGCAGTGTTAATAAAATCAAGTTTATATAATGGATCCGCGCGTCGGAAATGTATGCACCGGTCTGGCTCAACAGTACTCTCACTAGTCGCATCGATGTCCAACTAAATCAAATACGCATCTTATAAGAGGCACAATAATGCCGATCCCAACGTATTGGCCACCATCAAGAATTCTGCTCCTCCCCATCTGCGACGAGAGAAATCAGTCACTAGAGAACCCAATGAGATTGAGAACAACCCTCTTCTACAAATCCATCAAGACATCACCGACAGCGAGAAAACCAAACTCCGCTCTAGCCATCCGCACTCAATGAGTACAACAAATTTGGATGAAAACAGATTCAGCTTAGCTGATCGCCGGAAAGATGAATGGACCCAAAAGGCTCTCCGTGACTATCATAATATATCTTGGCTCACCACCACACTATCCGGATTCGACAAATCTCGCAAAATCTGTTCTATCCTAAATAGATTAGGAACAAGCTGTGGCAGATGTTCTGATTCGTTGTCATTTTTCATCTGCAAGAGGAAGAGAAGTGAAGACGCATAGGATCGGATCACCAAGTACCAGCGTCTGTAGTCGAAGACGTTGATAGGGCAAAACAGCGTCTCCCAAGCGCGATTGTGGAGCTGCTATGCAAACAGTAGAACATGTAGTTTACGACTGCCCAATGACAGTCTTCATTGGTGACCGCTTTAAATTCCTGCATGCTACCGAAAAGGCGCTAGAATACATCAGAAACATTGACATCCGGCATTTTTGTATCTTTTCTGTATGAGCTATATGTTTTATACGATATTTTAATGTTTGCATTGTAGACTATTTACTTGTATTTAATTCATGCGATGTATTACTCCATACACTAAATAAATAAAAATAAATTCCGTAACATGCTGTGGTGCGGTCTGTAATTCAATTATGAACATTAGCACAAAGTCTGATGGCCAGGAACTTCGTGCTGTCACTTCTCCTCCCGCTGTCAGCCAATACTGATGAAAATTTCTTCCTGAATAGCGATTCGAATGGGCTGTCTTCAGCCGGGCTCCACCAAATGAGGTTGTGTCAACGTCCTCGACAGAGCAGGCTGGTACCTGGTGCTCTGGTCTTATGTTTTCACTTCTATGTGAACTATCACGAACTCGCGAGGAATCTACTACTTGCAGCAATAACATACTAAGTTTTGATGCCAAGCGTTCTAAGTTTTCTAGACTGAATGCTTTTTCTACGACCTTTCAATAACGAGTGGGTAGCAGGAGTACTTGGCTGGGACCGATGCGTATGGATGTGAGCTGCTGGAGGAGCGCAGCTAAGACTATAGCTCCGTACTCCACCCTCTCTCTCTCTCTCTCTCTCTCTCTCTCTAGGAAACAGATATTCCTTTTTTAGTCTGCCACTCCATGTACGCCATCTTTTCTTCTGCAACTTGTTAAACTCGTCTAAAAGACGATTTTAGGTAACATTACAACGAGGAAGCGGAGTGATTCTAACGATGGTACCATTATGTGATGGTCATATGTGTAATAGTGGAAATAGTTTCTACTTCAAGAATAGAATACAAAATTAATGTACCACTGCAGTGCTACTTTTAAAAGGGGATAAAATGAGATGGACAGATCAGATTATCAGACATATTTGGTAGCGATTATTACACTACTGGCCATTAAAATTGCTACACCACGAAGATGACGTGCTACAGACGCGAAATTTAACCGACAGGAAGAAGATGCTGTGATATGTAAATGATTACCTTTTCAGAGCATTCACACAAGGGTGGCGACACCTACAACGTGCTGACATGAGGAAAGTTTCCAACCGATTTCTCATACACAAACAGCAGTTGACCGGCGTTGCTTGGTGAAACGTTGTTGTGATGCCTCGTGTAAGGAGGAGAAATGCGTACCATCATGTTTCCGACTTTGATAAACGTCGGATTGTACCCTATCGCGATTGTGGTTTATCGTATCGCGACATTGCTGCTCACGTTGGTCGAGATCCAATAACTGTTAGCAGAATACGGAATCGGTGGGTTCAGGAGGGTAATACGGAACGGCGCGCTGGATCCAAACGGCCTCGTATCACTAGCAGTCGAGATGACAGGATCTTATCCGCATGGCTGTAACGGATCGTGCAGCCACGTCTCGATCCCTGAGTCAACAGATGGGGACGTTTGCAATACAACAACCATCTGCACGAACAGTTCGACGATGTTTGCAGCAGCATGGAATATCAGCTCGGAGACCATGGCTGCGGTTACCCTTGACGCTGCATCACAGACAGGAGCGCCTGCGATGGTGTACTCAACGACGAACCTGGGTGCACGAATTGCAAAACGTCACTTTTTTGGATGAATCCAGGTTCTGTTTACAGCATCATGATGGTCGCATTCGTATTTGGCGACATCGCGGTGAACTCACATTGGAAGCGTGTATTCTTCATCGACATACTGGCGTATCACCCGGCGTGATGGTATGGGGTGCCATTGGTTACACGTCTCGGTCACCTCTTATTCGTACTGGCGGCACTTTGAACAGTGGACGTTACATTTCAGATGTGTTACGACTCGTGGCTCTGCCCTTCATTCGATCCCTGCGAAACCCTACATTTCAACAGGATAATGCACGACCGCATGTTGCAGGTCCTGTACGGGCCTTTCTGGATACAGAAAATGTTCGACTGCTGCCCTGGCCAGCACATTCTCCAGATCTCTCACCAATTTAAAACGTCTGGTCAATGGTGGCCGAGCAACTGACTCGTCACAATACGCCAGTCAGTACTCTTCATGAACTGTGTTATCGTGTTGAAGCTGCATGGGCAGCTGTACCTGTACACGCCATGCAAGCTCTGTTTGACTCAATGCCCAGGCGTATCAAGGCCGTTATTACGGCCAGAGGTGATGGTTCTGGGTAACTGATTTCTCAGGACCTATGAACTCAAATTGCGTGAAAATGTAATCACATGTCAGTTCTAGTATAATATATTTGTCCAATGAATACCCGTTTATCATCTGCATTTCTTCTTGATGTAGCAATTTTAATGGCCATAGTGTATACACTCCTGGAAATGGAAAAAAGAACACATTGACACCGGTGTGTCAGACCCACCATACTTGCTCCGGACACTGCGAGAGGGCTGTACAAGCAATGATCACACGCACGGCACAGCGGACACACCAGGAACCGCGGTGTTGGCCGTCGAATGGCGCTAGCTGCGCAGCATTTGTGCACCGCCGCCGTCTGTGTCAGCCAGTTTGCCGTGGCATACGGAGCTCCATCGCAGTCTTTAACACTGGTAGCATGCCGCGACAGCGTGGACGTGAACCGTATGTGCAGTTGACGGACTTTGAGCGAGGGCGTATAGTGGGCATGCGGGAGGCCGGGTGGACGTACCGCCGAATTGCTCAACACGTGGGGCGTGAGGTCTCCACAGTACATCGATGTTGTCGCCAGTGGTCGGCGGAAGGTGCACGTGCCCGTCGACCTAGGATCGGACCGCAGCGACGCACGGATGCACGCCAAGACCGTAGGATCCTACGCAGTGCCGTAGGGGACCGCACCGCCACTTCCCAGCAAATTAGGGACACTGTTGCGCCTGGGATATCGGCGAGGACCATTCGCAACCGTCTCCATGAAGCTGGGCTACGGTCCCGCACACCGTTAGGCCGTCTTCCGCTCACGCCCCAACATCGTGCAGCCCGCCTCCAGTGGTGTCGCGACAGGCGTGAATGGAGGGACGAATGGAGACGTGTCGTCTTCAGCGATGAGAGTCGCTTCTGCCTTGGTGCCAATGATGGTCGTATGCGTGTTTGGCGCCGTGCAGGTGAGCGCCACAATCAGGACTGCATACGACCGAGGCACACAGGGCCAACACCCGGCATCATGGTGTGGGGAGCGATCTCCTACACTGGCCGTACACCACTGGTGATCGTCGAGGGGACACTGAATAGTGCACGGTACATCCAAACCGTCATCGAACCCATCGTTCTACCATTCCTAGACCGGCAAGGGTACTTGCTGTTCCAACAGGACAATGCACGTCCGCATGTATCCCGTGCCACCCAACGTGCTCTAGAAGGTGTAAGTCAACTACCCTGGCCAGCAAGATCTCCGGATCTGTCCCCCATTGAGCATGTTTGGGACGGGATGAAGCGTCGTCTCACGCGGTCTGCACGTCCAGCACGAACGCTGGTCCAACTGAGGCGCCAGGTGGAAATGGCATGGCAAGCCGTTCCACAGGACTACATCCAGCATCTCTACGATCGTCTCCATGGGAGAATAGCAGCCTGCATTGCTGCGAAAGGTGGATATACACTGTACTAGTGCCGACATTGTGCATGCTCTGTTGCCTGTGTCTATGTGCCTGTGGTTCTGTCAGTGTGATCATGTGATGTATCTGACCCCAGGAATGTGTCAATAAAGTTTCCCCTTCCTGGGACAATGAATTCACGGTGTTCTTATTTCAATTTCCAGGAGTGTATTATTAGAAATTAGATGTCAGATATCATTATACATTGTAGATAACGATTTTTTACGCATCAGGCAATCAGTAATGGGCGATGAATTATTCTGCATGTACGCATTTGAGTTCGCTGATACCAGAACGCATTAAAGATAATACTTGCAATGAGAAATCAGACGTAGGTTTAACTCACTTTCATATAAATAATTTATAACGCCTATCTGGAAGCAGATAAGTAATATATTGTAACATCTGATTTCCTTGTCGTGACTGAGCGCCCTCCCTGCATCCTTTGTCTACGATAGGTTCGTGTTCGTCGAGGAAGGTGAACTGCTTCAGCCTGGTGTTGACTGGACGAGTTTTCTTACTAATCCTCCTAAAATGGGGAAACCGGAACATATTTGGCGGCTTTCACGGAGAGCATTTTCCCCACGACGGTCGCATTGTCAACATTCGATGCACAAAATGTTCTTACTGGCCTGTCAGGAGTCAGCGCCTTGTGGAGCAGGAGCAGGAAATGGGCAATGAGAATGCCTACATTCTACTCCTCACGCTGATTAGCTGGAAGTCCTATATGACGAGTAATTTCGGGGAGCCGTTTAGAGCTCGCGAAATCGACAAGTTCGCCGACAGCCTTCGTGGGTGCTCTGGACCGGAGTGTGTGTGTGTTAAAGAGGTTATTACATTCTATGTTTGGAGTTAGTGATCCTTCACGATCAACGATTTTACCAGTGTGGAAAGCCTATAAAGATTCAGAAATGCCACGAGCTTAGGCACTTTCCTGTTTCTCTGGGCGAGTACTGTGAATTAGTGAATGTGGACTTGGTCGGTAAAAAATAGTCCTCAGGCCAGAGCGTGGAGGCTTTTGCTAACTGGAGGTGGTGTTCGATATTTCATGTGCTTACGTGCAAATCTGAGAGAGAGATTTTTGTGCGATTGTTTTCCTACTGACCTTGAACTATATTTCTGCTTCTCGTTGTGGTAATTATCAACGGCAACTGCTAATAACAATGTAAAAGGGGTGTACAGAACTGTTAGCAGTGGAAACTATCCAGTCCAGCGGCCAAAATATGGTTCAAATGGCTCTGAGCACTATGGGACTTAACATCTGAGGCCATCAGTCCCCTAGAACTTAGAACTAGTTAAACCTAACTAACCAAAGGACATCACACACATCCATGCCCGAGGCAGGATTCGAACCTGCGACCGTAGCAGTCGCGCGGTTCCGGCCTGAAGCGCCCAGCGGTCAAAGTTAGGAACATTTCCTGAAAGTAGTTAGACAACCGTAGGGTTTTTCATTATTTATTTCTAATTTGTCACGTTTAATCCTGTCTCGCGGATTAAAGCGAAGCTGGCGACCGTTATTTATATTGATTTGATAATGTATAAATGCAGATAATTTATCTGGGTTTGCGAATAAACGTCTCCAATTAAATCCAGTGAGAAGTATGTCACGTCGTGTCACTGGTCTCGCGCAAAATACATCGCCGAGAGTATTTCGCGCGACTCCAAGGCAGCTTGAATGTCTGAACACGAGGAAACATGATTCCTCCCTCCCTCCCCCCCCAAAAGAAGCTAACTATTGTGTCCTGTATTAACCACCTATGAGAACAACTTATTATGATTATATTAAAAACTATCGTACCTCTTATAGTTAGTGTTATTACAATTCTACACATCTGTGGCACGTTAAATGTGGGAGTAGTGCCAAATTATTTGTGTGGATGTGAGGAGGGAGAAAGGGGGGGGGGGAGGAAAAGAGAGAGACAGAGAGAGAGAGAGAGAGAGAGAGAGAGAGAGAGAGAGAATCGAAAACCGTGGCGCCCCATTCACCCCCCAGGTCCGAAACCTAGATCCATGCCTGACTAAGGGAGGCAAGTCTTGTGCACCACCTACCTGTGAACAGTGTAGACTTTGTTGAGTGTGTTATCGTGTTTTATCTGTTTGTCTATCACATTTACTGAGGCTGAGACGGGGATCAGCCCAGCATTTGCCTAAAAGAGCGGGGAAAACCGCTGAAAAACCATACTCGCGGTGTTCGATATACCGACCGAGGCCGCGTGATTTCGATCCGGATTCGCCTCAGCACACAGTCTCGCAAGATACTGCGCTGCACGTTAAGCTCTACGGGCAGATCCACTGCACTCCACCCCTTCTATCTCAAAGTGTCAGCGCATAAACAACACGCAGTTTCCGAGACAACAGAGCGAAGGTGTCTGGCATCGGGCCGCAGCAAACGACGAGTGCCGCAGAGCGGCGCGAATCAGAAAGTGGCGGTGCGCCACAGCCACGAGCTGAGCGCCGGGGGCGGCGTCGGTGGCGGCTGCGGCCGCGGCGTCGGGCCTGCGGAGGGCGAGAGGTCGACGACCCCCGCGGCCGGTGGCCGGCGGCCGGCGCTGCGCTCCTACAGGAACTCCCGCCCCGGCCAGACTCCGGTCGCAGCGCGTGGCGGAAACTGCCGGGCAGCTCCAAGCTGCCCACCCGCCGCAACTGGCGGGCGACGGCTGCTTCCTCACGTAACATTCACCTGTGGTAAGGTTTATCATACAGGTCATTTCTCTTAACGTGTAAAAGCCTCCGAAGCGACGTAGATGACGCTGAGTGAAGTAATTTGTTTTCGGACATATACATAATAGGTCGAATCGTCCGCCATGTGTTCCACAGCTGTGTGGATTCGGCTATGCTTACTTTGTGGATGGTTAGCGTATTCACGCAGCTTTATACAAATTTCTTATAAAATATTTGCTATTACATGCATGAAGTGTACCGAACAGCAATTACTGTGGATAGAGATACTTAGAATGCCCTTTTCATATAACAGAAAAACTGAAACGTAATATTACACGACTAGAGGCCTCGAAATCTACGCTCGGAACTTGGGTGATAATTTGTAAATATTAAAAGGAATGAGTTAAGAACTCGGTACCAATGTCTTCAGATAAGGATGTTATGCAGTAATAAACTGCCTATTTATTAGTGTTTTCCCGCATAAAGGCATTTGCGAAAGTGGTGTTTATACTCCCAAACATCTACATCTACATACTTACTCCGCAATCCACCATACGGTGCGTGGCGGTGGGTACCTCGTACCACAACTAGCATCTTCTCTCCCTGTTCCACTCCCAAACAGAACAAGGGAAAAATGACTGCCTATATGCCTCTGTACGAGCCCTAATCTCTCTTATCTTATCTTTTTGGTCTTTCCACGAAATATAGGTTGGCGGCAGTAAAATTGTACTGCAGTCAGCCTCAAATGGTGGTTCTCTAAATTTCCTCAGTAGCGATTCACCAAAAGAACGCCTCCTTTCCTCCAGAGACTCCCATCCGAGTTCCTGAAGCATTTCCGTAACACTCGCGTGATGATCAAACCTACTAGTAACAAATCTAGCAGCCCGCCTCTGAATTGCTTCTATGTCCTCCCTCAATCCGACCCAAACGCTCGGGCAGTACTCAAGAATAGGTCGTATTAGTGTTTTATAAGCGGTCTCCTTTACAGAAGAACCACATCTTCCCAAAATTCTACCAATGAACCGAAGACGACTATCCGCCTTCCCCACAACTGCCATTACATGCTTGTCCCACTTCATATCGCTCTGCAATGTTACGCCCAAATATTTAATCGACGTGACTGTGTCAAGCGCTACATTAATAATGGAGTATTCAAACATTACAGGATTCTTTTTCCTATTCATCTGCATTAATTTACATTTATCTATATTTAGAGTTAGCTGACATTCTTTACACCACTCACAAATCCTGTCCAAGTCATCTTGTATCCTCCTACAGTCATTCAACGACGACACCTTCCGTACACCACTGCATCATCAGCAAACAGCCGCACATTGCTCCCCTTCCGCTTTGTACAATAAAAATGCTGCATTTCTTAAAATACCGACTTATGATTAAAAAACAGTTTCAATTACAGTGGAAAGGATTTTATCAACAGTTTCATCTACCATTTAACCAGTATTCACTTGTACTTCATGATAGGTTTGTTGTTTCTTGAATTGTGGTAAAAACTTTATTCTCTGAAGGTTATGTTACTTGTGCTGGATCCCTCACAATGACCAATCCACTATGAAAATACCTTAATTATCAGTCGTCCTACCCTACCCATATAGGTAATAGGGTTAAGTATTATTCAGTTTGTGTATGAACGTTTGTCGTAACAACTTATAAATACATCACACATATTCCTCTCCACTTTTCCAATTGCGAAAATATCCCAGGAATCGAAAAATTTTGAGACGAACTGCTTCAACATATTCGACGGAGGGTAGAAACGCAACTGTATGCAATTGATCTCATGTTTATAAATACTTGTATTAAATCATATTTACAATACACAACTGAGCGACAGGTCCTGGTTCGCTGTTCGCTCTTCCGCAATTTATGGCCCTGGACCCATCTCTTTCTTCGTTCGGTCACTTGGAGATCTAAATACGCGAAAACCATTTTTGCAATATTTATTACAATACATATAGTTAGAAATCTCCACTCGCATTGTGAGTCATATGTTAACAAGTATAATTATTCTATACTTTGGGGGGAAAAAAGGTGAACATTTCAGCTCAAGTTACAGGATTCCTACACGTGCGTGGCTTTAGCGCGTGGGGTTCCGGGTTCGGCTCTCGCGTCTGCCAGGCAGTGCTTTTTTCTTTGCGTTAGACATTTATGTGTTTTCCACTGAGAAAAGATTTATTGTTTTGTTTGCCGCTCTCGCGATCTCCGCTGGTTAATTTCAAAGTACAGTACAACAAAAACCTACCGCATTGCGTCGGAAGCAAGCGAGTATAAGCTTCCGAATTGCGTCATTACCAGTAAATGACCTAAGCTTTCTTTGCGGAATAATGTTTGTATGAAAAACAGAGAATGGACAAAAGGAAAGAAACACAAAATAATAGCAGTTTCTACTTGGTTACAGCGAGGACAATGATTTTGTGCCTTCTGTGTTTACAACAGATAAAATTTACAAAAGGTGATCAAAATTTGCACCATCTGCTCTAATGCAAGTATTGCATCGCTCAACCTTCCCTTCACGCCCAAGCCAAACTGCTGCAAGTGCGGCGAGTTACGTCATCTGGTGACGCCACATGTGTAACATTTGTCATTCACGTTTGGGGTATTTCCCGACGTTTGCGGCCCCAGGTGTCTCACATTAAGTTACCTGTCTCATAATCATCTATGTCGCTTCGGGGGCCTTCAAACGCTAGTAAGAACCCCCTGTACAGAGTCAGCTGCACAGTCAGCTTATTCGCTGCCAATGCTGCTGCCTAACAGAAAATATCGTCTTTGGATTATCTTAATCCAAGATTACTAAACCCTAGAAAGTATTTGCAAAACCAGACATAATGTCTGATGGGATACCGCAATAACTGGTTATACAATGTTACTTATAATCCGTCTTGATTGCAAAAATGTTTATTCACATGTTCGGTTTCGGCCTCTCTAGAACCATCTTCAGATCTCAAATGACAATGATACTAATTTACTATTTCACAAATGCAAACCTATTTCATCCTATCTGATCAACATCAAATGTACCAGAACGTACCTACAACTTCGGTTGCAGGAGTAACCCGTCCACACACAGCAACCTTCACTTGCTACGTCACAGTAAACTGGTTGGCAGAATGTATGTCATTTATATTAATTATAAAACTGTTATCGACAGGTGGCGTCTGGTACATTTGTTACATTACATATGCACATACTGTATTAAGTTGATTTTTCTAATTTGCTTTTATCTCTAAAAAATACCTAGTTAAAATCTGAAGTTGTCGACGTTATAATTTGAACTTGTCAAAATTAAAATACACAATAAAATTATCATTTTTGTACGAACGAAAACAAAGGGCGATTTCTATATCCATGGCGCTGGTGTAGACTTGTTTTCCTCCATGGTTTGCTTCCGTGGTTCCCGCTATTTCGGTGTTGTGCCGCGAGCCGTCTGTCGAACAGGTTCGTAAAATTCCACATTAAAATTTTTTGACGGGAAACAAACTGACGCTTTGCGTCGGCACTGGACATCATGTGAAGGACGTAATGAGCAGTATTTGTCTGGGCTGTCTCCAGCCACATACTGCAAAAACGAAGTTGCAGATATCAGCCAAAACACAAAAGGAAGGGTGCCTGACGACTCGTAGGAGAGACAACCTGTATATGAGCATCGGACGTTTGTAGGTGGCTTACAAAACACTCGTTCGACCAATACTTGAGTATTGCTCATCAGTGTGGGATCCGTACCAGATGGGATTGACAGAGGAGATAGAGAAGATCCAAAGAAGAGAGGCGCGTTTCGTCACAGGGTTATTTGGTAAGCGTGATAGCGTTACGGAGATGTTTAGCAAACTCAAGTGGCAGACTCTGCAAGAGAGGCGCTCTGCATCGCGGTGTAGCTTGCTATCCAGGTTTCGAAAGGATGCGTTTCTGGATGAGGTATCGAATATATTGCTTCCCCCTACTTATACCTCCCGAGGAGATCACGAATGTAAAATTAGAGAGATTCGAGCGCGCACGGAGGCTTTCCGGCAGTCGTTCTTCCCGCGAACCATACGCGACTGGAACAGGAAAGGGAGGTAATGACAGTGGCACGTAAAGTGCCCTCCGCCACACACCGTTGGGTGGCTTGCGGAGTATAAATGTAGATGTAGAAGTAGCTGGTATCGGCTCATTGAATAAGGAGATGTAGGTAGTCACTCTTAAATGAAAACAACTGCTGTTCGTGTTTGTAATAAGGCCAGTGTCAGATATAGTTTCATTATTTGGAAAATGTAACATAATCCTAATGATTCTGCGTCTTGTGACGTAGATAGCTTCTTCATATTGAAAATCATGTGAAATTTCACAGACAAAAATATTTTTCTACTAAGCGGGCTGATGTACCATTGTACGTTACTATGGTGCCCGAGACACCACCAATTTGCAGTAATTAATGTAACTACCCCAAGCCTGTCTTGTTGCGTGATCGTACATTTTGGTCACAATCGTTGAAGCTATCAGAATGCTCTCGTTTTAATTATTACAGTTCGAATATTGAACCTTAGGTCTTTCTAACGAATCGCAGCATTCCCGAGCGCCAATTGTTAATTTTACCTCAATTTTTGGCACGCGGGGTGATGAACCTTTCAAGATATGCATCGTACATGTTCGGGACTACCTGCTGCAGCTTCGTGCGAAACATTGCTGGAACACAATCGTGCTAAATAGTCTGATGATGAAACGGAACTACACTGCTCGCATTATTGACTGTTTGTCGTCGAGTTCTAGTACACGACTTCTCTTGCGTTTTGAACGCAAAATATCACGCACAAGGAGTGACACAAAGTAAAAAAGACTGATAGTACAAATTTATGAGCTTATCAAATCTTCAGTTACGGATAGTCAGCTTCAAAGAAGAAACCAGTTGGATCCACACTCACCTGCGTCACTTTTTTCCAATGCTTAGATTACTTCTGCATATCGTTTTCCCTGATGCTTCGCAAGACTTTGCCATTTTTTCGTGTGGCTGAGTGCAAAAACGTGTTTGTAATGAACTGCTTGTACACTGTCGTTTAGTTGATAGTGTCTGATGAAAATTGTCATAACGTGAGAACACAGTTGAAGTTCGAAACACAGTCGCACAGCAGTATCTCGCGACAAATAGTTTCTTAGGACTGCGAGAAGTCTTCTTTAAGTATTTCTTCCCTCCCTTTTGTGCCATCGTATTACCTGTCGCAGCTAATGAGGGGTATGTAGGAAACATTGTAAACGACCTCAGTGATCCCAGTTCCAGGGAAAAAAAATTTAAAAAGAGTCTTTGGCTGTACTGAGTGTCGAAGCCAGGTACTCTGCGTGCCACTCTGACGTGCTGACTTTCAGCTACAGAGGCAAAGTATTTGTAATACTCCTGTTGCACACTCTTGCAGTACTTGGTATATTCTGAGTCAGGTGGTCGAGCAGCTGCAGGGGTATAGCCTTCCATTCTTGCACCAGTGCCTGTCGGGGCTCCCGGAGTGTCGTAGGAGTTTGAAAACGTGCAGCGATACGTCGACCGAGAGCATCCCAGACGTGCTCGATGGGGTTTAGTCCTGGAGAACAGGCAGGCCACTCCATTCGCCTGATATCTTCTGTTTCAAGGTACTCCTCCACGATGGCAGCTCGGTGGGGCCGGGCGTTATCATCCATCTGGAGGAAGGTGGGACCCACTGCACCACTAAAACGGCGGACATACTGTTGCAAAATGACGTCCCGATACACCAGACGTGCAGCGGTGTACGAGCACCAATCATAATCCCACCACACACCATCAAACCACGACCTCCATACAGGTCCCTTTCAAGGACATTCACGGGTTGGTATCTGGTTCCTGGTTCACGCCAGATAAAACCCGGCGAGAATCACTGTTCAGACTATACCTGGACTCGTCTGTGAACATAACCTAGGACCACTGTTCCAATGACCATGTACTGTGTTCTTGACACCAGGCTTTACGGGCTCTCCTGTGACCAGGGGTCAGTGGAATGCACCTTGCACGTCTCCAGGCGAATAAACCATGTCTGTTCAGTCGGCTGTAGATTGTGTGTATGGGAACAACTGTTCCAGTGGCTACGGTAAGGCCCCGAGCAAAGCTACCTTCAGTACTCCGTGGCCGTCCCGTGCTGTAGCGCCTGGACACGTTTCCTGTTTGCTGGAATCGTTGCCATAACTTTGAGATCACACTTTGTGGCACAAGGAGGGCCCGTGCTACGACCTGCTGTCTTTGACCAGCCTCCAGTCGCCCTAGTTTGCACACTTACTCGCTGCACCGTAGTTTGACACGCACCAACACACCTCTGCATATGTGGACTGCTGCCAGCGCCACCGTGCGACGACCGCAGATGAAATGCACCGCATGGTCATACCCAGAGATGATTTAAACCCGCAAACCGCCCACCAGAGCATTGTTTCACCATATATTAGCATTATCCTTAATTTATGAGCATGAGTGTATATACAGAAAGACACGCATATCGTAAATGCTTAAAAGGAATCATAGCTGACTCAACAAAATGTGGACGGAAAATAAAATTCGATGAGTCTAAGCAGATGATAGATTTCAATATTACTGGATTCTCCGATTGTCGAATAATCGCTGGAAACGAACGTGGAGACTGTTGTGATTAAACGTTATCCATCTGCAAGGACTGAAGGTGGAACGGCCAGATAAACGTCATGGAAGTGAAGCTAGAAGTGTGAGTGATAGGCATTGTCCTAAAGAATGAATATCACAAATGAAGGACATAGCTTACAAAATCCTCGACCGACAGATGTTTAACAATTTGGATTAATTGATCAGAGAGAGAGATGATGCGTGATTCATCACAGGTTTGTTTCGTCCACACAACAAGAGCTTTACAGAAATTCTGATGGCGCACGTAAGAAACGTGAAGTACATCATCACGGGATACAGGAAGGTTTTGGAACGTATTACTTCGTCCCTCACACGTCTTGGGTAATAACCTTATCTAATAAGAGAAGAAGAACGTCCAGCGTCCTACGTTCTGCCGGGAATGAATACAACGGAGAAGGCACGACACCGACTGCGGCCTTTGCAAGGGAACTATCATAACATTCGCCTGAAGCGACTTAAAGAAACCATGGAAAACCTTGTCTAGACACCTGAATGAGATATTCAACCCTTTTCTGCTGAATAAAAGTGTAGTACCATACTCATTCCGTCAAATCGCTAGCTACGTAAAACCAACGAAATTCAGTTTCCAACGGTGTCATTACGATATTTCTTCTTCTCACATTATCTGAGAATGGAATAAGAAGGGAGGAAAACAATACAGGTGCACTGTGTACCGTTTGTGACACTCTAACAATAGGTCTATATGTCGATGAAATCCGTCAAGTGTGCGCATGTTCGCACAAAACAAATGATTGAAAATCTATGAACGGCAATCAGTAAAACAACGAGTTTTCAGTTATATAGCCTTTCTTCATCTCCAGTTTAACCAGACTGTTAAAACCCGCTCCAAACAATAGGTTTCTGAAATAACAGACTTCCGTTCTTTTATTGTTATTGTTTGCAGTAATAAACGTAGACATCGAACAAAGACTGAACAATTCTAAGACTCCCTCAGACTTTTGCATTACACGTTTCAACGTGTGCAGAATCAAAATACCGAATAAAATCAATAAATAAAACAAAACATACTCCGTCCGTTCTTTGCTTTTCGCAAAGAGTAAAAAGGAACTGTATACTACACAAAGCATTCTTCTAGTGAGTCTAATTTTTTTAACTCTGTTCAAAAATCATGTAGTAATCGAGGATAACACCGCTATTGGAGCATTATGAATAGCCACTGTTTAAATGTGGAAACTGAGGGTGAAGTACTTTACTTTTCGTGTTAAATTATCAGTTCCAAGGGCTACAAACACATTTATTGCTGCTGCTATAATCTCCTTTCTCTTTTATCATTTCACTCAAATGGCAGACAAACCCTTAATAATGCAAAGCAGATAGCCCATTCTACTTCACTGCTACCGCATTTCGTAAAATACAGGGTGGCGCAGGGAAACGGGAAATTTCGAAATAACGTCATTTCCATGAATAAATTCATAAAACTAGTAATTTATTAGCGAAAGTGAATGTATTCAGTATGCCATTATTCAGTATGACTTTACAATCAAAATGTCCAAAAGTGTCTCTTTACTTTTTAAAGATGACATCCGAAAGATGTGCTCCCATTCGGCGTTCACACTCTAACAGCCTGTTATGAAAACTCTGGAATGCGCGGTGTAGCAAATCTTGGGAAATGGCAGTGATTTCGTTTTCAATGTTCTCCTTCAGTTCATGGATTGTTGCAGGACGTGTACGGTACACCTTGCCTTTAAGATATCCCCACAGGAAGAAGTCGCACACACTAAGATCAGGCGATTTCGCAGGCCATACAATGTCACCGTTACGTGAAATAATGCGTCTTCCAAACAAGTGACGAACTGCTGCCATCGATTGTCGAGCAGTGTGTGACGTGGCTCCGTCCTGCTGAAACCACATGTTTTCGACGTTAAGACTAAGCTCGTACAGTCTCGGTGTAAAGAATGTTTGAAGCATTTCAACATATCGAGCGGATGTTACTGTCACTGCACTACCATCCTCACGTTCAAAAAAATAAGGGCCTATAACACCATGACATGATATAGCACACCATATTATGACCTTGGCGCTATGTAGTGGTCGCTGGTGAAACTCACAAGGATTTTCCTGTGCCCAATAACGAAAATTCTGTTTGTTCACGAATACGTTCAGGTGGAAATGGGCTTCGTCTGATATTCATAAGTTACCAAGGAAATTCGCGTCCTCGTTGATTTTAGCCAATATCTGGCTACTAAACTCCATACGTGACGCTGGGTCTCGTTCATGTAAGTGTTGCACAATCTGCAACTTATAGGGATGGAAGTCTGATTCGTGCAGTATTCTTTGTAAGCTTCGTCGCATAATTCCTAGCGAAGATGCATGCTGTCGAACGGAGCGGCGAGGACTTCTCTCGATTGCAGCTCTAACAGCTGCAGAGTTCTCTGGGGTACGTACCGTTGGAATGACACCAGGAGGTTTCTTTTTCAAGGCAGATCCTGTTTCTTCAAAATTACGTACCCACGTTGTAATCGCATGCGCAGATGGGACACGTCCATGACGTACAAGCTGGTAATGCTGTCGAAATGTTCTCTGCGCGGCAGTCGCACTATCACCATTTTTGTAAAACGCTCTCACAGCTACTGCATGTTCCGCACCAGTCCAATTCTCCATGATTACTAAATGACAATACGTTCACATCAATTGTGCAAAGTTTCGAACATCTGCCGGCGCTACAGTGCTGCCAACTGTAACGTTCAAAATTTCCCGTTCCCCTGCGCCACCCAGTACTTCAATCCTAGGGTTGGTGCCATTCTGCAAGACAACAGATGTTCGTCGACGACAGTGAGGAACTACGTTATAGGTCAGACGGGAACAAGTTTGCACACTCCACATACACGCGCCGCGCTACACGCCAGCAGTTACAATACTGTCTCAGCAACGCTCTACCAATTCTTGTGGCATGTGTTTGTTGCTCGTTGTTATTAAAATGGCACTGATCGTTTTTCCTGCTTCTACAATAACCCAATATTTCAAAGTAATGGAAATTTTAGGAATAGATAATCATTTAAAAAGTATTATTAAAAAACAAAAAAATTTAGCACTGTTGCTATGCTAAATTTATGTACCGAATTTTTTTAGAAAAATTAAAAAAGAGTGTTATAACCGAGACCAAACAAATACCGAAAAATACTTGTTTTTCAGAACTAGAATACCGGTATCGGTTGTAACCGGTCGATTGTTTCCATTTCTGTTTCACTAAATGCGCTTTCAGAATTAACTTTCTTCATCGGCAATGCGCCAGAACACATACGGGTATTTTTGGCGTCGTGCGGGGTTAACTTCCCCGTTGCATGAGAAGTTATTAGAGATTGCGATATTTCCTACGATCCGAAAATGTCTCAATTCCGTTCGCCAAGAACTACTTTCTGGTCAAAATCGACTTTTCGTTGTGGGTGTCCGTCACTTGCTTGCGTCTAAATCAAGCGCTACGCCGCGAGTGGGTCACTGACGTCAATTACCACTAATGATACGTTGGTGTGGGCACACGACAGCAAGATCTTTAGAGCCCTTACAAGAGCGGTTAGGCAGTGTAAAATGATTAAAACCTCAACTACAAGGTAAAATGGGGATAAAGCTCTAAGGACACACACCCACACCACAAAAAACTACGAAAATTACTTTCAGACTGAAAATGTACAGTAAAAAGGATAAAGCAAAGGAAAGAAGTAAAAGAATACAGCAGAAAGCTGCGCTTTGCTGATCGCTTAAAATAAGGGTTGAGTCAGACACTCCGTAGACACTAAAACCTACAGCCTAAAAGCTTAGGCTGGAGTCCGGAAACTTCATAAAACTTTAAAAACTTCACCATTCTCGTCTCGTCAACAGCAAAAATAGGGGTTAGTTCCCCACAGAAATTTCCTTATGTTCTCGCATCACATGACTGGGTAATACTGTCGGATGATTAGGAAAAGATAGGAAGCCATATGTGAAGTAGGCATGCCAGTCACCGCTGAAACAACCGATTTTCATCTGCAGTTTAACCGTGGCTGTTAAAACCGCCTAAAATAACCGATTTCTGAAGTAACAGATTTTCGGTTTTTAATGTTCTATTTCCAACAATAAAGCAGACAACGCAAAAAGGCTGAAACATGCTCTCCCATTCTCCCATCTTTTCTGTAACACGTTTCAAGATACATAGAATCAACATATTAAATTAAATAAGTAAATAATAGAATAATTACACTATAAGCTGCGTTACTCGAATAGCAATAAGAGTTTGCATACTACAAAAAATTCGGCAGTATTGTCCTACTGATTCTAATTGTTTAAATCTCTGTTTAAAATCACCTTGTAATCCACGACTATACCACTAATTCAGCTAAAGGGTGTATACTAAGGTTGGAGAACTATAGTTCACGTGTTAAAATTGTCCATTTCTAAGAGCCGCAAACAGACAATAGCGCATTACGTAGATACAGACAACACATCAACTAATTACTGTTTTTATTATTATTTATTTTATTATTATTTTTTATTATTATTTTATTATAATAATAATTATTATTATTATTATTATTTTATTATTATTATTTTTTATTATTATTATTTTTTATTATTATTATTTTTTATTATTATTATATTATTATTTTATTATTATTTATTTTTATTTTATTCTGTTTTTATTATTATCTTCCCCCATGAACCATGGACCTTGCCGTTGGTGGGGAGGCTTGCGTGCCTCAGTGATACAGATGGCCGTACCGTAGGTGCAACAACAACGGAGGGGTATCTGTTGAGAGGCCAGACAAACATGTGGTTCCTGAAGAGGGGCAGCAGCCTTTTCAGTAGTTGCAGGGGCAAGAGTCTGGATGATTGACTGATCTGGCCTTGTAACATTAACCAAAACGGCCTTGCTGTGCTGGTACTGCGAATGGCTGAAAGCAAGGGGAAACTACAGCCGTAATTTTTCCCGAGGACATGCAGCTTTACTGTATGATTAAATGATGATGGCGTCCTCTTGGGTCAAATATTCCGGAGGTAAAATAGTCCCCCATTCGGATCTCCGGGCGGGGACTACTCAAGAGGACGTCGTTATCAGGAGAAAGAAAACTGGCATTCTACGAATCGGAGCGTGGAATGTCAGATCCCTTAATCGGGCAGGTAGGTTAGAAAATTTAAAAAGGGAAATGGATAGGTTAAAGTTAGATATAGTGGGAATTAGTGAAGTTCGGTGGCAGGAGGAACAAGACTTTTGGTCAGGTGATTACAGGATTATAAATACAAAATCAAATAGGGGTAATGCAGGAGTAGGTTTAATAATGAATAAAAAATAGGAGTGCGGGTTAGCTACGACAAACAGCATAGTGAATGCATTATTGTGGCCAAGATAGACACAAAGCCCATGCCTACTACAGTAGTACAAGTTTATATGCCAACTAGCTCTGCAGATTATGAAGAAATTGATGAAATGTATGACGAGATAAAAGAAATTATTCAGGTAGTGAAGGGAGACGAAAATTTAATAGTCATGGGTGACTGGAATTCGTCAGTAGGAAAAGGGAGAGAAGGAAACATAGTAGGTGAATATGGATTGGGGGGGAAGAAATGAAAGAGGAAGCCGCCTTGTAGAATTTTGCACAGAACATAACTTAGTCATAGCTAACACTAGGTTCAAGAATCATAAAAGAAGGTTGTATACCTGGAAGAATCCTGGAGATACTAAAAGGTATCAGATAGATTATATAATGGTAAGACAGAGATTTAGGAACCAGGTTTTAAATTGTAAGACATTTCCAGGGGCAGATGTGGATTCTGACCACAAAAAATGGTTCAAATGGCTCTGAGCACTATGGGACTTAACTTCTGAGGTCATCAGTCCCCTAGAACTTAGAACTACTTAAACCTAACTAACCTAAGGACATCACAAACATCCATGCCCGAGGCAGGATTCGAACCTGCGACCGTAGCGGTCACGCGGTTCCAGACTGTAGCGCCTAGAACCGCTCGGCCACCCCTTCTGACCACAATCTATTGGTTATGAACTGCAGATTGAAACTGAAGAAACTGCAAAAAGGTGGGAATTTAAGGAGATGGGACCTGGATAAACTGAAAGAACCAGAGGTTGTAGAGTGTTTCAGGGAGAGCATAAGGGAACAATTGACAGGAATGGGGGAAAGAAATACAGTAGAAGAAGAATGGGTAGCTCTGAGGGATGAAGTAGTGAAGGCAGCAGAGGATCAAGTAGGTAAAAAGACGAGGGCTAATAGAAATCCTGGGGTAACAGAAGAAATATTGAATTTAATTGATGAAAGGAGAAAATATAAAAATGCAGTAAATGAAGCAGGCAAAAAGGAATACAAACGTCTCAAAAATGAGATCGACAGGAAGTGCAAAATGGCTAAGCAGGAATGGCTAGAGGACAAATGTAAGGATGTAGAGGCTTGTCTCACTAGGGGTAAGATAGATACTGCCTACAGGAAAATTAAAGAGACCTTTGGAGAGAAGAGAACCACTTGTATGAATATCAAGAGCTCAGATGGCAACCCAGCTCTAGGCAAAGAAGGGAAGGCAGAAAGGTGGAAGGAGTATATAGAGGGTTTATACAAGGGCGATGTACTTGAGGACAATATTATGGAAATGGAAGAGGATGTAGATGAAGATGAAATGGGAGATAAGATACTGCGTGAAGAGTTTGACAGAGCACTGAAAGACCTGAGTAGAAACAAGGCCCCGGGAGTAGATAACATTCCATTAGAACTACTGATGGCCTTGGGAGAGCCAGTAATGACAAAACTCTACCATCTGGTGAACAAGATGTATGAGACAGGCGAAATACCCACAGACTTCAAGAAGAATATGATAATTCCAATCCCAAAGAAAGCAGGCGTTGACAGATGTGAAAATTACCGAACTATCAGTTTAATAAGTCACAGCTGCAAAATACTAACGCGAATTCTTTACAGACGAATGGAAAAACTGGTAGAAGCGGACCTCGGGGAAGATCACTTTGGATTCCGTAGAAATGTTGGAACACGTGAGGCAATACTAACCTTACGACTTATCTTAGAAGAAAGATTAAGAAAAGGCAAACCTACGTTTCTAGCATTTGTAGACTTAGAGAAAGCTTTTGACAACGTTAACTGGAATACTCTCTTTCAAATTCTGAAGGTGGAAGGGGTAAAATACAAGGAGCGAAAGGCTATTTACAATTTGTACAGAAACCAGATGGCAGTTATAAGAGTCGAGGGGCATGAAAGGGAAGCAGTGGTTGGGAAAGGAGTGAGACAGGGTTGTAGCCTCTCCCCGATGTTATTCAATCTGTATATTGAGCAAGCAGTAAAGGAAACAAAAGAAAAATTCGGAGTAGGTATTAAAATTCACGGAGAAGAAGTAAAAACTTTGAGGTTCGCCGATGACATTGTAATTCTGTCAGAGACAGCAAAGGACTTGGAAGAGCAGTTGAACGGAATGGACAGTGTCTTGAAAGGAGGATATAAGATGAACATCAACAAAAGCAAAACGAGGATAATGGAATGTAGTCAAATTAAATCGGGTGATGCTGAGGGGATTAGATTAGGAAATGAGACACTTAAAGTAGTAAAGGAGTTTTGCTATTTAGGGAGTAAAATAACTGATGATGGTCGAAGTAGAGAGGATATAAAATGTAGACTGGCAATGGCAAGGAAATCGTTTCTGAAGAAGAGAAATTTGTTAACATCGAGTATACATTTAAGTGTCAGGAAGTCGTTTCTGAAAGTATTTGTATGGAGTGTAGCCATGTATGGAAGTGAAACATGGACGATAACCAGTTTGGACAAGAAGAGAATAGAAGCTTTCGAAATGTGGTGCTACAGAAGAATGCTGAAGATAAGGTGGGTAGATCACGTAACTAATGAGGAGGTATTTAATAGGATTGGGGAGAAGAGAAGTTTGTGGCACAACTTGACTAGAAGAAGGGATCGGTTGGTAAGACACGTTTTGAGGCATCAAGGGATCACAAATTTAGCATTGGAGGGCAGCGTGGAGGGTAAAAATCGTAGAGGGAGACCAAGAGATCAATGCACTAAGCAGATTCAGAAGGATTTAGGTTACAGTAGGTACTGGGAGATGAAGAAGCTTGCACAGGATAGAGTAGCATGGAGAGCTGCATCAAACCAGTCTCAGGACTGAGGACCACAACAACAACATTATAAAATATGAATGAATTGTTATGTTTTTAAGTTATTATTCATGCCATACCTTCCATTTTTTTATTATTTCGTAGATGTGGCACACAAATAATAACGTCTTGTGTAAAATTTGTAGCGTTCTTTTTATTTTACTATTTCGAATGAAAAAGCTGTTTTTTGACTACACTGATCAGCCAAAACATTATGACTACTTGATAATTAATTGAAGCCCTCAGCTGCCCACAGGTGTTGTTGATATACATCGACGGGGACAGCTGAAAATGTGTGTCCCGAGCGGCACTCTAACCCGGGATCTCCTGCTTACATGGCAGACGCTCTATCCAGCTGAGCCACCGAGGACACAGTTGAGCCAGTCGCGGTGGCCAAGCGGTTCTAGGCGCTTCAGTCCGGAACCGCGCGACTGCTACGGTCGCAGGTTCGAATCCTGCCTCGGGCATGGATGTGTGTGATCTCCTTAGGTTAGTTAGGTTAAAGTAGTTCTAAGCTCTAGGGGACTGATGACCTCAGATGTTAAGTCCCATAGTGCTCAGAGCCATTTGAACTTTTTTTTTTTTTTACACAGATAGCGCGACTGCAGGGACTCATCCCTTGCACACTTCCCGTGAGACCCACACTTCCAACTGTCCACAATTTACATGTACCTAATAGATATTTGTCCATCCATTCATTAATCGCGGCCCCTGAGGTGACGATTCCCGTAAGAGTTCGGGCAACCTGTGCGCAATCGCTCATACGAAGATCAATGGTTGGGTAGCCTTTAACTATACAGGGTGTTACAAAAAGGTACGGCCAAACTTTCAGGAAACATTCCTCACACACAAATAAAGAAAAGATATTATATGGACATGTGTCCGGAAACGCTTAATTTTCATGTTAGAGCTCATTTTAGTTTCGTCATTATGTACTGTACTTCCTCGATTCACCGCCAGATGGCCCAATTGAAGGAAGGTAATGTTGACTTCGGTGCTTGTGTTGACATGCGACTCATTGCTCTACAGTACTAGCATCAAGCACATCAGTACGTAGCATTAACAGATTAGTGTTCATCACGAACGTGGTTTTGTAGTCAGTGCAATGTTTACAAATGCGGAGTTGGCAGATGCCCATTTGATGTATGGATTAGCATGGGGAAATAGCCGTGGCGCGGTACGTTTGTATCGAGACAGATTTCCAGAACGAAGGTGTCCCGACAGGAAGACGTTCGAAGCAATTGATCGGCGTCTTAGGGAGCACGGAACATTCCAGCCTATGACTCGCGACTGGGGAAGACCTAGAACGACGAGGACACCTGCAATTGACGAGGCAATTCGTGCAGTTGACGATAACCCCAATGTTAGCGTCAGAGAAGTTGCTGCTGTACAAGGTAACGTTGACCACGTCACTGTATGGAGAGTGCTACGGGAGAACCAGTTGTTTCCGTACCATGTACAGCGTGTGCAGGCACTATCAGCAGCTGATTGGCCTCCACGGGTACACTTCTGCGAATGGTTCATCCAACAATGTGTCAATCCTCATTTCAGTGCAAATATTCTCTTTACGGATAAGGCTTCATTCCAACGTGATCAAATTGTAAATTTTCACTGGGCTGACGAGAATCCACACGCAATTGTGCAATCACGTTATCAATACAGATTTTCTGTGAACGTTTGGGCAGGCATTGTTGGTGATGTCTCGATTGGGCCCCATGTTCTTCCACCTACGCTCAATGGAGCACTTTATGATTTCATACGGGATACTCTACCTGTGCTGCTAGAACATGTGCCTTTACAAGTACGACACAACATGTGGTTCATGCACGATGGAGCTCCTGCACATTTCAGTCGAAGTGTTCGTACGCTTCTCAACAACAGATTCGGTGACCGATGGATTGGTAGAGGCGGACCAATTCCATGGCCTCCACGCTCTCCTGACCTCAACCCTCTAGACTTTCGTTTATGAGGGCATTTGAAAGCTCTTGTCTACGCAACCCCGGTACCAAATGTAGAGACTCTTCGTGCTCGAATTGTGGACGGCTGTGATACAATACGCCATTCTCCAGGGCTGCATCAGCGCATCAGGGATTCCATGCGACGGAGGGTGGATGCATGTATCCTCGCTAACGGAGGACATTTTGAACATTTCCTGTAACAAAGTGTTTGAAGTCACGCTGGTACGTTCTGTTGCTGTGTGTTTCCATTCCATGATTAATGTGATTTGAAGAGAAGTAATAAAATGAGCTCTAACATGGAAAGTAACCGTTTCCAGGCACATGTCCACATAACATATTTTCTTTCTTTGTGTGTGAGGAATGTTTCCTGAAAGTTTGGCCGTACCTTTTTGTAACACCCTGTATATGAAGATAGTTAACTGTTCTCGATAGAACAGCTACCATTGATGACCGTGCAGCTTCTCTAGAATAAATGATATTTAATTATCATTTATTCTAGAGAAGCTGCACGGTCATCAGTGATATGTGTTCTTTGGAGAACAGTTACTATCTTCATATATTATGACCACTGTCCACCGCGAGCTGGATGCTGACGAAAGTGTGTAAGCGGAGCAGACACGGACAGGGGATCGCGCTAGCGACGATATGGGCTGCAACTGGGACGCAGCATGTTATTACCCAGAGCCTGTGAACGAGTATTTCGAAAATGGCGAAGCTGTTAGAGTGTTCACGTGTTACTGTCGTGAGCATCGACGGAAAGGGGTAGGAGGACAGTGAAACTATCACTAGGCGCTAAATGGCTGGACGTCCACGACCCTTCACAGAACGGAGGTTCGAACGCCTGTGTGCTCTGGAAAGTAGGACAGATGGCGATATGTGGCATCTCTGCCGAAAGATCACGATGCTGGTGCACGCTCAAGTGTTTTGGACCACATCGTTCATCGTACATTCTTGAACATGAAGCTCCACAGCAGACCCCCCCCCCTCCCCCCCATGTGGTCACATGTTTACCCAACAACATAGTCAATTACGATTGCAGTGGGCACGGGACCATTGGGATTCGGCAGTCGATTAATGGAAACGTGTCGGCTCTTCTGGTAAATCACATTTTTGCTACACTAGGTCGAGGATCGTCTCCACAAACGCCCTCATCGAGGTGAACAGCCGCTCGACGCTTCAGTCTGGAACCGCATGACCGCTACGGTCGCAGGTTCGAATCCTGCCTCGGGCATGGATGTGTGTGATGTCCTTAGGTTAGTTAGGTTTAATTAGTTCTAAGTTCTAGGCGACTGATGACCTCAGAAGTTAAGTCGCATAGTGCTCAGAGCCATTTGAACCAACCAGCCGCTCGAAACGTGTAGCGCGCCACGGACGCAGGCTGGTGAAAGCAGTATTATGCTATGGGAGACATTCTCCTGCGCTTACATGGGACCTCTGGTAGTAATCGAAGACACGCTGACAGCTGCGAACCACCTGCATCCCTTCTTGCTTGATGTCTTCCCCGACGGCGATGTCATCTTTCAGCAGTGTAATTGTCAATGTCTCGGAGCCAGGACCGTTTTACAGTAGTTTGAGGAGCATTATAGTGAACGCTCGTTGACGTCTCGGCGACCAAATCGCCTGATGTAAATTCTATGGAATCCATCTGGGTCGCTATCGATCGCCATCACCGCGTACGCAAATCAGCGGCCCGTTATTTATTCGAATTACATGACCTGTGCGTAGACATCTAATGCAACATACCTCCACAAATCTCATCCCTGATAAGCAGAATCAGTTATGTATTTCGTTCCAAAGACGGACAAACAAGCTATTAAGCAGGTGGACATAATGATTTGGTTTATCAATGTATATATTTACTTTGTAACGGGAATTTGGATGCAATTGACTTTTCGCTGACAAAGCCAAAAATGCTCTCGTAAAAAATTTAAATATTAACAATTTAGATTATAGGCAAAATTAGGAACGTAATTTTTAACCTGTAATTTAAAACTGCAATAACGAATTAATCCAAGGGCGAATATTTATTGTCCAATCTGATCATATATCAACGACGCATAATGTGCTGATCTGGAACTGAGTTCTTTCATCAGAAATAATATCATTCAAACACGATATCAATATTCCTGAAGCCCAGAAAGCCTACCACATCAGTTTTTTTAAAAAAACGTTTTATCTAAAACCAAAAATTTTAGCACCATTACTATGGCAAATTGATACATCGGTTTTATAGTCGGTTGTCATCGAACAGGAAAGATACCTGTTACAACCTAAACGAAACAAATATCACAAAACACCAGTATCGCTTTTAACCGGTTGGTTTTTCCCATCCCATCGCTAGTGTGAGGGGACACTGCACAGTTCGGAGGCGGGTCAAGGTCACTTCATGCCGCCTCAGAGATCAAGATGAGGTACGCCACGGCCGGATAGCGTGAGTGATCAATTGACTGTGCCGAATCTGGAGTTCTAAAATCTTGCGTATGATCCAAACTGCACATGACCAGTAACTGTGACGTCGTCTGTTAACATCCTTTTGTATGTCCATCCTTCTGATTGGAGGCTTGAGGGAACGGCCGCTCACTTATTTAATAAAATGGAACACCTGCAATCGTTCTTTCGATGATATTTATTATATAGCTACCAGTTTCGGTGATTCACTACACCATGTTCATGCCTTAACTGACGCTGAGGGGGTGAACTCCAATCGTACATACGATCCCCTCAGTCTCCAACATATATGAATTGGTTTTTGTAAACTATAACAGCGATGTTGTGTCTACAGTCTTGGCAGCACGGCTGCAGACACATCATCGCTGTTACACTCTACGGAAACCAGTTCATAGATGTTGGTCGCTGATGGGATCCTTCAGCGTCAGTTAAGGCAAGAAGATGGTGTACTGAATCAACGAAACTTGCAGCTATATAATAAATTGCATCAAAAGGACGGCTGCAGGTGTTCCATCTTATTACATGAACCTATTCTCGCCGAGTTTTTTCCTATTATGGTAATGGATTTCGTACTTCTGTTGACTTCTTAATCTTTACTTTGTCGTTTGCTTTATATTCGCGACACACTGGAATGGATGCACAAAAGCCTGGTATTTTTCGTATGAGTGCTCTCCCACAAGATAGACGAAATATCTGAAAGCAAAATACTATTTACGTTCCACAATACCTGGACAAAGAAAAGGCCTTCACTATGCATACAAACAATTTAAACATGAAACGTCCCCTTTGAACAATTTATACTCGACTGTGCTTAAACTGACACACAATATTTATAGCGCAACGCAATCTGACTTTCAAAATTCCCTACAAAAGAATGGCCCTGACTAACATTAAATTATACCTTTCACAAATCACTTACCTCACAAAAATCTTCGCTGCTCAAGCTACTGCAATACAGCGAGCGCCACTACTGCCAGCTAAATAAAAGATTCAAACTATGGAAGGCACTAACTACTGATAGGGATAGTTAGCAAATGAAAGATATTAATAGAGAACAAACAATGTATTTACCTTGATATCATCATATATATAGCAGTTCATGACAAATTACAAAACTCCGCCATCTCTCTCCCCACACCCACCACTGCTGGCGGCTCACCTCCAACTGCCCAACGCTACGCGCTGTTCACAACTAGCTGCCTAACACTACAGTGGCGAGTATTACAACAATGCAAAGCAGCCACAGGCTGCACACAGCACAGCCAGTGATTTTCATACAAAGGTGGCGTTACCAATAAAAAAACCTAAACAGCCTAGCCTACTTACAAACAGATAAACGTTTTTGTAGTGAAAATTGTTTCAAAGGTGAGAAAGTAAAATCTCTTTAGCGAGAAAAATAATTTTCGGTGTTATTCGGCACTTGGAATGAAAGAAGACACAACCGACAAACTTTAGAGCCGGGTCCCTTACACAAAAACAAGAAAAAAGTCTAATAAACAAAAACATGGGCTCTAAAGTGCATACCTCAAGAGATATGGGCACTTGTTCATCTTCGATACTATGAAACACATCTCTTCCACTGCAAGCTCCTTGCTTATCATATGTTGGGAGTTAGTACCCACAGAAATGTCTAGTAAACATGAGCTCTAAAATGCATTCCTGAGTAGCTACGAGCACTTGTTCCGTACAAGAGACGTGTTTCACACTAGCGAAGATGAAGTGGTCATAGCACTTGAATTATGCATTTTAGACCCCATGTTTACTAGACATTTTTTCTTCTTTTGGTCGTACTTCCCCCCCTCCCCCCCCACCCCAAAAAAAATGGGATAATCAAACAGCTTGCACTACAACTACACATTTTTCACTTATTTCTGTACGAGGAAACTGCCTAAATTCGGTGCTCTTTTGGGACATCCTGTATTGCTTGATGTTCTTGTAATTATGCACTGAAGAGCCAAAGAAACTGGTACACCTGACTAATACCGTGAGGGGCCCCGCCAGCACGCACAAGTGCCGCATCACGACGTGGCATGGAGGCGACTAATGTCTGAAGTAGTACTGGAGGGACTTGACACTATGAATAACAGCACGTTGCAAGGCATCCCAGATATGCTCAATAATATTCATTTCTGGGGAGTTTGGTGGCCAGCGGAAGTGTTTAAACTCGGAAGAGTGTTCCTGGAGCCACTCCGTAGCAATTCTGGACGTGTGAAGTGTCACACTGTCCTGCTGTAATTGCCCAAGTCCATCAGAATGCACAACAGACATGAATGGATGCAGGGATCAGACAG
The DNA here is from genome assembly GCF_023898315.1 of Schistocerca nitens. Taxonomy (NCBI): domain Eukaryota; kingdom Metazoa; phylum Arthropoda; class Insecta; order Orthoptera; family Acrididae; genus Schistocerca; species Schistocerca nitens. The sequence continues at coordinate 177,260,104 of NC_064620.1, read as the reverse complement.
AATGCTGACATACGTGTCACCTGTCAGAATCGTATCTAAACGTATCAGGGGTCACATATCACTCCAACAGCACATGCCCCACATCATTACAGAGCCTCCACCAGCTTGAACAGTCGCCTGCTCCCATTTAGGGTCCATGGATTCATGATGTTGTCTCCATACCCGTACACGTGCATCCGCTCGATACAATTTGAAACTAGACTCGTCCGACCAGGCAACATGTTTCTAGTCTCAACAGTCCAATGTCGGTGTTGGCGTGTCCAGGCGAGGCGTAAAGCTATGTATTGTGCAGTCATCAAGGGTATACGAGTGGGCCTTCGGCTCCGAAAACCCATATCGATGATGTTTCGTTCAACGGTTCGCACGCTGATACTTGTTGACGGCCCAGCATTGAAATCTGCAGCAATTTGCGGAAGGGTTGCACTTCTCTCACGTTGAACTATTCTCTTCAGTCGTCGTTCGTCCCGTCATTGCAGGATCTTTTTCCTGCCCCAGCGATGTCAGAGATTTGATGTTTTACCGGATTCCAGATATTCACGGTACACTCGTGAAATGGTCGAACGAAAAAATTCCCACTTGATCGCTACCTCGGAGATGCTGTGTCCCGTCGCTTGGGCGCCGACTATAACACCATGTTCAAACTCACTTAAATCTTGATAACATGCCGTCGTAGCAGCAGTAACCGATCTAACAACAGCGATAAACACTTGCTGTCATATGTAGGAGTCGCCGGCCGCAACGCTGTATCCTGCCTGTTTACATATCCTTATATTTGAATACACACGTCTATACCAGTTTCTCTGGCGCCTCATAGTATACTTTCAAGAGTAAACAAACGTAAAAGTTCTGAAATGTTTGGAAGACACTTTTCCTCTTCTTTCAGTTATCAGACGAGAGGGGAACATATTGTACGACCTTTGTCAAGAACATCCACTACGAATTTTGCTTTTATCATTAACTGCATTATCATTGCATGTTCCTACTTTCTGTTGCCGTATTTCGATTTTCGTAAAATAGTTGTTACCTCGTAACGTCACTTTCACCATTCAGGTGTCAAACGGCACAGCAGGTGGTTGTCTCAACATACACAATTTTGATGCTGACGTGTAAACGACAACGACCACTCACGACATAGCACAAGAATAATACCCCAGGGGCGCTACAGCAGATTCACTTGGCACGAATAGACGATTCAGACAAGAATGTCATTCATGTAAATGATGATTCAGCTGAAGCATATTCCTGATTTTCGTCTGAATGGTGAATTAACCAAAATATCGCTGTTGTTGGCGGATCGAATTCTTGACGGCAACAAATCTATTCAATTCCCATGTGGACCTATTTATTTACGCAATGATTACAATTTTCCATGGCTTCCTGGGTAATCCTACTACAATAAAGTGACATCCGGTTGTTAACACTGTCGCTGTGAACACGCCACGGACTCTGAGGAAACATTCTATGCAAAAATATAGCACATCACTATTACTTACAGAAACAATGATAGAAAAAAGAAAGCTGGACTTCCCAACTGGTAAGAAATTAACATCAGTGAAAGCGAGATTTTCGTGCTGGTATTCTGACTCGTGCTTCAGTGAACTTTGCTACATTCCCTCCTTGCCCGAGCAGTAAGAGAAACTAATCACTTCAAGAGGTCCAACATGTTGGCAACTGTGAATATCGCCAAGAAAATGCAACTGTGTTGCTGTAGCAGCATTTTTTGTTATTACTTGTAAATCACTACACTCGAAGTATAACATGGAACTACTGCGTGATTTGGTTGCCTCCCGGACCCTACAACTTCGCATGGAAAACAATGTCAGGATAGCAAACGTAAACAAAATTGAATATCCATACCTTGGGACGCTGTCCACGAATCCACTGAACCTCAAAGGATTTTACAGCCCACCCCCAATCCTACGGATATGTCCCGAATTCCCCATTTGAAAATCATTGTCCATCGTTGCTTGAATCCGCCATTATTTATCTGCAACGACTCCTTTTCTTTGTTCTAGTGGTTTGTGTTGCTGGTTATTACAGCACAAGTTTTGGGTTCGATTCCGCGTGACTCAGCCTTTTTTTGTGAAGACAAGTGACATGCTGCTTGAAATAAGTAACCAACGGAATTGACAAGCAAGTCTACGCAGTGACGTTATATAGAAAGACTTCCAACAGGCTGTTAGTTGCACAACATTTATTTAGCGAGTGACGAAGCCACTGCAAAATTATACCCTCGGTAGCAGTTTTTATTTGCCTTGTCGCTCTCAGCAATGCTTAAACAACTCTTACACCACAGATAGTGTCGACTTCCACCCAATTCTTGTGAAACTAAGATGCTTCCTGTCTCTAACATGGCCAATAATGCCACAGTGGAAGCATAATAATATCTATCTACATCCGAATCCCGCTCCAGCTACTGCCGGGTCTGGGTGCTGACGAGTCCTCTCCATTTGGCTCGGTCCTCCCACCACTTTTCTTCCTCTACTTGCTGCCAGCTCACACCTCTCCTTTCCACAGATATTCTCACTCCCATTTTCCACCGTGTTCTTGGGCGCCCTCTAGGTCTTTTCCCATCCATCTTTAGTTCTTCCATAATTTTGGGGAGTCTCTGACCATGCATTCTCTTAACATGTCCATACCATCTTAATCTCTTTTTCTCAATTTCTCCTCTCATACTTTCTTGTTTAAGGTGCTTTCTAATCTCTACATTCCTTACTCTGTCCGTTCTTGTTTTACCCTTAACTGCTCTGAGAAATTTCATTTCCCCTGCTTGCAGTCTGCTCCAGTCCCTTTCTGTCATTGTCCGTGTTTCTCCACCATAGGTGACAATAGCGAAGTAATAATTCTCACACTTAAGGAGTTTTGCTTTTTCTGAAACTTCCTTCTTCAAAATCAGGTTTTTTATGGTTTGGTAGAAATTGCCTCCCTTCTGTAACCTCCTATTAATTTCGTTAGTTATTCTTCCATCCCTAGATATTTCACTCCCTAAATAAGTGAAACTTTCTACCACTTTGAGGGGTTCTCCATCCAAGGTAATATTTCCATTGATCCCTTTCTCTCTTCCAAATACCATTACTTCACTGTTATCTTTATTTATTTTTAATCCGTACCTTTTCATTATTTCCTTCCACGCATCGAGTTGTAACTGTACATCTACCTCTTTATTACCCCATATTACCATATCATCTGCAAATGGAAGCATAATAATATGATCTGTAAAAATTAGAGTTAAAATAACATGTTATATAGAAAGTCAGTAAATAACTTCTCACATTCTGGGACGCGAATATTCCGGTAACAACCTCCGGTGAAAGGAAGGAAGACTCGACTCATGGTAATGCATAAATTCCGCCTTCAATTCCTGAATTACTTTAAGTTACGCAGTATGACATTTAGACGCTTTTCGATCCACTTTTATGCTCGAAAGAGCATATGATCCGAACTGTCTAAGTGCATAATTTAAATATTTGTTTTGATGTACATGAAATTACCGTGCCACAATACCGTAGCATGGGGCTACAATAGGGATGGGAAAAACCAACCGGTTAAAACCAATACAAGTATTTTATGGCATTTGTTTTGTTACGTTTCGCTTATAACAGGTGTTTTTCCTGTTTACTGATAACCGAGTATGAAACCGATGTACCAATTTACCATAGCAAATTTCGAACAATTAGAATCTGGTGATTTTTTTCGAATGAAAGAACAAGTTTACTGTTACCAGTCAGTTTATTTACATCCACAACGCGTTTGCAAGGTTTAAATCTTCATCATCAGGCGGATTTACATGTGTCGGTACAGCAAGAACGTGTTGCGTTATTAATTTGAGGTAACCTATGGTACTGTCTAGAGGAGAAAGGAAAAAAAAAACTGTTTCAGAGCATGGTTTTGGGGAGGTTTCTGATTAAAAACTAAACGTATATATAAATATGAAAGTGAAACAACTAAAATAGAATACCTCCAGTGGTGCACAGGCCCCTTTCTCTATCGTAATACATCACAAGTAGAATGAGATACTTTGTATACAAAAATTGTGTCTGGAAACTACTAGTTACAAAGAACATAAAATCTTATAGCAAAACAGAAACATTATTTCACTGTACAAAAAATATATGGCAAAACAGCACTATTATTTCAGAATGAGTTTTAAAGGATTGTGAAGGTCTTTGGTTCAGATGATGCATACAGGCCTTAAAATAAATATTTCGAGTGGTATACAAAACTATTTCTGTGAAGTTTATGTAGTTTAAATTTCATACTCGTTCATACAATCACGTGACATGCTTCAAAACCTTAAGTACAATAATTATGCTGCCAACAGTGGTAAAATTACTAATAAATAACAATTCTGGCTGGTTTTCAGAGATAGAGACTGACAGGATTGCCTGAAACAGAGCTAAGTTTTGGATACTTTAGAGCTACAAGTCTGTTAAGCTTCAATGTGTTCTGTGATATAACCAATGCTGGAGTAACATACTGATACTGTACTAAAGCTTTACAGACATATGTACTCTTAATAGTATAAAGAGATATATGTAATATCAGGCTGACTTGGGGTACATACCTTGGTTTTATTTCGGTATATCTATTGAGTTATTGTTCATTTGAAAAGTATCTAAGGAAATATGCAGATAACTAAATTATTACGTAGAAAATATGAACGGGAGGATGGAGGTAGAGAGAGAAAGGGGGGGGGAGGGGGAGGGAGAGGGAGGGAGGGGGAAGGGGAGGGGGAAGGGGAGGGGGAAGGGGGAAGGGGGGAGGGGAGAGAGAGAGAGAGAGAGAGAGAGAGAGAGAGAGAGAGAGAGAGAGAAATTCAGATACAGAGAGTGAAAGAAGTAATTAGAGGACAGCAAAGTTTTTCAGAGAAGGGGTTTCTTAAAATCAATCTGTTCCAGGTATAAGTTGGAGCAATACTTATGCCTTAAAAGTAAGCAGATAGATATACAGTTTATGCTGTTAGTGCGATGGTATATTTGTAAACGAGACCATTCCATTGTTCATTTAGGGAATGTCACGGTAATATAGCTATTTATGGGAAATATGAGCCATCCAAAGTGGCCGAGCTGTTCTAGGCGCTACAGTCTGGAGCCGCGCGACCGCTACGGTCGCAGGTTCGAATCCTGCATCGGGCATGGATGTGTGTGATGTCCTTAGGTTAGTTAGGTTTAAGTAGTTCTAACTTCTAGGCGACTGATGACCTCGGAAGTTAATGATAGTGTGTTTTAAAGATATCATGCGACAACTCCACAGAATTGATGAAGACAAAACGACGGCGAAACAGACAACTTAGGAGAGAAAAAAGTAAGAGAAAAAAGAGAAGTTGGCGTACCGAGCAAGCGGCAGTCGTAAACGATTGTTTCATTGATTTCATCGTCACATATATGGTGATGAAAACTGCTCAATTTTCAACTGTTTATGGGTCCCAGCAATTTTGAGACGATTGCATGTCATAAACTTTAGGGATGGTTTTCTCAAAAGACCGGGGAGAGGGAGGAAGCAGGATGGGATGGGGGGTGATGTTGATCCAAAATCCCTTATATTCGTACATTTTAGGTTGTGCACGAGCGACCTGCCAAGTAAGAGCCGAATCGGCTGGTCGTGTCTCATACCTTCCCCTTTGAGGTCATTGGAGGCGGAGTGATAGATCAGTTGGAGACAGATGGATGAAAGGAAGACATCATCGACTGGGCCCTTTCTAAGTTTTCATGCCAGTGTTAACACCCTCGTTGCACTCTGTCAGTTCTGCATTAAGCGCCACCAGTATTTATGATCGTTATATTATGACATCTATAATTATCTATGTTTGACAATGCACTTTTTGTGACTGTACACTTTTGATAGTGCCTCGTGGCATAATACAGTTACGTACTTGGAAATGCGATTAAGTCTTCCTGAAACATGTTCTTTTTTTTTAATTTAAATACATCAGGTACTTGGACGAGTGATGCGTCATACCCTCTGTACTGATATCGTAACACAGTTGCGCTATGAATCCACAAAACATATAATCATCCAAACATTCACGTCAAGCTGTTTAAGGAAAATCAGCAACAACTTGACCCAAGTTCAGCGTCCTGAATCGACTGCATCATCTCGCTCGGTTTCATACCATGAACAAGTAAAATAAAGTGAACTGGAGGGTTTCCGTTAAATGGTGTGATTTTCACCTGCTGCTGAGCACCTGGCGATGACTCTCATATCTGGAGGCGAGAACGCGGAACTTGGGGGACCGCAGAAAATTGTCCCCGTCAAGACTGGAAGGCCTCTCGGCATGATCCTTGCGAAGTTGGCCCTGTCATAATAAAGGCTGCGGAGAAGACCTATCTCCCCGCAACAAAACGCACGTGCGAGACGGCAGGTCCTTCTCCCAGCGGCCGCGTCCGACCGTCACGTGTCTGGAGGTGGGCGTCAGGGGCGGGACATCGGCCCCAAAAAGAGAAACACCCGCTGTCGGAGCTGACCAAGAGGAAAAGGAAAAATTCTCCCTCCCACACCCCCCCCTCCGGCGCAGACATTGCCCGCGATTGCATCGTCGGCAAAAGGGATTAGCGAGAATAGGTGGCCAAGGCGGTTGGGGGCTTATGGGAAGTGCCAGTGTAAGGGGATCGCGGGCACACCGCGATTGGCCAGCTGACGCCAACAAACGCGGCCCCAACAATGAGGAGCGCACCAACCAGCGAGCGCGTCGCCGAGCGGTTCGGACCCCCACCCCGGGCCGCTCGCGGCGCGCCAAGAAAAGTTGGCGACGCCGGCGCGTCGGCCACCAGTGTGTGTTGCTGCGCCGCGGAGGAGCGCCGACCAGCCCAGCCGCAGCCACAGCCGCAGCCACAGGACAGCCCCTGCCGCATCTCCAGAGTCACGGCCAGCCGCAGTCAGGTGGGTACCGCGTAGCGCGGCGCAGTGCCAAGGTCGGCCGGAAGCGCAGCGGTCGCTGCCCGCCATCGGCGCACCTGCGCGGCGCCGGCGCCCGTCGCTCCCTCCTCACACGCGCTTCCCTGGCTCTCAGCCCTGCGCAGGGCACTCTCTTCCGTGTTCAGTTCGCCCATACTCGCCCTCCCTATCCTGTCTTTAAGGGTCCAACGCGAAATACATCACGAGGGCAAACCCTACCCCAATACCGACGCTCTAAATTCATCCGCTTGCATTTCTCGACAGTTACACAGGCAGATTATTTTCTGTACACAGCACTGCAACGTTTCGTTGTGTTTCTGAACGGCGTCACAGAACCACGAGAACCTATTCGTAAGACAACTGTTTCGGTCCAGTGGCAATTACTCTACGTATCTATGTCTAGCATACCAAATTCCGATCGTGAAGCCAGAGACTTCAATGCTCGCGTGAGAGACGAACTCTAAATCACTGCGACGTGAGACATGAATATCTCTCGGTGTTCAGCGAATTTCGTCTATGGTAAATGTAGGCACACTGTTCTGAGGACAAAACGTGCATTTTTTCCTTATTTCTGAAGACGATCGTTTATTCCGCGGCGAAACCTGATATACGACATCCTTTTGTTAGTTTTCAACTCTATTACTGTTATAGATTTTTTTCTCTGTTAATGATAAAAAATATCATAACATTGCGCTTTAAAATTTTAGATTTCTCAACTGTCAGTGAATTTTGCAAAACGAAGATCTTGTAAATTAATGGGTAATTCCTTTCATTACCGAGTACAAAATGCTGAAATAATATTTTTCCGTGACACACGAAGGTGATTCACAGCTTCGTAAGTGCTCTGTAAAGTCACGCATTAACAGCCACTTAAAAAGGAAAATTTCTTGTAGGCAAATACTTAGTTGCTTGCAGCTGCAACGCAACGACCTGTCGACGTCTGCTATTGGGGGCTGACGAAAATTGTATAAGGCAATAAATGTATGTGTACGTGACAGTTGCTGTAACTAAAGACAGTTCTGCATTTGACGCCAGGAACCGTCCTACAACCTGATGTAATGTTAAGCCATGACTTGAAGATGATCTTGACCGAAACTGGTCGCCTGTGTGTACATATACATTACAACAGATTTGATTGGTTCCATGACAGCGCTCTTTAAAATTTTACACCCTTTCTTTCACCTACGTTCAGGTTAACTTCCTTAACATCTTCTCGTCTTGACTGAAAGGCTTGTTACAACGCTAGCAATTTTCTCGTAAGCCTCTTCACAGTAGCAGGAAATAGTAATGTATTATGTGAGTTTAAAATAACACCATTCATGCCTGGACCACAACTCCTAATAAAGCAGAGTACACGTAGAGTAACAATTTCGCGTGTACACAATTAAATACGAACTGTACTCAAAACTTAAATTTAATAAATGTGTTGTAACGTGCCGTAATATAACAGATACAGACGCTGCTCGCCAGCAGAAATACAAGGACAAACGTCAATGGGATGAAGTAAACTTTCGTGTAACTTTCGATATGTCATTGTTACCTGAGGACGACGAGACATGGTTCAATCGGTTCGAAGCAAAGTCTTCTTTTACCAAAGCCTCTCTAAGGGTTTCAAACAGCACACGATTGGCCATATCACCTTCTCGTGTACGTATGCCTGTATAGGACAAATTGTAATCGAGTTGACTTCCCCATTTTTTCGAGTTCCGAATCCCATCGATACGTGTTTCCATCATCGCAGCGATCAAAAACTCAATGCACTGTATCACGAGAAAGTCCTTATAGGACTTCCCTTTTTAGCTGTGTAATACTTCGCCATGTTTTCCAGAGTGAGTTTGAATCTCTGTTCAGCCTTACAAAGAACTAAACGAAATTCACTTCCGTGAGTAGAACATACCTTTTCGGAAGTTCTACACCATTTGATAAAAATCGAAAAAGTACAAAGCTTGGATGACCCATTTGTAAGTACGTCTGTATTACAAGGTACTTATTTCAATCACCCATTGTTTTCTACAAGCCAGCAGTAGACATCAACACGAGAAGAAAAACCACACCGAACAAAAAACGTTGAGAAAAGAAAATTTCTTCGACGTTTTTCAGTTCTCATCATTAGGAAAACTTTGAGTGAACAAATTTTACAAATGTTCTTTTTATTTTTCTCGTACACCTGTACACAAACTGTAAAAAATCCTCCACATTGCGAAAAATAAGGATTAACCTCTTTATAAAGCAGAGGTCGTAGTTACATCAGAACATACTTAACTCACATTTGTAGCAACGTTTCACAATAAAAGATACAAACATGTGTACATAAGTACCTCTCGCATTTCGAACATAGTTACTGTTTAAGTTTTGAAACTATTCATGTTTTATACAGCATAAAAGTTTATTTAAATATTGAACGAGTATGTGTTTCAGTAACGTTAAAGTTCTTACTCATAGCTTTTTTTTTTCTTTTAGTTTATATATTTTATAACGTCTTCATTCTTTAGTTCACTGCAGTAGACAGTTAGTGATATTATTCCCCAACCGTTTATTTATTTAAAAAATTCCAGCATCTATGTAGTTACTAAATACTACGCAGAGTCTAAAATTTCTCGAGGTAATTATTTCTGTGCACAATGGCCTATTACAAAATGAGGATCTTAGAATGAGATATAATCACTACGAAAGAGAAGATAATACAAAAAGAATTCTCGGGTTGCCATAAAAATGGTTACCCACACTTTCACTTATCATTACGTTATAAAATAAGCCAATTCAGAACTGATGTTCCCATGAATACAAGAAGCAACTGCACTGAAACGCAAAATAACAAGAACAACTGGTATATATTCATACGTTCCTACATGGAAGTTAATACGAGAGTGAAAGAATCAGTTTCGATCTTGCAGGATTATGTATAACGCTATTCCCCGACGTAACTTAGCAGTGATATTAAACTTGTGCTCTCTCCTCCTTGAAAACCACATCTCCAGTTCTACATCCGCAGGCTATAAAGTCGACTTGCTGAGAACAGGTTTAGCCGGAAATCACCGACGTTTACGCGAAAGTTAGGACGGCAGTTGGATGAAAAGTTATAAGAATGTCTGAGGCTCGCCTGAAGAAAATAATGGACGGATATCTTTCTGAGACTCTTTACTGTAGTAGAGAACTGGTTGAATCGCTAATCACCAGATGCAAAACCGATATCTTCGCTGTAAGATTTGACAAAATTAAATCCCATTTTCAAGCCCATGGAGACTTTTCTCTGCATTGTTTCCCTTAACTAAAGAGTTAAATGATCGTTACTTAAAAACACCTATCATGTTAGATACAGGTATAATTTCACCCTAACACCACCATTCGTTGCGCGAAGTATATTGCTCCAGCACACTGAAGTGCGGTGGCAAAGCCGGAGACTTAAATGGTCGCTTGAGAGATGAACTCTGAAGCAGTGCAATGTAAGACACTATTCGGCCAATTTCGTCTATGACCAATGTAGACAGACTGCTCCGAAATAAGGCGTGGATATTTGTTTTTTCATATATCCTTATTTCTAAATATGATATGTTTATTTTGCGGGGACATCTGGAGAGATTACATTTTGTTCTAATTTCCAACTGTATTACTGCTGTATAACTCTTTTCTCCGCAGATGACGAGGGGAATACCATAACCTTGCGCCGTAAAATTTTAGATAGCTCCAGTCACATTGAACTTTGCAAAAAGGCTGATGTAAATTAAATCAGTGTCAAATTCGCATCATCAGCAAGACTAGAAAGCTGAAATATTACATTTCTATGACACATGAAGACGATGCACAGCTTCGGCGGCGCACTGTAAAAGGGGAAATAAAATGAGAGGATTTCAGGGAGAGAACGGACGAATAATAGCCAGAGTACTTTACCCGCCATTAACAAAAGGAAATTACGGACTATACACCCCCTACACACTGCTAAGTTGAGTCGAAGTGTCGCCTTAACAAGCAGGTCGAAAGCAATTGCAGTAGTGTTGACTACGCCATTACGAAGTAATGACCATGTGGTATGCCACAGCATGAGACACTGGCTATGCCTTTTAGAGTTCAAATTCTGGCTCAACCACACAGATTTGCGCGTTACGTAGTTTTTCGAAATCTCTCCAGAACGCGAGGTCACTTTATGGTTTTTCTTTAAGCTTGCTTAAAACGAGCTAGTGAAACGTATCGTACGACAGCGATATCGACACGCCCTGTTGTACAAAAAGAGAAAAATGGTGAATTCACGTTTATAGCATTTCCCACGCTGCTTAATCTCCCAGTGAGGCAACAACGATTGGCCGCGTTCACTTCTGCCGTCTCATCACTGACAATGACATAACTGCGAGATGATCACATGTAAAAATTGACGGTTTCCGAGGACCGTCGACACTATTTCGACTCTTATCCACAGGGAATATCGGCCGATAAAAACCTATGACTACTTGCAGTTGCTGTACTTAACATTGCTACACTGAAGAGCCAAAGAAACTGATACACCTGACTAATATCGTGTAGGACCCTCACGACCACGCTGAAATGCCGCAACACGACGTGGCATGGACTCGACAAATGTGTGAAGTAGTGCTGGAGAGAACTGACACCATGAATCCTGCAGGGCTTTCCACAAATCCGTAAGAGTTGGAGGGGCTGGAGATCCCTTCTGTACAGCACTTTGCAAGGCATCCCAGATATGCTCAATAATGTTCACGTCTGGGGGGTTTGGCAGCCAGTTGAAGTGTTTGGAAGTGTGGTGTGTGGCATTGTCCTGCTGGAATTGCCCAAGTGCGTCGGAAAGCACAATGGACATGTACGGATGCAGGTGGTCAGACAGGTTGCTTACCTACGTGTTACCTGTCAGAGTTGTATGTAGATGTTTCAGGTGTCCCTTACCGCACCAATTGCACACGCCCCACACCACTACAGAGCTTCCACCAGCTTGAACAGTCCCCTGTTGACACGCAGGGTTCATGGATTCATGATGTTGCCTCCGTACCGGTACACGTCCATTCGCTCGATACAATTTGAAACGAGACTTGTTCGACCAGGCAACATGTTTCTAGTCTCAACAGCCCAATGTCGGTGTTGACGGGCAAAGGCGAGGCGTAAAGCTTTGTGTCGTGCAGTCATCGAGGGTACAAGAGTGGTCCTTCGGCTCCGAAAGCCCATATCGACGATATTTCTCTGAATGATTCGTACGCTCCTGGACATTCACATCTGCCTTGATCTCATCGTCCGAAGTGTAATGATTACCTTTGAGGTCTTTATTGAGTAGAACAAAAATACAAAAATCTCAAGTCGCAAGATCGGAGGAACAACGAAGGTGTGAAATCTGTTCGAAGTTCAGGTTTCGCAGAGGCTCTTCAGTTGCGCGCGAGGTGTGAGGACGAGCGTTGAAGTCTTGCGAGATTATTGGCGCCAGGCCTCTAACACGACAAATTTGACGTCGGAGGTGTTTTAGAGTATCTATGTGTTAAAAAGAACCGTTTCCCGTCGTACCAGATAATCCGTCATATAAATTCGGCGAGCATCCGAAAACACAGTCAATTTCTTTCTTTTTGCGCATAGTTGTGTTCTGAATATTTTCACCTAAGGAGAAGACGGATGTCGACATTCAGCGCTCTGTCTTCGAAAAGAAGTCTTCTCCCCCGCCACGTAGTATTCCAATCGACGCTGTTTGCTCCCTTCTGTAAAAAAGCGTGGTAGTCCACCCGGCAAAGATTTTTCGCTATCCTAATCGTTCAGTAATGAAGCCGACAAAGTCCTTCGATATTCCAATATGGTTTGCGATACGCTTTTGACTGATTCGCCGGTCATTTTGTATCAAATCGTCGCCGAGTTTGCGATGTTTACAGTCTGTGGCAGAGATCAGACGTCCCCTGCGTGTTTCAACAACAGTTATAGCTTCTCCAGACTCGCAACCACGAAATTTTACTACCCGTCGATTTACGGTAGACATATCAACAGCATCGTCACCGTAAAAAGCCTTTAAACGACGATGAAGCTCACTAGGAGTCACAAAATGGCTCTGAGCACTATGGGACTCAACATCTGTGGTCATAAGTCCCCTAGAACTTAGAACTACTTAAACCTAACTAACCTAAGGACATCACACACATCCATGCCCGAGGCAGGATTCGAACCTGCGACCGTAGCAGTCGCGCGGTTCCTGACTGAGCGCCTAGAACCGCTAGACCACCGCGGCCGGTCTTAGGAGTCACATTTTCGCCTATTATAAATTCGGTAACATTCCGCTGTATAACTCGCGTTGAGAGAGCGCTACTTGTCTCCATAACTCCACTACGCAAAATACACTGGATAAACGCGACGCATTCAAACTGGGCATGCTTACAGAGGGGAAGTTAGCTACCACACGCCAGTTGGCGCGTTTCTGAAGGTCCTTTACGTGGCGTTCTACAACCACGCGTGCATTACTTTTCAGCCTCCTCTCGTAATAATTGTAAGTTTATATTCGTTAAACATTCTGTTCGTAATTTTCTAATACAGTTCCGGCAAATGTACATCGGAATAGCCCTGTACTAAGAATCAAACAATGAAATGTCCGAATCACAGCACATTTTCTAAATCACATAAATACGGGACACCTGTAGAACCTCAGCTGTGATTAGTGAACTTGATTCCTTTTTCTTTTTTAGCAAGTCGTATGTTGATCTTTTTTAGCAAGTCGTACGTTGATTGAAATGCTGCTTGACAAGCTTTGCGATTTGAAGAGGGCACAAGGAAATGGAAGGCTCGTAACAAAATCGGGGAGTGAGAGTTTAAATGGCTCTAGTCTGAGGTAAGGCTTCACTGGAACAGGCGCAAAATCAACCTATCTAATACTTCATACTTCGAGGATAATAAATAAATGACGTTTACACTGCTCAACGACAACACCACCATACATACTCAACAGAGCGTTGATCGAGCCCTTGCACTTACTCGTTATTCGTGGTATGGTTTATAGAACACACTCACACATCGTCAAAAGTGGCTGACATCAACTGCCTACGCTCACCTTGTGCAGTTTCGTATATTACTGAGAGGTTATCTCCGAGCGCTGTACCGAAAACACGGAGTTCTGTAGATTACTAAGAGATGATCTCATAACTGTGTTAGATGTCCTGGGACATAGCTAATATCCGTTGGATCTAGTACGCACGAGTGCGGTTCTTAGCATGTCCCCAAAACCACTATCGCACGATTTTGGCTTTGCAGCATGGGTATCTATCCTGATGTAACACGCGTTTCCGATGGGGAAGAAATTAGTTCGTATCTGTTGGCCAATTGCAAATGTTACTGACCATAATATTAGAGGGCTAAGAATGGCACCGGTCAGGTCGCCTGTAAGAAGCCCACTGTGAAACTATGTCCCATAGACTTTAGGTTTATCCGAAGTTCTGCACCTTTGAGAACTATTCAACAGCTAGCCGCGTGTTCTAACGTGAAGCATGTGCTCCAGGGTCTTATTATCATGCATACCAACGGTCTTCGGGTAGTCAGAAAAAGTGGGACACGTGGCACATATTAATTCCAAAACGAAAGAATGACGATGTGCAGTCGGTTCCGTGATCCATATGTTGACGTCTGTACGCAGGGTATCAAGGATCTCACCGAGTAATCGAGGAGCTAACTATTCACCTTCTGTCACTGTGTGACTTTCCGGAAAAGAAACTGCGTACGCGCACGGGTGATACTGCGCCACAGTGCTTTTTGGCAACGTTGAAAGCAAAAGAGAATTGAAATGTCTCTCATTTTCCGTTTTGGCTCTCGTAGCTGACACTGATCATTTTGCGGACCAAAATAACAGAAAATCTATAGTTACACAGGGTCTGTCAGGAGAAATGGTCAGCATTCAAGGATATGACAGGAACGATCATTCGAAGGGAAATAGTCTAAACATGGACTCTAAAATGCATAAAGTAAGAGCTACGAGCACTTGTTCTGTAGAAGAGGTGTATTTCACAGAAGCGGTGATGGACAAGCGCTCATAATTCTTAAGTTATGCAATTTAGAGACCATGTTTACTAGTCTTCCTTCCTTCGAACGATCGTTAATAATAGCAGTAATCGTTTGTTCGCTGATGATGCTACTGTCTACAGTGAAGTATTGTTGCAGGACAATTGCAAAGAAATGCAGAAAGACTTGTAAAAAATTTCCACTTGCCATACTAAAGAGAACTGAAATTCATTAAATGTGGATAAATGCAATATTACGCCTTTAGAAAACAGAAAGAAACCGATAGTATCCGACTTAAAGATTAGAAATCTGTAATATTTCTCACCATTTAAACATTTAGGGGTTAATGATAGGAAGGTATACTAAATGGGAAAAACACACAAAACCAGTATTATTGAGGACTTCGACTGGATGGAACAGCTCCGTGTAAGTCCAGTGCGCACGTAAACAAACCTCATACCACACGACAGGGCAACCACGTCGAATGAATTAGGAGACATAATGCTGGGATTTTAACAGCTCTGTACAGTTCATACGAAAGTGTAACATACTCGTGGACCTTAAATGGCAATATTTGGAAGGATGGCGTCGCAGTACATGCAAAACCCTGATAGGTCCACTTCGAGAACCAGTAGACTGTGCTGCCACCAGCGTATGTGTCGCGAATGAACTATGAGAATAAGAGACGAGAGATTGTTTTCCTCTCGCTCAATTTTCCTTTTTGAATCAGCCGTCTCCTGGCTGCTATGATGCAGCCCGCCACGAATTCGTCTCCTGTGCCAACCTCTCCAAGTACCACATGCAACCTACGCCCTCAATTATTTGCGGGATGCATTCCAATCTCTGTTTTCCTCTATAGATTTTACCTTTTACGGCTCCATCTACTACCACCGAGGTTATTCCATGATGTCTTAACAGACTATCATCCTGTCACCTCTGCTTGTCAGTGTTTCCTGTATGTTCCTTTCCTCTGCGATACTGCGCTAGCCACCTCATTCCTTACCTTGTCAGTCTACCTAATTTTCAACATTCTTCTGTAGAACGACATGTTAAATGCTTCGAGTACCTCCTTGTCCAGTTTTCCCTCAGTTCATGTTTCACTACCATACAATGCTGTGCTTCAAATGTACATTCTCAGAAATTTCTTATTCAAATTAAGATCTATGTTTGATACTATTAGACTTCCCTTGGCCAGGAATACGCGAAAGGAACAAAGCAGAAAATAGCTATACTGGTGCCAAGTACCTACGCCACGCACTATACGTTGGCTGGCGGTGTATGTATGCTGAATCCCATAGTGATTGGATTCTTAAAAATTACACTATACTTCTTACTGCTACCTCAGGAATCATTAAATCCTCTTTGAAACCCTATTAGTCTGAGAAAAGCAGGCTACGACCATTTGGTCAGACCCCCTTGTACATCCAACCCCGTTGCTTTCACACACGCAGAATCGGTTCGCCTGACGGAAGCCCGAGTGAACATACGTCATCCGTTAGCAACAGGAAGAGCGTCATTGACGTTCAGTAGGGCGCGTGCCGAATCTCCAGAAACAGAGCTGGTTACGAGTGGACTGCCTGTCTGTCTCCCCGATGGGACGTGACACGCGGGCCACGATGGCCCCGTTCTCACGACTGTTTCCTGCGCCCGCCAGCCCAAAGTGGAGCGGACGGCGCTGTCTTAGGCCCCGGAAGACGCAACCGGTAATCCCGCAGCGGTTATTCCAGTCATCGGGGGCGGTTGCGTAGTGGCCAGCTATTTAGCCACGAGAGCTCACATGAAGCACCAACAAGAGCATTCGTTCGTACGCAGACAAGTTAGTTCAGCCTCAACTATGCGTTACGAGACCTTCATATGGTTACAGAAATTTTGATAACTTGTCAGAGAGAGAGAGAGAGAGAGAGAGAGAGAGAGAGAGAACGATATGTGGCAACAAAAACCCTTATGCTGATGTATCTCTGCTTCTATTAACACAATGATACTGCCCCAGAATGATGTTCAAGTCTAAAGGAGGGGATCAAAACAACGACGTACGTGTAGTTTTATGGTGGGCCCGAACCAGAACGAGAAGACACGGGACGATAATACCTCTTTCGTGTACAAGACCCATTATGTGGAACTGCGGATTAAGCTGTATTTCGAAATCTAGCATATCAATTCTTTTCTGACTATAATTAACTCAAAGTAATAAAATTTAGCCCAGGCCGACAGAACTTTCAATTTGCTCCATCTATTTAAGCTATTTGGAAGAGTTTAGGCTACAAATTATGCAAAAACTATACTTTTTTAATCATTTCGGTATGCAGTTCCATTGATAAAAAAGTTGACCATTTCTTTTTCTGAAATATCTTTCGTACTGTTAGAAAATTAAAAATGTATTTCGCTACGAATACAATAACCGTCGTAATTCAAAATGTAAAACTACATAATCCATTGTCTATGGTCTGGTTTTATAACTTCAATAAATTTTAAATATTATGAAAATAATAAAACACCGCCTTAGACAATGTAAAGAACAAGTAGATACAGCGCTACACATAGGAATAACATAAGTCAATTATGTATAAAAAGGAAAACAAACATTGGGAAGACCTAAGAAAATGTGACGAGACCAATTCGGAACAGGCCAAAAGGCCAAAGACCTAACGTGCATAATGAATAACAGCAACATGAAAAAAAGAAACTAATTTCTATATTCGGCAGTGTGAGTCCACAACTGTGCGCAAAAGAACAATTGGAAATACTTTGTTGTATTATTTTGATACACCTCACGAATGGCCATTCATATGTAGAATTTGTCTTCCGACTATCTTGTAAAACGGGAGCCGAACAACCAATCCGAACTGCGACGTATGTGAAACCTTGAACATAAATCCTCGCGTGTAACATTTTGTGAACTGCGAGCTGTAGGCCAGATACTCGCATTTTGCAAGAGCGCATCGAACGCCAAAATCAACTGCAACTGCGGCTGAAACGCAAGTGAAACTGTTCATTAAATAATCTCCAAACGTGTGTTAGTAATGACAGTTCTCAGATGCAAGGACGCAATGGGGCTATCTTGGTTATCACTTGTAAGTTTGATTGACGTTCTCACTTTAGTGAAGACAAGTTCTTGGACAGGTAATTAAATGATGTTTCACGGGAAGCAATGTGTTATGGTGTTCATTATTCTCAATACTTCGAACAAGAAAAAAGCGTGCAAACGCGCGCACACACATACACACGCGCGCACGCGCACGCATACACACACACACACACACACACACACACACACACACACACACACACACACACACACCAGAAGGGGGGAAGATGGCGAGAGACTGATACAATTTGTATGGTATTTTGTCGTTGGAGAACTTGCACTCGTAACACGGAAGGAAAAAACATACAAAGCGAGCCTACGCGCAGCAATTAGCAACTAAGCAAAACTATGTGACACCTTAAAAAGTGTAAGAAGCGAGAGTACATTAAGTGCAAAGAAACGATTCATCTCATATATAATGGCCACGACCTATGACAACCATGAAAAAAAAACTAAAAACAAAACGATAGGAACCAGTGGAAAAGAAGAATACGAAATCAGGTCTTTAACATTTCGCAAGACAAAATACGTATATTTTGCTTCAGATGGCTTCCCGGAGCATTGCCCTTACCTCCTGGTACTCCTTATATACGACAGGGTAATTATTTAGTCCATAAAAGAAGCCTTCATGATGAGTACAACTGACAATTAAATACAAATGAAACAGGTTTCTGCGTCAGTCACTCACTTGTTGCTCTACTACACGTTTTGATGGTTCACACCATCATCTTCAGGTGAAGAATTGCGTGGTTACAGTCTTGGTGCTATTGTTACTGCAGAGCACAGAAGTCTTTTCACAGCAGGAAGCCGATTGCAACGTAACCTGTTTTGCACTCTGCCTGCTGCTGTGGACAGGCGCCTATGCTCTGCAGTATCACTGGCAATGCAATTTCGCAACTTCCCACCTGAAGATGATGTTATTACAAGGTGGCTGTCTTCTCCCATAAGCTGTACTACTGTCCTGTCTGGCCTGTTGCGATTTTCCCACACCACATTATAAGATATCCTTTAATTAATGATCAGTTTAAAACTGTCTGTGATTATTCCTTGACCTTGTACCACCGACCGTTACCTATAGTTATCACTGTTTTTGCTTCATTAGTTAGATTTCTTTCTTACCGTTAGGACGGACTGACAGGAATAAGATTCATGAAAGGTCCCGTTTGATAATTTTGAAGCATGTTTAACGTAAAAAGAATGACTATTTACTGTCGGACGATAGATTGCGCTGAACTCATCACAGGCAACAGTCGCTACACTCATCATAATATTATGTGCCACGATTACTGGGCGAACTCTTACACAAATCTCACACTGGAACATTATACGTACGGACTTCATAAAGCCAAGGTTGAGGTTTGAACGCAGGTCTCCTGCTTACTAAGGCAGATGTGCTATCTACTACGCCACCCGGCATTGTGGCTAAAACAGTTGCATGGAATACTCCAATCCAATGCCCTCCCTACCACAAACTTCAATCCACACCTCAGCCCCTATTGATTTTTCTGATTCTTAAACCATCAGTATTGCCAAGTCTTTCCGATATTGGAATGGCACCTCAGCTTTGTATGTAATGAAGGAATCCTGCCTGTATATCAGGCATAGGTGATATAGTGGTCCGATGTAATTACGTTTCCCTGCAGACGTACTCGGTATCAACGGGTGAAGAAGGGGGAAATCAAGGGAAGCCGATGTGTGAGTTGAAGAGTTATTTGTACAGCAGTCTTAGTCACAATGTCAAGGGGGTGTAGTGGATAGCAAATCTGCCTAGTAACCATGAGACCCAGGTTCGAGTCCCGGCCTTGACACAAATTTTCATTCATTATTTCAGCTTCTTATGGAAGATAAATTTTAGATTCAATATGTCTCCAGGAAAATTTAAATACATCTGATTAACAGCATGAATGGAAGCTAAATGTATATAAATCATGCCTCATGTGAGGATGCAGTTTCTCACAGTGGGAATCATCGAAACACGTAGGGGTAAAGTGTCTGATGCACAAAAGCGAGTACAAGTGTCTGATGCAGGAAAGCGATAGTGTGTTTTCAAGTAAGAAGAAGAAGATGGGAGCGGGAGAGGAGGAAGAAGATTATACGGTTTCGTAATTTGAGCAATACTCGTAAATATTGGACTGAGCCTTACGTTAAGCGAGTATCCGCTTAGTTGGAAGTTTGTCACCTGACGAGTGCACGAATCCGGCGTTTCCGGCCCCTCGGCTGTTGGAACGCCGCGGCGCTCCCAGCAGAGCCGGGCCGCCACTCCGGCCGCTCCCAGCGCCGCCTGGGCCGTAATTAACGCGACGGCGCAGGCCGCTCGTTGCGCCATTATGATAATGCCGGCTAATAGCGAGCCCCGCTGATAATGGCCGTGGGCCGCGCTGTTATCCGATTAACTCGCCAAAGGCGGGCCACGCCGCGCTAGTCTAGGCACACGGCGAAGTTCGCCGCTTCCGCTACGCAAACCAGTCGGCTGCATGCGCAGGATAGGAACGCTTGCGCACCATTACCACGCAGCCGCCCAGGACACTGGCGACTCTTACATCCTTATACACTGCCTGGTAAAAAACTGGAGAGCGCAAAAGGAAGGCGGAAAGGAATCAAACTTCAGGGATTGAACGGGTGTATGATGCTACTTCGGCGATTACAAAACACATATTGGCAAAGAACTTGGCAGTAAGAATAAACTTACAAAGTAGAACGTTGCACCCCTTCTCGTCTTGGTGCGTGGACTGATTCGGTCGAGAAGGGTTCATAAAGCCGTTGTGACCTCTCCTGAGGGTAAGCTGGCTTACTGCTGTTGCAACTGGTCCGCGACATGTGGATACTGGCACTGGGACGACTTGACGTCCAAGATGGTCCCACCCATTTTCCATCGGAGTCGATCTGGTGATTTTGTTGGCCACGGGACAACCTCAGTATCACCCAGGCAGTATATGGGGCACATGCCACTTGTGAACGAGCATTATCCTGTTGAGATATGGCACAACGATACTGTCGCGTAAAAGGTAACACATGAGGACGCAGGATGTCCGTGATGATCGCTGTGCCAGCATAGTTTCCTCAAGCACAACCAGCCGTGGCCTGTAGTCACACCTGACGACTCCGCACACCACAGTGCCTCTCCAAAACATTGGAAGACTTTGACCTCTCCCCACGTCGCCGCTGACGATGGTCGTATGGGATAGTCCAGAGCCGAGATTCACCGCAGAACACAATATGAAACCATTCATCAGTAGTCCGTGCACCACTCCAAACGCAGCCGTTTTTGATGTGCTGTTACCGGCGGCCTACGCTTAAGACGGTAGTTCCCTAGCCCAGCTGCTACTAGTCGCTGACCAATGGTGTAGGATGACGTAAAATGTTACAGGGAGTCCATTACTTATTCTCGGATAGCAGCGGCAGATGTGAAGAAGTTACGAAATGCATGGCGCACAATACGCCGATCCTCCCTTGTGGTGGTCTGTGGTAATCATATGTGGTCGATGCGACCCTCAACGAAGAGTATGCCCGCCGTCACGCTCCCACGCATTTCATTGTCTCACACGAGTACGCGGCATCTCCGTGTCTTTGACAATGATCACGCAATATCTTAAGCTGTTCACGCCTCTCACGTGACATAACCAGACCTGGCAGCACAACTAAATACGAACAACGCTGATGCACTCTGAGGCACTTGGTCACAGAGAACTGCAGCTGATAATAACTTAACACACCCGTCAATGGTATGTACGCGTAGTAAGCTACAATGACATTCGACACGTCTTCATGTTCTTAACATTTTTAAGCAGTATATAATTCTGCATCATTTATGTGTTCCCGTGCTGCAAGACGACTAACGTCCACGTGGAAAGCCACTGTTTTCGATATTTAAGAGGCTCTGACGCTTCTGTTTTTCTGCACAATATTTCGACGACTGATCTAAAAGTGTTGTCCAGTGATACACGCGAAAGTCACACACATCAAACTCCATGCTAGACGAAAACAGTCTACCCGACTGCGAATCGAACCTGGGACCTTTGTCTTTTGCGGGCAACCTCTTACCGACGAGCTACCCAGCCAGGCTCGACTCATGACCCGCCGTCATAACTTCTACTATGCCAATATTTCTCTACCTACCTCCAAACTTTACAGAAGATCACCTGTCTGCCATGGTCGACCTGGCACAAAGTTTTAATCTGCCCATGAGTTTAAAAACAGCATGCACTCCGCTTCAATGTAAAAGATTCGTTTTCCCAGTCATAAACTCCTGAAATTTCGTCCATATTTTGATTCGGTGTTCAGATGCTACATCAAAGGACTGGTTAACACTAATTTAGTTCTGTAAGAAGTGATTTAGTACTGAAACGAGTTTGGACAAAATTGTTTCGCCGAGGAGTTAAGTAGAATCATTTTAAAGTGATCAGTTGATACTTCAAGTAATGAGCCCTGCCTACAGTTCAAAAAAGAAGAAGACGTTAAGCTACCATCAAAACGAAAGTTGGTTTGGACACTAAAGCGCTTTACTAGGAATGGTAATGTTGGAGGTGGTATGCCAATGTCTCCCTCCGACTTTTTGAGCTGGTACCCAACCAGTTATAGGGGGGGGGGGGGGGGGGGAGGGGGACCTACGGTTTTTAATGTAGTCTCTGAACCCTGGTGCAAGTCGACTGTTTTGACGTTACCAAACATTGGCGAGATGAAGGAAATGATAGTTGACAGACAAAAATGCCTGGACTGGCCGACTATGGAACCCGAGACTTTTCCATCGTAGTCTGTTACTTTCAACTTAAATTGATAAAAACGCTTCAAAAAGCGTCAGCAACACCACGGGCGTTCGGTTAAGGGCATAAGGCAACAGCGCTCGGTGCTTCCTAGTCTCGATATGCGTCACACCGTTCAGTCGCCGTTGGGACGTGGCATCCATACCAAGTTGCTGCGAGCAGTCCCACATATCTCACTGAGTTACGGCTCAACTCCCCTCGGAAGGCACCCCACTTCACAAGAGAATGCAGCCGCTAGTCAACAGTCCACCGCTGTGTACGATGCGTCTGAATTAAAAAAGTAATCCCATTAGAGATAATTCAGTTAAAGACTACTTACCCACACTTCCAGTTGAATGCACCCAACATGTATCAGGATACGTACCTGAAAAAAAAAAGAATGAAATACGTTAATAACAAACGTAGCGAATTAAAGCAAGTGCAGTATGTCAAAATCCTCTTTACGAGTTTAGTTTCTTAGCCAATCCGACTAATCCCTAATATCAAATATAGACTCCACTGATGTCGAAATACTCCCCTCTTCAAAGATACCGTTCCCTGTTTCGTCCAATGGAAATATGTCGTGAGTCAGACAAAAAACAAACAATATCAAATACACGACCAATTGTTGGAAGAAGTAACCTGGTCGAGAGTACGCTAATATCCGCGAATTACTTCAGCAGAATTCACTGGGATGAATCTTTCATTTTCAAGGTAACCTCGGCCAGCTTATTTTATGACTATGGAGGTCATCAACTTCCATACACATTCCGTACATGTCGTTGGGCGGTTGAAATCTTAGAACAAAGAAGTTCTATGTCTAATGTCGGTTAGCGGTACATTCGAGAAATGTGTCGGTCATAAAATACTCTACACCTTATTGAACCATACTGTGTATTTGGGAGATAATGTCGGTCATTGTGCAAGCATGGTTGTGGTATGCATTGCTTGATGTACCGTTTTAACACCCCTGAGAGCAATTTATTTAATCACATGTATGCCATTTATTAAGTGGCTGGGCGTTCTATCATCAGCCTGGTTCTTCCTGAAAAAGTACGGCCGTGAGAAATTCTAGCATGTTTTTAGCAAATTTCTTTAGCTCTCTTAATTTCTTCGTTTCTTGTCACAATTCGTTTTCAGTGGTGTGTAACCGGGTCTTCTTGGTATACCACTCGTCCTCCAACCTATTAGAACTCGTAGAGTACTACCACCTCAACGGTGCTGTTTCGCTTTTTCAGTGTATCTGGTAATGATTGCAGTATTTTCTTTTGTTTCTAAACTCATTATTGTGTGGTTCATAGTATTCAAGATGTTCATTAGAAATTTCCTCGGGCCATGTCACATTAACGATCTATCGTAGAGAACTGTTTCTAAGTCTAAAGGGTTGCAGGGCGATACATCTGACGAATCCCATGTTTCGCACAAATAGAGGATATATTTATTTTTACTACTGGCTATTTTACCGACAAAGATTCCACACTGGCATTAGTGCTAAAGTTTCAGTCTGCCCATTCAGATTAAAGTCTTCCGCTGTATCCCTGAAATCAACTAAAGGGAATGACGGAATGAGATCTGGGAGGCCGCCACAAACTTGTACAATGTAAGCTTCTGCTTAGTGTCCAGTGATCTCAATGTCACCTGCACACTGCTTTTTCCTTTTCTTCAAATTCTCAGTAGGTTGCCAAATTATTAAAATGTGACTCGACCATATGACAGGTGTGGCATACATTGAGAATATCAGTACCCGTGCAAATAATGGTTGAGAAGTACCGCGTGTGAATCATGTTTCGGAAACTGATCAGCGTGAGCGGCAATTTCTCTCGCGCGCCTACACCGCCTCCCTCCTCCTCCGTCACGTTCCAGCATTTTCCTGCCTTCTGCAGTGACGCAACTTTAACGTGACTGTGAACCAGATCCTCGCCAAATTCATGCATCATCACTGCGAACCGTCTATATCCCTGCTTATTACCGTTGCCTTATTAGCAGAATACTCGCTTCTGGAGTACCAGAAAAGGTATTCAACCAGATTTAAGATTATCCAACAATCAGGACCAAATACCTCATTCTCGATGGAGAGAGATACATAATCAAAAGCGAAAGCAGAGGCTGGTGTAGCAAAGCTAATGGCGAGTGAATTATGTCGATATATACCAATGACCTGACGGCGAACATGTTCAGGTGGCCAACGCTGTTCGCACACGATGCACTTGGGTACAGTAAGTTTACTACTATATCTCTAAAAATAATTCCATTCCTTCTTGGGATGGTGTTTGCAACATCCTTATTATTGCTACTATTTAAAACACAGATTTATGTTGCATAACGTTCTTTAGTAACTCAAGAACGACGTGTTTCGCCCGGATAGGGCGTCGTCAGGTTATCTCGTGGAAGCGACGACAGGCGTAGCAGCGCAGAACAGGACCTCGCGCGCAATCTGTAAACAAAGCCGTACACTATAACGGCGCCGGAGGCTCGACCGTATTCACATGTGAAAACACCAGTCTTAAGCTTTACACTCCTTAAAGCGTCCGCCCCCGGAAGCTGAGTGGATTGCCGGCACGGTAGCTCAGCGTGTTCGGTCAGAAAGCTGTGTGCTCTCTGTAATAAAAAAACTGAGTCAAGGAATCAACGATCAACTTGAACGGATGTCTTGTGACGTCCGCCTAGATAAAAAAGCAACGAACTATAAGGAACAAAAAAAAAAAGGGGTCAGCGCGACAGAATATCAATCCTAAGGGCCCTGGTTCGATTCCCGGCTGGGTTGGAGATTTTCTCCGCTCAGAGAATGGGTGTTTTGTTGTCCTTATCATCATCATTTTATCCCCATCGACGCGCAAGTCGCCGAATTGGCATCAAATCGAAAGACTTGTACCCGGTGAAGTGTCTACCCGTCGGTAGACCCTCGTCACACGTTTTATCTACTTAAAGCGGCGCTAATCTTAGGTGGTGGTTTAAAAACTCAGCCGGCCGCTGGTGGCCGAGCGGTTCTGGCGCTACAGTCTGGAACCGCGCGACCGCTACGGTCGCAGGTTCGAATCCTGCCTCGGGCATGGATGTGTGTGTTGTCCTTAGGTTAGTTAGGTTTAAGTAGTTCTAAGTTCTAGGGGACTTATGACCTCAGCAGTTGATTCCCATAGTGCTCAGAGCCATTTGAACCCTTTTTTTTTAAAACTCACTTCATATCATTTTTATGCAGAATACCACCAATCCTTTTGGCTATATACTTAGAGCACCGCGTTAGTGTCATCGCTTACCCGAATGACGGTTGATCGATAGCGCAACGTGCTTGTGTTCTCATCACTATTACCGTTCTAGCGATGTTTGTCACACGGGGTGGGCCAAATCAGCTGTCAAATGGCCTGGACCGTACGAACCAAGAAACAATGTAGTCCTTCACACTGAGCCAGATGTCGACAAGTACAAAGCTGAAAATACAAACTAGTGTGAGTGGCTTTGTGTAAGAGGCGTGTGCCAACGTGCCAGCAACCTTCTTCCTGACTAACACATCAAGGAAGGGAATGCAGTCATCCATTTCCACCTTTATAGTGAAGCGAATATTTGGGTGGGTTGGACTGAGATATTTCAAAATCCTGTTAATTATTACTGCAACGAGGCAAAACAAGGAAAGCATCGTATACGTATCTAAGAAAGCAGACAGGTTTGAATGCCACCGACTGCAGCTCACGTTCCCTGAAATCAATCTGATTCCTGCAACGTACGCTGTGCAGAACACAGCCTGGTAGCTCGCCTAGTACAGCTGCGCGTCGCCGTCGTGACGCCCTGCTGAAATTACCCCCGAGCTGCGCACCTCGTGGGCGT
The DNA here is from genome assembly GCF_023898315.1 of Schistocerca nitens. NCBI lineage: Eukaryota > Metazoa > Arthropoda > Insecta > Orthoptera > Acrididae > Schistocerca > Schistocerca nitens. The sequence goes on along the minus strand of NC_064620.1, from coordinate 177,233,611 downwards.
GCGGCGGCCGCGAACCTGGCTCTGAAGGTCGGGCCGCAGTGACGCGCCGTTGGCCTCGAGGTGCGCTCGAGTGAGCCAAGACGCGCGTCGCCGCGGGGAACAGTTATCCGGGCGGGGTCAACACTCGCCCACGGCGCGTTTGCATAACAGTCGGTGCTGAGCGCTGCGTCTGACGTGAGTCACAGACCCGCTTCCGCAGGCGGCACGTGGGAGGCTGGCCGGCCGCGCGTCTGCTACACCCTAGCCGCAAAATCGAGTTCTGCTTCTGCTGCCGACGACACTACCTGCAATGCTTAGAGCATTCTCTCATTTCACACGGGATCCGTACAACCAGAGGCTTACCGATATTGCACATCATTCGCATGTTTGTAGTATATACACTCCTGGAAATTGAAATAAGAACACCGTGAATTCATTGTCCCAGGAAGGGGAAACTTTATTGACACATTCCTGGGGTCAGATACATCACACTGACAGAACCACAGGCACATAGACACAGGCAACAGAGCATGCACAATGTCGGCACTAGTACAGTGTATATCCACCTTTCGCAGCAATGCAGGCTGCTATTCTCCCATGGAGACGATCGTAGAGATGCTGGATGTAGTCCTGTGGAACGGCTTGCCATGCCATTTCCACCTGGCGCCTCAGGTGGACCAGCGTTCGTGCTGGACGTGCAGACCGCGTGAGACGACGCTTCATCCAGTCCCAAGCATGCTCAATGGGGGACAGATCCGGAGATCTTGCTGGCCAGGGTAGTTGACTTACACCTTCTAGAGCACGTTGGGTGGCACGGGATACATGCGGACGTGCATTGTCCTGTTGGAACAGCAAGTTCCCTTGCCGGTCTAGGAATGGTAGAACGATGGGTTCGATGACGGTTTGGATGTACCGTGCACTATTCAGTGTCCCCTCGACGATCACCAGTGGTGTACGGCCAGTGTAGGAGATCGCTCCCCACACCATGATGCCGGGTGTTGGCCCTGTGTGCCTCGGTCGTATGCAGTCCTGATTGTGGCGCTCACCTGCACGGCGCCAAACACGCATACCACCATCATTGGCACCAAGGCAGAAGCGACTCTCATCGCTGAAGACGACACGTCTCCATTCGTCCCTCCATTCACGCCTGTCGCGACACCACTGGAGGCGGGCTGCACGATGTTGGGGCGTGAGCGGAAGACGGCCTAACGGTGTGCGGGACCGTAGCCCAGCTTCATGGAGACGGTTGCGAATGGTCCTCGCCGATACCCCAGGAGCAACAGTGTCCCTAATTTGCTGGGAAGTGGCGGTGCGGTCCCCTACGGCACTGCGTAGGATCCTACGGTCTTGGCGTGCATCCGTGCGTCGCTGCGGCCCGGTCCCAGGTCGACGGGCACGTGCACCTTCCGCCGACCACTGGCGACAACATCGATGTACTGTGGAGACCTCACGCCCCACGTGTTGAGCAATTCGGCGGTACGTCCACCCGGCCTCCCGCATGCCCACTATACGCCCTCGCTCAAAGTCCGTCAACTGCACATACGGTTCACGTCCACGCTGTCGCGGCGTGCTACCAGTGTTAAAGACTGCGATGGAGCTCCGTATGCCACGGCAAACTGGCTGACACTGACGGCGGCGGTGCACAAATGCTGCGCAGCTAGCGCCATTCGACGGCCAACACCGCGGTTCCTGGTGTGTCCGCTGTGCCGTGCGTGTGATCATTGCTTGTACAGCCCTCTCGCAGTGTCCGGAGCAAGTATGGTGGGTCTGACACACCGGTGTCAATGTGTTCTTTTTTCCATTTCCAGGAGTGTACTTCGAGGTACCAGAAGTTGCTGTAGTATGATCTTAAGAGTTGTCGGAAAACCAACTTTTTCGAGCCTTAGCAATAACCGGCCGGTGTGGCGGAGCGGTTCAAGGCACTTCAGTCTGGAACCGCGCGACCGCTACGGTCGCAGGTTCGAATCCTGCCTCGGGCATGGATGTGTGTGATGTCCTTAGGTTTACGTAGTTCTAAGTCCTAGGGGACTCATGATCTCAGATGTTAAGTCCCATTGTGCTCAGAACCATTTCAACCTTTGCAATACCATACGACGGCGCCAGCCTTCGAGCGGCGGCGTTGGCTTAACCGGAGAAGCCGGTATATTAGAAGTCTACCGTGCTGCTTTCCAGTCGCATTTTTTTCTAATTATCCGGAAGACATTTTTATTACCACAACTAATCGTATTTCCTCGAAAAGGATAATTGATTATAATTATTGGGGTAGATGTGTGGCATGATGCACTGAAGCTCCAAAGGAACTGGTATAGACATTCCGTATTCAAATACAGATACACGGAAACAGCCGGAATGCGGCGCTGCGTTCGGCAACGGCTGTGTAAGACAGCAAGTGGTGGTGGTTGTTAGCGTTTAACGTCCCGTCGACAACGAGGTCATTAGAGACGGAGCGCAAGCTCGGGTTAGGGAAGGATTGGGAAGGAAATCGGCCGTGCCCTTTCAAAGGAACCATCCCGGCATTTGCCTGAAACGATTTAGGGAAATCACGGAAAACCTAAATCAGGATGGCCGGAAACGGGATTGAACCGTCGTCCTCCCGAATGCGAGTCCAGTGTGCTAACCACTGCGCCACCTCGCTCGGTTAGACAGCAAGTGTCTGGCGCACTTGTTGGATCGGTTACTGCTGCTACAATGGTAGGTTATCAAGATTTAAGTGAGTTTGAACACAGTGATATAGTCGGCGCACGAGCGATGGGACACAGCGGTGAAGTGTGGATTTTCCTGTACGACCATTTCACGAGTGTACCGTGAATATCACTAATCGGGTAAAACATCAAATCTCCGACATCGCTGTGGCAGGAAAAAGATTCTGTAAGAACGGGACCCCGGCGGGGTCAGGGATTTTCTCTGCCTCGTGATGACTGGGTGTTGTGTGATGTCCCTAGGTTAGTTAGGTTTAAGTAGTTCTAAGTTCTAGAGGACTGATGACCATAGATGTTAAGTCCCATAGTGCTCAGAGCCATTTTGAAGAACGGGACCAACGACGACTGAAGAGAATCGTTCAACGTGACAGAAGTGCAACCCTTCCGCAAACTGCAGCAGATTTCAATGCTCGGCTATCAACCAGTGTCAGCGTGCGAACCATTCAACTAAACATCAACGAAATGGGTTTTCGGAGCCGAAGGCCCACTCCTATACTCTTGATGACTGCACAATACGAAGCTTTACGCCTCGCTTGGGCCCATCAACGCCGAGACTGGATTGTTGATGACAGGAAACATGTTGTTTGGTCGGACGAGTCTCGTTTCAAATTGTATCGAGCGGATGCACGTGTACGGGTATGGAGACAACCTCAACAATCCATGGACCCTAAATGGCAGCAGGCGACGGTTCAAGCTGGTGGAGGCTCTGTAATGATGTGGGGTATGTGCTGTTGGAGTGATATGTGACCCCTGATACGTTTAGATACGATTCTGACAGGTGACACGTATGTAAGCATTCTGTCTGATCACCTGCATCCATTCATGTCTGTTGTGCATTCTGATGGACTTGGGCAATTACAGCAGGACAGTGCGACACTTCACACGTCCAGATTTGCTACGGAGTGGCTCCAGGAACACTCTTCCGAGTTTAAACACTTCCGCTGGCCACCAAACTCCCCAGAAATGAATATTATTGAGCATATCTGGGATGCCTTGCGACGTGCTGTTCAGAAGAGACCTCCACCCCCTCGTACTCTTACGGATTTATGGAGAGCCCTGCAGGATTCATAGTGTCAAGTCCCTCCAGCACTACTTCAGACATTAGTCCATGCCACGTCGTGTTGCGGCACTTGTGCGTGCTCTCGGAGGCTCTACACGACATCAGGCGGGTGTACTACTTTCTTTGGCTCCTCAGAGTATAAGCTGTATGTTTATCTAACTATCTCTCAATCATCATCTTCTTCTTCTTCCATCTATACATATAAATAATTAAAGTCCCCCTCCACATTGTCTGTCTCCAGGTTCGATTCATCTCAGGAACTACTGTATGTATTTTCATACGGTTTCACTACTACATACACTGTTTCATGAGGAAGGATCGTGTATGTAATTTATAAATACTTTTATTCTTTCGTCAACGTCATATCTTTGCTCATTTCTCGCATTACGCGAGAAGATTGAAATTTGTAAATTAGGATGAACTTAAGTCCCCTGCCACTTTGAAAAAGACGCCACTGCAATCTCTAGCGATAGTGCTAACTTCCTACACAACCTACGACGCAGTACGTATCTGATATTAAACTGATACCAAGAGATTTTTCGGTATGGAGTTAATGTTGAAGGGATGTGAAGGGAAATGCTCGAAAGGGTCACACAGAACAGACTGGCGATGGAGTCATGTGCTGCGACAGAAGAATGCTGAAGATTAGATGGGTAGATCACATAACTAATGAGGAGGTATTGAATAGAATTGGGGAGAAGAGGAGCTTGTGGCACAACTTGACTAGAAGAATGGATCGGTTGGTAGGACATGTTCTGAGACATCGAGGGATCACCAATTTAGTATTGGAGGGCAGCGGGGAGGGTAAAAATCGTAGAGGGAGACCAAGAGATGAATACACTAAGCAGATTCAGAAGGATGTAGGCAGCAGTAGGTACTGGGAAATGAAGAAGCTTGCACAGGATAGAGTAGCATGGAGAGCTGCATCAAATCAGTCTCAGGACTGAAGACCACAACAACAACAACAACAAATGAAAACTGACAGAAGCAAATCATGTGAATATGCCCCCATTTTCGTGTGTACTTCTCGAACTTATACTTCCGTTACTTGACGTCCACACCATTGTGCTCCCATTTCGTGGAGATAATATTGTGTGCATTTACAGGGTGTTTCAAAAATGACCGGTATATTTGAAACGGCAGTACAAACTAAACGAGCAGCGATAGAAATACACCGTTTGTTGCAATATGCATGGGACAACAGTACATTTTCAGGCAGACAAACTTTCGAAATTACAGTTGTTACAATTGTCAACAACAGATGGCGCTGCGGTCTGGGAAACTCTATAGTACAATATTTTCCACATATCCACCATGCGTAGCAATAATATGGCGTAGTCTCTGAATGAAATTACCCGAAACCTTTGCAACGTGTCTGGCGGAATGGCTTCACATGCAGATGAGATGTACTGCTTCAGCTGTTCAATTGTTTCTGGAATCTGGCGGTACACCTGGTCTTTCAAGTGTCCACACAGAAAGAAGTCACAGGGGTTCATGTCTGGCGAATAGGGAGGCCAATCCACGCCGCCTCCTGTATGTTTCGGATAGCCCAAAGCAATCACACGATCATCGAAATATTCATTCAGGAAATTAAAGACGTCGGCCGTGCGATGTGGCCGGGCACCATCTTGCATAAACCACGAGGTGTTCGCAGTGTCGTCTAAGGCAGTTTATACCGCCACAAATTCACGAAGAATGTCCAGATAGCGTGATGCAGTAATCGTCTCGAATCTGAAAAATGGGCCAGTGATTCCTTTGGAAGAAATGGCGGCCCAGACCAGTACTTTTTGAGGATGCAGGGACGATGGGACTGCAACATGGGGCTTTTCGGTTCCCCATATGCGCCAGTTCTGTTTATTGACGAAGCCGTCCAGGTAAAAATAAGCTTCGTCAGTAAACCAAATGCTGCCCACATGCATATCGCCGTCATCAATCCTGTGCACTATATTGTTGGCGAATGTCTCTCGTGCAGCAATGGTAGCGGCGCTGAGGGGTTGCCGCGTTTGAATTTTGTATGGATAGAGGTGTAAACTCTGGCGCATGAGACGATACGTTGACGTTGGCGTCATTTGGACCGCAGCTGCAACACGGCGAACGGAAACCCGAGGCCGCTGTTGGATCACCTGCTGCACTAGCTGCGCATTGCCCTCTGTGGTTGCCGTACGCGGTCGCCCTACCTTTCCAGCAGGTTCATCCGTCACGTTCCCAGTCCGTTGAAATTTTGCAAACAGATCCTTTATTGTATCGCTTTTCGGTCCTTTGGTTACATTAAACCTCCGTTGGAAACTTCGTCTTGTTGCAACAACACTGTGTTCTAGGCGGTGGAATTCCAACACCAGAAAAATCCTCTGTTCTAAGGAATAAACCATGTTGTCCACAGCACACTTGCACGTTATGAACAGCACACGCTTACAGCAGAAAGACGACGTACAGAATGGCGCACCCACAGACTGCGTTGTCTTCTATATCTTTCACATCACTTGCAGCGCCATCTGTTGTTGAAAATTGTAACTACTGTAATTTCGGAAGTTTGTCCGCCTGAAAATGTACTGTTGTCCCAAGCATATTGCAACAAACGGTGTATTTCTATCGCTGCTCGTTTAGTTTTTATTGCCGTTTCAAATATACCGGTCATTTTTGAAACACCCTGTACATATAACTAAACAGTCGATAATGACTACTACGGAATGAAGGAGATGTCTCAAAAACCATCCTAAAAAATGCCGCGTTCATTTCATAAAGCCGTGGCGTGCAGCCCACTATGAATAAGATGCGCTTTTACATCTGTCGGTTTTGTTCCGTTACGATCGAAGTGATGAACTATATTTGCAAGGAAAATCCGATCACAAATTTGGTGTACATTGGTATAACTGGCGGTCCTCGTAGTGTTGCGCGTACGAATGCAGCAGCTACGGTAAGCAGTAACGAGCTGACTGCTCGTTCACTGTGCCCTGCGACAAATGAGAAAATGCTCCAGTCGCCCCGGCAAACACGGCCGGAGGCGAGTTTCGCGCGACGCTGCTCTGCAGGCTCCCGCCACCTCCCCGAGCAGGCAACCACTCCCGGGAGCGCCGGAAGCCGCGTCTCCGAGGCGCGCTTTACGGCGCCCATCCTGTTCGTCGATGCCGGCGTATTTGATGCACGCAGTAAAAGCAGACTTACGGCCGGCAGCGCCGGGCCGAGGAGATGGCGCTATGCGCACTAACCCCTCCCCGACCCCGGGCCCCGGCGGAGATTTAACCTGGCAGCCCGACGGCGCCAGACGCCTAATGCCTTTCCGTTACGCCGACTATGAACAACCTGACACGGGAACCACCAGCTCAGCGCTGTTAGTTTCGACTCAGGTCGGACTCGGCGCAGACTGCTGCCATTCTACACAGTGCTTCCTTATAAGCCACAGACACTGTTCCGAATATTTGCTTGCGCACTGCATCCATGATACGAATTCAAATTTTCCAAAATACAGAAAAAGGCAGCTTTGATGTTCGCCAAGTACGAGTAATATTAGTAGCAGTTGTATTCAATGTATTCGTATTTTCCGAGGTTCATCCGTCATCTTAATTTTTTTTAATTTATTGAAAAGTGTTCTGATTGTTGCCAGCATCATATTTAAAGTACCAGGGAAGCAGGTTGCTAGCCTTACTTGCCCCTAGTGCCATTGGGTTTTACCCCTAACGGCTGAGGGACTAAGAATGATTTTGAAGTAATAGGTTTAACATCAGAAGAGGCACCAATGTTAGCACTGAATAGGGGATCATGGAGGAATTTTATAAGGGGGCTATGCTCCAGACTGAACGCTGAAAGGCATAATCAGTCTTAAATAATGATGATGATGATTGAAAAGTGTTCAACTCACTTTCGCACTCGCACCGATATACACGTAAAACGACTCTTCTCCACATTCTCATGACATAAACGTATTAACTGAACGTTGTCTGTCCCCACGTCTTCATATACATCATGCTAGTGGCAGGACGTACTGTCATGGGAGTGATCTTCATAAACTGCTCGGAAGCAAAGTCATAACAAAATTAAAATATATGATGAGCAGTGGAATATGTGCTCATACTGGTTCTGGTTCTTATCGCGTTTATACATTGGGCCCCCAAGAGGAATGGCCAGCATTCAGAGATATAGCAAAAAACCCTAGTAAATAGGGGCTCTAAAATTCATACCTGTTAAGAGGTATGATCACTTCCTCAGTAGACGAGGTGTGTTCCTTAATAGCGAAGATGAACAAGTGCTCGTAGCTCGCTTAGAGCATGCACTTTATAGCCCTTGTCTACAGAACATTTTTTTATTGATTTGGTTCATACCACCACCGCTCAAAATATAAAATGGAAAGAGCTTGCAGTAGACGATGTCTGTTTCACAGTATCGAAGATGAAGAAGTGCTCACGTCTCTTAAGATTTGCATTTTAGAGCCCACATTTACTACACTTTTTTTCTTTGAGTGATAGTTGCTGTCGAACCGCTGAATATTGACCACTTCTCCTGGGACACTGTGTGTGGTGTCACCGCTAGACACCACACTTGCTAGGTGGTAGCTTAAATCGGCCGCGGTCCATTAGTACATGTCGGACCCGCGTGTCGCCACTGTCAGGATCGCAGACCGAGCGCCACCACAAGGCAGGTCTCGAGAGACGTACTAGCACTCGACCCAGTTGTACGACGACGTTGCTAGCGACTACACTGACGAAGCCTTTCTCTCATTTGCCGAGAGAGAGTTAGAATAGCCTTCAGCTAAGTTAATGGCTACGACCTAGCAAGGCGCCATTTGTACCATTGCATGTATCTCAAGATAGTCTCACTTGTATCATCAAGAATGCTGTATACCAAAGGACGATATAAAAGTTAAGTGTTCTAGTAGCTACGTCCTTTTCTTTATCACATTCATTACGAATCCTGTTCCAGACTTCGCGCCAGTCGGCGTGTGTGTACGTGTGCCCTTTCGGCTAACCGTCTCTGTGGACTGGCTGCCTTGTCAGTCCACTACACTGTGTATACAAGAAAAGCAGGAAATCTGTTTCGAGTACTGACATGTGCCCGCATCTCGTGGTCGTGCGGTAGCGTTCTCGCTTCCCACGCCCGGGTTCCCGGGTTCGATTCCCGGCGGGATCAGGGATTTTCTCTGCCTCGTGATGGCTGGGTGTTGTGTGCTGTCCTTAGGTTAGTTAGGTTTAAGTAGTTCTAAGTTCTAGGGGACTTATGACCACAGCAGTTGAGTCCCATAGTGCTCAGAGCCATGTGAACCAGACCATCACACAGGAATTTCTACTGCATTTGAACCAGACCATCACACAGGAATTTCTACTGCGTCAGGATCCACTGCAAGTACTATGGCAGAGATGGGAGGTGACAAAACTTGGATTTCATGGTCGAGCGGCTGCTCGTAAGCCACCCATCACGCCGGTAAATGCCAAACGACGCCTCGCTTGGTGTAAGGAGCGTAAACACTGAACGATTCAACAGTGGGAAAACGCTGTGTGGAGGGACGAATCTCGATACACAATGTGGCGATCCGATAGTAGGGTGTGGGTATGGCGAATGCCCGGTGAACGTCATCTGCCAGCGTGTCTAGTGCCAACAGCAAAATTCGGAGGCGGTGGTGTTATGGTGTGGTCGTGTTTTTCACGAAGGGGGCTTGCACCCCTTGTTGTTTTGCGTGGCACTATCACAGCAGGGGCCTACATTGAAGTTTTAAGCACCTTCTTCCTTCCCACTGTTGAAGAGCAATTCGGGGATGGTGACTGCATCTTTCAACACGATCGAGCATCTGCTCATAATGCAAGGCCTGTGGCGGAGTAGTTACACGACAATAACATCCCTGTAATGGACTGGTCTGCACCGAGTCCTGACCTGAATGCTATAGAACACCTTTGGGGTGTTTTGGAACGCCGACTTCGTGCCAGGCCTCACCGACCGACATCGATACCTCTTCTGAGTGCAGCACTCCGTGAAGAGTGGGCTGCCATTCCCCAAGAAACCTTCCAGCACCTGAGTGAACGTATGCCTGCGACTGTGGAAGCCTGTCATCAAGGCTAAGGGTGGGACAACACCATACTGTATTCCAGCATTACCGACGGAGAGCGCCACGAACTTTTAAGTCATTTTCAGCCAGGTGTCCGGATACTTCAAATACCTTGAGAGAGGACTTCCTAATATTTCATTTCATATTAGATGTTAGCAGATTCTTATTTTTTTTAGAAATGTTTTTCTTGCTACAACCAGTCTGCCGTTTATATCCTCTTCACTTCCGTTTTCACCATCTACGACAACAACAACAACAAGTAAAACATGTGCCTAGGCCTTGACTCACTGAATACACCTGCTTTCGTTAGATCACTGAAGCTAAGCAATGTCGGACGTGACCAGTACTTGGATGGGTAACCGTCTGGGTAGCCAATGTGCTGTTGGCTGCTTCCCCCTGCCTTTACGACAAAGAGAAGGACAGGTGGTGGCGTTATGTCTCTGACCCTCAGTATTCTCACCACGTCCGGGATTAAATTACAAACCTTTCCGCAGTATCTCATGAAGTGATAGCATGTGGCACCGCTCATAGTGATCCGTTGGGCGCGGACTTCGAGCTTGGTGGTTCCCTTGGTGCTACTCGGAAGGAGTACGCTGTATTCCGGAACCATATTTGACTTGTCTCCCTTCTCCGAACATCACACAACACAAGCGTGGCGCCATACTACACACACACACACACACACACACACACACACACACACACACACACACAAACAAACAAACACAGACATCAGAGTCACTTAGCAGATACACTTCAGCACACAACTCGCACACTTCGAGAAGGCAAGGCGCCAATGTGCATGAAACACAGCAAATACCTTTATGCTTAGGTAGCTGAACCTACCCTTCGGCGCCAACCATGCCATACGACATTACTTTTTTTACAATATACGTAGAATATATGTAAGTGAATCATACACTCTAAAATTTAATGAAGGGGTCGATGGAGATGAAATATATGAAGATACAATGAAATTGAATGAAATCGGTAGAATTCGTTCACAAACGTTGTATCTGCAATCTACCGAACACGTCATGATAATAGGAAGTTCGAGTCTCCAGTCACGCAAGGCTTTTCATTTGTTGCTATTATTATATTAATTAAATCGCGGGTTCGGTATTCCTGAATAGTTAACGCTGATATCATTCCACGTCACAGTATATTCACTGATTTCACACCCATTTCATAGCATTTAATTCAACTGAGACAGTTAAGAGGTAGGGAAAGAAATGGTGTTTCATTCATAGCTCGGTACAACATAACAATCAGTACAAGTTGACAGGCAGCAAACGTTGACAGATACAGCGGGAAGGCTTCAGAAGAGCACGCAGCGTCACCGTAGCAACATTTCTGCACGCGCAGTCGTCCTGGGGAGCCCTTTCCCGGTAGTACTGGCACCCCTCCACACACGGCCCACGTGAACAAAATGGCAACGAGGTGCCCTCCTCCGTAGCCGTTAGCACTCGCTCGCTGGCCGGCTCCGCGCAGCGCGCTCGGGCCGAGTCAATCGGGGCCCCCGGCACGAGAATGCTGAGCCACGGTCTACCTGGGCCCGCGTCCGAAATCCGAGATAGGAATTCCACGGAGCGCGCGCGCCCCGCATTGATGTTTTCAGCCGACTGGACCTCATCAATGGTGGCCGCGAGGAATTCGGAAGGAGCGCGCCCGTGACGTGGCACTTTGCCGACCCCGTTTCTTTTTACAGCTCCTAGTTTACGGTACACGGCGAATAGGAGCCGTTCCGAGAGCGGCCGCATGCGGGAACTGCGCATCACCTGATCGATCGTACGGTCGAGCTCGTAAACTGCTGCGCCATTATCTTCAACGAGGGTAAGTGCGGAAGCAGCGCAATGGAGGGGCGTTGTTTTATAACGCTGGGAGACTATTTAACCCGCGTCCGTGGAATAAAAAAGCGACAGAAACAATTTGAATATTGACACTCGTAACACTCGAGGACTTGCAAGAGGGAAAACAACACTTTTCCTTCAGCTACAAGATGTTTCGAAAAGATTCATCCGACTTCACTAGACCACATTTTCTACGCGAATAAAGATACAAACTTACACTAAATTTTAAGTTACGCATATGAATACAAAGATTTTATTCGAAACAATCATCCGATTTTACAAGGGTACATCTATTACATGCATGTACATACAACTTCGAAGTATTTTTTACAACTTCGTTCAGGATAAAAGTTTTCATTTACCTTTCATAAATATTTAACGTGTCTTACATCGGAAGCAGGGCAAACATGCAGACGATTGTCAAACTCATCCCATACTTTCGGGAGCATGTCTGGAGTGAACTGCATTCACTGTTGTTGCTATGTGACAGTTCACTCAAAACTGCCACATAGAGTCTTTCAGAATCCCCCAACAAAAAGTCAAGTACCGTGATACCAGGCGACCCTGGACGCCAATGATGAAGTGTGAAATCCACACACTCCATATGGCCAATCCATTGTTAGGGCAGTGAGAATGTGTGCAGTTCCGTATTCTCAACGAAAAACACGCCGCACAGTATCAATCCAACTCCATTGGTTACAAGACAGAACACAAGACGCCTTCTGTTCTTGTGCTATCATCTTCACTCGGCGGACATTGAGTAATGAACAAACAAACTAGCAGCTTCAAGGAGACTCCATTTTTTTATGCCACAGTGAGCTGTCTGGTTTTTCCATAGAAAGTGCTTATTGAACATCAATACGAATACTATCAGTCTTACAATGTGAGAATTATGCATCACTACAAACAGTACACAAAATGCGTTCTTCAGACAGTTGTGTATGAAGCACTGTTTTACACTTACACAAAACGAAAGTGATAAAAAATCATTATACGCAGTCTTTCACATACATAACACCTCCGTGATGAGAAGTGGAAAAATTAAGTGTTAAATTTCTTAAACGAAAGTACAATGACAATACCAAAAATAATCGATCAATCAATGAATACAAAACTTGGTTTGTACACCAGCAATGGAGTCCGCAGCTCGTGGTCTCGCGGTAGCGTTCTAGCTTCCCGAGTACGGGGGCCTGGGTTCGATTCCCGGCGGGGTCAGGGATTTTAACCTGCCTCGAGATAACTGAGTGTTTGTGCTATATTCATCATTTCATAATTATCAGCTGCCGAGTAAGGTACCGTGCTCTATCTATTTATTTATTGATACAAATCATTTCCAACGCCAATAAGTTATTTTCCGAGTGTGGAAGCACTAAAAGTACGCCACGTGTTCCTCCAACGCCACGGCGAACTGGAAACACGGAGAACGCTGGCACTATTGGATTCCAATAGAGTCACAAACGGCGGGGCGCACGTTCTATCTCCGGTCACTTATCTAGAAACTGTTTCTAGATATGATATCGATAGACGGTTGCTCCGTCCTGAGAAGAGAGACCGATATCACGCTAAAGAATCGCTCGGTCAATCGTAAGGATATTGGTTCGCGACGAACATGGTCTAGTAGCGATGTTTGCTGCAGAATGCCGTTTGTCCACTCCGAAGGCAGAAAAAAAAATCTGCAATCAAGTCATATGCGGGCTTGTGGGCGAACTCTCGTTAAAGACGGCTGCGACATATGTCATCAAAATGAGAATCTGGCCAGGTCTGCTGGGTAACGGATAACATTAAAATCAAGTGCAATGCTATCATGGGGGTCAAAGAAGCGAAGGAGACATGTTAGCGCTCTACGTCCCACCACCATCGAGGTTAGTAAAAACAGAGCCGCCAGTTGGAAGTGGGTAACAAAGTTCAAAAAATGGTTCAAATGGCTCTGAGCACTATGGGACTCAACTGCTGAGGTCATTAGTCCCCTAGAACTTAGAACTAGTTAAACCTAACTAACCTAAGGACATCACAAACATCCATGCCCGAGGCAGGATTCGAACCTGCGACCGTAGCGGTCTTGCGGCTCCAGACTGCAGCGCCTTTAACCGCACGGCCACTTCGGCCGGCGGTAACAAAGTTCATGTGTGGCTTTGCGAACAGGAAAAATTCTTGCCTTCCAGAGAAAACTTATCTGGAGGGCCGGACGTGAATTTCATCCATCTCTCCTCCAGCGTCTGTCACTTTTAAACCACATATTTTTGTAGCAAATTAAAATAAACACATACGTAGCGAGTGTTTAAAACTTCATTCTAACATCGTCTTTACTGTAGAACGTTATTTTATCCGTGGTGCGTATATGTGAGCTCCGTACTTGTCATCTAGTCCAAGATTTTTGAAGCGCACCAGTAACAGCCACGAAAACCGTACGTATGCATGGGTCTCATGATGATATACTCGAATAAAATCATCTCGAACTTCCTGCCGCGTCAAGTGTTTAAGTATGAGAATATTTAAAGACTCGACGCGGACGGAAGTTCGAGAAAATTTTTTCAGTAACAAATATCTTAGCAAACCTTTTATTTTAGCGCCATAACGGCTTGTGTACCCCTATGTCCATCTTCATTTGAATATATTCACATTGTACACCTACAGAACATCTATAGCAAAGTGTCTTTTGCTGCTGTGCTAAACGATGAATATTTGTGTGTTTAGCGGAGCTTACGGTCGGTTATAATGATTCAAATGAATTAAAAAGTTGCTGCGTTTGCACCTTATGGAACTTTCATTTCCGGAAGACAGAAAAAGCGAATTTTGATTCTTCAATGTTCTGTTTTTCTACTGTTCGAATGAAGCTGATCCTCTAGTACAGAAGATTTGCGATAAACAATCTGAAAGCGTGTAGGAAGATTACGGAATTTCTGGCACCCTCTAACGGTAATAGTGCTAGACCGCGAAAGTCTCTGAATTTCACACATGTTAATCATGCAAGAGAGGAAAGTAAGATTAAAGTTAAACGTGAAATTCCTGTTGTTCACATTAGAGACAGAGCACTAACTCGGTAGAGCAAGAGGGGAGAAGAAAGTGGCCGTAGAGTTTTAAGTAACCATTTCGATTCACGTATGGAATGATTTAAGGAACATTTAACTAAATATCACCAGAGGGGATTTGAATCCTGCATTTCTTCAATATGATTCTAGTGCCTTAATCACTACACCACAGCGTTCGGTACATAATATTAATTCTCAGAAAAAGGACAACAAATAGACGCGATCACTACTTATTTGTACGGAAGCTATTTTTACGACTCCATAGTGCGTGGAAATTTGCCAGTGAAGTGAAATGGTTCAAATGGCTCTGAGCACTATGGGACTCAACTGCTGAGGTCATTAGTCCCCTAGAACTTAGAACTAGTTAAACCTAACTAACCTAAGGACATCACAAACATCCATGCCCGAGGCAGGATTCGAACCTGCGACCGTAGCGGTCTTGCGGTTCCAGACTGCAGCGCCTTTAACCGCACGGCCACTTCGGCCGGCCCAGTGAAGTGAGTCCAGGTGCGATGCCGGCACCAATAGAAACACATGGGACAGCCAGTTCTTCCTCGGCGACACTGATGCGCTCCAAATAACAGTAACAAACCAGTTATGGAGGGCGTTAGTGGGGACCTGTATCAGGAGGGCAATTTAATAGCCCCACAGAAACAGGAAAACGAGACAAAAGCAGCAAGAATGCGCGGCCTCTGGAATGAACGCCGATGAATAAAAATCATGTGTCCGTCTACCGTTAGGCGGTCCCGTAAATACCCAGCAGACATTTCCAGTTAATGGACGAGCGCAGGTGGCCACTTAATGCATTCTGTGGGTCAGTATGGCCGGACGGAAGCACCGTTACCACCTGACCTTGACGGAGGCGTGTGACGACGGGGCTCGATGGCTGGCTGACACACAGACAAGCGCCCACACCACATAGAGGACGAGTCAGGAGGGAAGATACATGCTTTGAGGGGTGACAGCGATTCTGAACAATAAAACTTCGTATAGACATACGCCTTATTCCGAATGGTTCCCGAGACAGAACACGTTTAACGTACGTTGATATTTACTTACTGTATTACTCAAATATTGTCACTGTTTACAGCGTACGACAATAGTATACAGGGAGTTGAGACAAATAATCTGATGCGGTAAGCTACCTCAAACTGGCCCTAAGTAAGTTACAGCGCGTGCGTTCCGCGCTAGATTTTCAGTATTCTCCCGCTTTCTTCGCGCAAACCACTAGTCCTACAGAAAAAATGAACAGGAACTTGTTGGAAGAAATTTAATGTAGTTTAATTTCGTACTGTGACATGTTTTCGCTGGAGGGTGCGGTTTTCTAGTTATTCAAGAAAAACATGTAACAGTGATATTAAATGTGTTCTATCACGGAAACCATTCGGAACGGAGCCAACGCCCATGATGTTTTTTGTTCAAAATCACTAATACTATCACACCTCAATGCATGTACCTTTCCTCCTGCCTTACCCTGCATATATACTATACTGTGGATGTGCACGCTTGTGATAACGTTGGAAGCTCCATGAGGCTACTCG
This sequence comes from Schistocerca nitens, assembly GCF_023898315.1. Classification (NCBI taxonomy): domain Eukaryota; kingdom Metazoa; phylum Arthropoda; class Insecta; order Orthoptera; family Acrididae; genus Schistocerca; species Schistocerca nitens. Next base: position 177,217,422 of record NC_064620.1, on the reverse strand, counting down.
TAGATGATGAGCCGGCCGCGGTGGTCTCGCGGTTCTAGGCGCGCAGTCCGGAACCGTGCGACTGCTACGGTCGCAGGTTCGAATCCTGCCTCGGGCATGGATGTGTGTGATGTCCTTAGGTTAGTTAGGTTTAAGTAGTTCTAAGTTCTAGGGGACTTATGACCACAGCAGTTGAGTCCCATAGTGCTCAGAGCCAGCCAGTAGATGATGATGCTGTTGTATGCAGAAAAGCAGCTGTGAAAAATTGGAGCGAAATGCACGAACACCTGCACAAGAGCTACACCTCAACGTTAACAACTGTAATGCACAGAGCGTAAATAATCGGAAAGTCCCGTTACTGTACGATTACACGAATGGACAACATAACCAGAGACAGGAAACAGTATTAAATATTTGGGCGTATGGGTATGGGTCGATTGAAAGTGGAATGACCATATAAAATTAATTGTTCCTCCTACGCATCACTCGCAAATGGAACAAGAAAGGAGGGTGACTTGCAGAATACTGATGTAGAATTATAAGACACTGACTGCCACGCAATTTCTCAATCTTAGATTCAGTACTTCAGAATCAGCGCACAAAGGAGGAAACATACGTCACTCAACCGAATCAAAAACACAATAATATTGTCATCCACGTGTTAGGGCAGGGAACAATTTTACATGGCTCTATAACAAAGATCATCATTTTAGTAATGGCCGTCTCAGCGGTAAAGCGCTTAGTGTTCCCGATTGCTAACGCACAGGTGTCGGATAGGACCTCCGAAGACGATCCACAGGTTTTACGAGGTGGGAAAATCTTTGGGCCGGCCGGGGTGGCCGAGAGGTTCTAGGCGCTACAGCCCGGAACCGCGAAAACCGCTACGATCGCAGGTTCGAATCCTGCCTCGGGCATGGATGTGTGTGACGTCCTTAGGTTAGTTTGGTTTAAGTAGTTCTAAGTTCTAGGGGACTGATGAACCCGAAACTTAAGTCCCATAGTGCTCAGAGCCATTTGAACCATTTTTTGGGAAAATCTAGGATGGGTTTATAAAGAGCTCGAAGGCCGTACAGTCCAGAATCGGCATGCCAATAAAGTAAAATCGGCGTGAGCATTGAGGCAACAACGCCACGGACGCACCAGATTGGAGACAGCCGGTTGATTAAACAACGCGTCTTGCTGAGACAAGAAGTCCGTGACTGCTTGCTGCACATTCTTCTCAGACAGGAATCGTCGACCCTTCATGGCCTTTCTTAAGGGGCTCAAGTTATAACAATGGCATAGGGAGAGATCAGGACAACAGGGCGGATGCTCAAGTGTTTCTCACTTGAGTTGGCCGGCCTCCCAGATCGACATGGCGTGTTGTGTCGAACAGCTACCGGCATGGGACTTGGCGCACCGTTTTACAATGGTGGTTTTCGACAGACATGCTGCCCAGCACACCATTCTCCGATGGATGTCTGGCGGTTTATTTGCTTCGCCAGACACGACAAGGATAACACTACATTGGACCTGTTTGGGTGTATTTAGTATTAATTTCGCCATAGTTCACGTTTATGCATTTAACGCACGCCTGTTGGAAATACACAAATGTCACACAAAACCTTGCATACATGCCGGTGGTTATATTTCCACACTGGAGTTGAGCTACGTTGCGTATACGCTGCAGCAACGCCTTCAAACGGAAACTTTTTGATCACCCCTTATATTTTGCCCTGAGAAGTCAAATGTAAAACTGCTTCAATAAATAAGGATGTAACCTTCATAAGCAAGTCAATAAAATAGTGTCGAATAGGAAGAAATTGAGATTCCGGTTCGACGGGCCATCGATGACGAGATCGTTATAGATGAAGCCCAAGTTCGGAGAGGGGAAGGAAATCAGCTGTGCCCTTTTCAAAGCAACCATACCGGAAATGCTTTAAGGCGGTTAACGGATCTGAACCCCAATCCTCCCGAATGATAGTCCAGTGCGCTAGGTAGTATCAAACAGAAAGATTTGCACCAGTTAAGAAGTCACAATGACATTATTTTAAAAATATTTCTGCACAAAGATTACCAATACGTCAGTAGAAGGAATGTCAGAGAGGAGATGGGTCAATGTTTCATTAAACAGGGCGTACATCATCATTGTCCAGAATTTTTTTAAAAAGAGAAAAGAGTGCGCAAAGTTTGTGCAGCATACCTTGAATCACAAATAAAAACGACCGCGCGTGGACGCCCGCCACGACTTTATTGAAATGAAAAGATGGACATTTCTTTTCTGAAAAAAAGTCATCAAGGGTGGCGAGAATTAGGGACATCAATGCGAACCTCCCAGAAAACGATAAAGTGCAGAAATTCATAACAAGAGTCAACGCTTTGGCGACATATTCGACATTCCAGCCAGTGTCACCCACGAGCTGAGCAACATCCCAAACAAAGACTTTTCTGACAGTTTCACATGGTTGAATGAACGTTCTGTGCCTTCTACTCAAGTGGAGGGAGACTATGTAGAATATCTGAAGCGTTATACATTTCTCTATTTTTTTTATTAATCCAATCTCGAAACTTTTTAGACTGACGGCGAAAATTCGATATTTTGATAGCTGAATATATTTGCGAACTTGATATACAAGATGAAATACAAAGCGCGCACCATGTCCACGAGCAGGAATACGCAAACTATGCTTCCAACCACAGCAGGTCTCTTCTGAACCGCACACACGAACTATGCAGTACCACACGTTCTTGTGTGATTGACGCGCTGTCGTTGTATGCATCCGTTACAATGTTCAATTTTGCGTAATTGTTCCAGTGAAAACACTACAAATGTAGAAGCGAATTATTTTTGAACTGCCAGCAGACACAAGCGGACATTCCAAACGCTCGTGCAACATGATTAAGCAATCCTGTCACAGCACAGGGAATGATGACGCAGCTAGAGTCATAACAGAGAGTGACGCAGCTACACTATTGCGTCCACGAGCCTAAAGCGAGAGTAAAGGAATACCTAGTTTAAAGTGCAGTGCGCCAGAGAGGCAGCATTCCGCCAGGGAGAATTAGCCAGATCTGGTCACTGGGCAGATGTATTCCACATCAAACGGAGAGGAGCGTTTCACTGCGTTCTGCTACTTCACTGAAAATCAACCACGATATCAGATCTTTGTTATAAAACTTACCCAATTTTCTTGGCCTTTGAGATTCTGCAAAGATTCTCAGGCTCGTAAATGATCCCGTCGCTAGGCTTCAGCAGGGTCACTAGGACTCGACAAACGGAACGGCGGCACAGCAACATCGCTGGAAAGCGAAAACCGACCCAGGCAAGAGGCGCCCAGCAGATATCGCCGCGGCCGCCTTATCGCTGCAAGGTCACGTCGCTCTCGACTCTAGCGAAAGCTTTCCTGCGTGCCACTGAACCGCCTCCGCGGTTCTTCCACGTTTCACTCTTCATTCGCAGCCATCTGCAACTTCTAGCACCATTTGCTCTACGGAACAACAGCAACCGCGGCGTATTCAACCGTATACTACGATGCTCACGTTTCAGTTGTCCAGCTATTAAAATATGTATATATAGTGTCGTCTACTGTATAAAGAGAGCCTAGTAACACGGCCAGTTCAGCGTAGGGGACTTCCAACCGAGCGAAAATTTGCCACGTAACCGAAGAGGCCACAAAATGTCCACCAATCAACGACGAGTAAGCCCAAGTCAAGACTCGTGTAGAGTCAGTGGTTGTAATTATTCTGAGACCAAGACGGTCAGTCACTCCTAGACGGTCAATCACTCGCGCTAAGAGATTTGTAGAGTGCGACCCAGTCATTTCATCACAGTTATTAACTTCGTAGCGATGTTGGAGGTGAACTTTCCACCATATGCCGACAAAAATATTTTTAAAAAGTCTGTTTTTATCATTGCCTCAGTTTATAGTTCGTGACCTACTAGCTAGAATAAAAATGCATGCTCACTAAACATTTTGAAAAATGAAAAAGACATGTTCTTTAAATTTCATAATTAAAATCATCGCATCAGAATTTATCGATTGTTTTACTTCAGTGCTGTTTTTTCGATGTTGAAAGCAAACACAGTTAGAGAGATTGAAAAGCTGTATCACTGCAACTCAGACTGCTCGGACACGCTGCCAATAACGACAGAAGACAATTTCATTTCGTACTGCAACTCGAATACACAGAGAATATACTGTAACGTGTCGTACTTAACTATTGCAGTTTCTTTTAGCAAAATCACTTTCTCCAGGCACTGGTTTAGTATTTCGCATTTGTTGATAGCCTCAGCACATTCGTTCTGAATGCATATGCTGGCAGCTATCACGACTGAAGAGCTGACGTTTACAATAACGTCTTCCCCTCCGAGAAAACACACACACACACACACACACACACACACACACACACACAGCTGATGGAAGCAAGCACTTGGGGTTTCTAGTATATAAAAGGAACTGGAAACTCGAAGCTTTAAGGCTCAAAATTTAGTAATAAAGTTGTCGCAGACACAATGGAAGCCTCCTTGTTGGAAATAACCCACATTCGCTTGTTCAACTTTAGGTAAGAAGAAAAAAGATTACGGTTCAAAGTCTAGTTGACCACGAGCTCATTAGGGAAAGAGCGTGAGATGGGGTTGGTGGGCAATACAGAGAAGTGGAATTATCCCAAAATGTGCTTTAAGCAGTTTAGGGAATCCACTCGAAACCGAAATCTGGACGGACAAGAGAGGGGGCGAAGATTTGAATCGCCGCCTTCTCCAATACGATCCCAGTTGCGAGACCAGTGCGTTCCCACTATTTTTTTTCTTCTTTTCCTTATGACTTTGTACCACGTCGCGGAATATGTGTACCCCAGCTGCCTGCGTGTAGTGTTATTCTTGTGAAAGTGGCCGAAAGTTTTCTAAATGTTTGCGAATCGTGTAGGTAAGGCGAAAAACTTGGGTACCACCCTGGTATTCACCTAGTCGGATGTGAGAAACCGCCTAAAAACCACATGCAGGCTGGTCGGCTTACCGACCATCGTAGTTAATCCGCCGGACGGCTTCGATTCCGGGTCGGCGCACCTCCCCGTCCCGAAAGTGGCGCTTTAACACGCACGGCTATCCAGGCGGGTTGCCTTGCCACTGCTTTTGAAGGAGAGAATAAGAAATTAAGAAATCAGAGCAGGAAACTGAAATAATTTCGTCTCTACTGGCATATACCTCGGCATAGTAACTGTCAACTCTGTCCGCCTACGGCGTACCTCTTGGTCACAAAGACGTACGGTCCTCCCTGCAAGGACGAGGCGCCGTGCCGGAGCTTCATTAGCCGTTATTTACCGCCCTCGGCTCAATTACACCTTGATTTATCGCCATTTTCTCTTAACGAGCATCTACTCGTTACTCCCGCGTCGCCAATATCACCGGCGTGGCTTAACTTCTCAGAGGTAGTGCCCCCGCTCTCGTCTGGTGCAAATGGCGAAGACGACCACAGGTCACGTGGTCCCAGTTGCAGGATGCCTACCTAATGGCTTCCACGGACAACAAAAATTTTATTTTCAGTACTTCGTATAATTACTGGCCGAATTTAAAAATTTATAATGCTGTCATAATTTACTCATTAAGAGGTATTATCTTACGTTAAAAGTTTAACACAGTAAGACAAGTAAGTTGGAAACTACGTATGTCTTGAGGCAGAGTAAATCATGGCGGGCAAATTATCCGGACAGTATTCATTTAGAATTTGAAAATGAAAGCACTTAGCGTCTTACAGCAAACTTCACACTTAAGTTTAAACCTGTGCGAAACTTTTCTCGCTAACACCTGTCACAAAATAATGGAAAGAAAAAAAAAGTGTCACTTATCACAACTTCGGTGTTCACACAGTAAAACTTCACCATCAGGTATTGCGTTTTAATTTATTACTTATTTAATACTAACTCTATTTGCTACACATTTTGCAAACAGTATCGAAATATACCACTGAATGTACCTGCACAATTAGTTCACTGTGCGCAACGTAATGGAGATATGATGTCATAGAGATCGAGAAGCGTGAAAAAATAGCTTCTCTTAAAACGGACCCGCTTTACACGTGTACATGGGAGCCCGATTCTTTAAAAAATCGGGGGTAGGAGTAACTGGTAACCAGCTATGCTGTAAATGAGTGGACTTGGCCAAATGCTGGATATATTCCGCAGCTGCTACTACCACACTTATTTACCGTCCACAGGTCGTCATTCCTTCAAACATTAGTTTCGGATTACTTCCACTGTGACGAACGTATGAACAAAGGGCTAGCTTTTTGAGGACGATTTTTCTTGGCGCAGATCAAATTTAAGTAGCGTGGAGCAACGTGTGGTTTTGACGCAAACTATGAACTTCGTGTCTACTCGAGTAACGACAGGAACGTAAAGCTCTTTTTGTATTACTGACGCGGCTGACAGCTTCGAGGAAATATTTTCCGTCTGTTAGCGTCAATGAATAATAACTTTAGGTCTGTCATCAGCTCCCCACCAACCAAGATGGCGCAGTGATTATAAGAATGAACTTCAAATCGCTACTTTCCATACTATCCTAAGAATCTCTTTCCGTGAATCAAAGGATGATTCGAGTCGACACAGTCATGGACGATTTCAGTCCCTACTCTTTTTCCAAAGCAGTGAATGCTACGCACACAATGGCGTTGATATCGACAGACTATTTTAATTGTTAATAGGTAAGGCCCATTCTTTCATTTCTTTTCCAAGTTCCTTACTACACTACGGGGTATATAGTCGAAGTAATCCCATACTCAAGAAAATCAGTGTAGGGGAGCAAATGTAGATTCCCTGCATTGCCATTCTACGCAAATTCCTATAGAGGTGGTTATTATTACTCAACGGTGACCGACGAATGCGTCTTAGAAACGATCACGTATCAATCCTCGAACCTTTGGAATGGCAGTCCTACCATAATTAGCCACTGGGTCACACCCTAATTTTTAATTAGGTGGGTTACCATGGCCACATTTACGCGCAGGCTATCCAGGCTGCAAGCTGGGAGCTCACACCAAAGATTTTACGAAACAAAATTTCTTTGTTGTAATAATGTGGTGACGGCATTCTTGTAATCGTAAAACACGTACATTTTTTTTATTTTGTGTCGGCTTATTCGGCTGAGTTTTTCAGTGAAAAGTTGATGTAAAGTAGCTTTGCATTCACCTCAAACCGCGTTCTACCTCGCTTAAATGTCTCAATGGCGTCTGTTCAAAGCTGTGTGTGTCACTTCAGTTGCTAATATGTGTAAGACCTTTACGAGAAAGCTTTCAGGAAAATTTCAGTCTGAATTGAAGTCAATTTCCTGGAAAGCCGGTTTCTTCCATCGGTAATTATATCCAAACCAGGAGCCGTAAAATGTTTTACTTACTGTCGCCAGAATGGATTTGAACTCTGGAAGCTTAGGAAAGCCATTTCCAGATAACAATATACTGCGGGAGAGTAATTTGAAGTAAATGTATTTAAAATTTAATTTTTTGTTACGTTCCCTTCGGTAACTTGCATCTTCGTAACGAAAATGTTAATATTAAAAACATTAATTGTGAATGTGGAGATCTACAGGCAGACTTGCTTCAATGCGTTTGTACGGTGAGAGTGAGGCGAGACTTGTTCCCCTGCTCTGCTCCCCTCCTCTCGGGCGGTTTAAGTTCTCGTTTGTTTACGCACAGAACCGACTGCCACATTACCGTGTAGTTACGGGTTAAACTGTGACTTTCCGACAACAGTGATTTCTGTAAGTGTTACTTTTCGGCATCTCGTATTTTTAATTGTAATTTTTCACACTTTTCAATAGCATTTTATGAAATAACAACCTACATTCCTCCGCACTCCACCAAAGTTACGTTCCTCCTCGTGTTATTTATAAGCGTAGCTGATACACTGTTCAAATGGCTCTAAGCACTATGGGACTTAACATCTGAGGTCATCAGTCCCCTGGACTTAGAACTACTTAAACCTAACTAACCTAAGGACATCACACACATCCATGCCCGAGGCAGGATTCGAACTTGCGACCGTATGAGCAACGCGGTTCCGGACTGAAGCGCCTAGAACCGCTCGGCCACAGCGGCCAGCTATCTGATACACTGTGATTAGTCAAAAGTAACAAGTAACACGCACTGGGAAGTATATCTGCTAACTGCTGCATCTGGCCAGGTGAATTGCGTCTACGCAACGGGAGTGATGTGTTCTCGCCTGTAGAGGCGATTACTTGTCAGGACTTAATCTTATCGTTTTCTGCAACTCAACTGAAGAAGAGTTATGTACGTTCGTTCTTCCTTTGGCGTGAACTTTTTAAACAAGTACAAAAATTTTAATTGTATGACATTGAGAATCATAACATAAATTGGTACAAAGTACAGTACGAGTTCGTGTTCAGAATACGGCTTTCAGCTGCATTGTTTTGTCGCAGGTGTCTGAACTAAATTTTCAGTCACTCGATATAGAGATAAAACAAAATACCATTGACAGCTGAATTGGAGAATTTGCCACTGCTCCTTTACACCATCTTCGTCTAAAGAAATTAGTTTAAGGCAGACTATTTATTGGAACTGTGAAGACCTGTCCTAGTAAGTTGCTTTCATTACTTGAAATTTTAGCAGTCGTACACTGCAAATAACATTGACAGTAATCAGTTATAGTAGAAAAGTTTAATAACCCTAGTGATTTTCCAGACACAGTTCCCACTCTGATTACTGGCTGTCCTACGTATCCATCCACGTTTAGGAAAGAGAAACGTGAACATTCAAGACGTATATCGACAAAGTGAGGAGCATTGTACTTAGAAAGAAGTATGAACGTCAGTCAACAGGTGGCAGGCAGCGTTGAATGTTATAATGCTATTTTTAGCTGTTATTTGTGACTTACACTGTTCTTGAGAACAGTCGCAATAAAATCATAACGGTAGTAATAACGTATGACTTCCATGCCAATACGAATGTCGTAAAAATGATGGCGCTCAGTATAGTTGTGACTGAAATCACAACCAAATACTGATGACTTGTGATTTGTAGCAGATACGTTATTTCTAGCTCGCCCCTATTATAATGCCCGCATCGAGAAATAGAGAGGCGTCCTGTTACTGATCTTCTTCTTATAACGTCGGTGACTGCAGAAGGTCAAAACGAAAGTGAATATGTGGGTGATCTGGGTTTTATGAGGTGCGTGAATCCGCGTGACACGGCCAATGAAAGCTGGCTGCGAGGGCGGCGCTCAGCTGTCGTAAAGTCGGCTGGCGTTGCGCGCGGCGCGTGAGCGCTGTGCAGAGGCTAGGAGGAACGGGAGCGTGTCAGCGTGCCACAGTGCCACCTGCTTGGCAGCGGACGCACGCGCCCGGTACTGTTACCGTCTTCCTGCGTCTGGAGGGGAGCCAGCCGTGGGCGCTTGCTCTAGTCCGCATACTCTGGCTCTCATACCGCCGAGTCTGGTGTCCCTAACTCCAAGCGCCGAAGCAGCGAAAGGCCGTACTCTGCTGAGGTCACTGTAAATCTCTTCTGCGGCTTCCACTTCTCGATAAAAGTAGATATATGACTCCCGTCAGCCACTGAAGAGTTGTATCATTTCGTAGCCGCCCACGTGTTCCAGCTCTGTTCGGTACCGTAGTCGTCTCAGCTAGTTGCTGGCGGCAGGGGAGCGCGGTTTCTGTTCGACCTGAAGATGGGCTGGGTATTCCCTACTCATCCTGTGTACCTGTCAGATATGACTAGGCTGCCTTACAGGCACAGTAGTTTCTCCACGACGGCCGTTACAGAAAGAAGTTCTTGTCGTCCTGCCAGGACGCAGCACCTTACAGAACCTCAGTAAGCAAGAAATGAGAAATGAGACTACCTAAGATTCTGCTCGTGATTCTGATTGGCTAGAAGGCCTGTACGTTGGAGCGGTTGGGAGCTCGCGAAATCGAAGTGTCGGCCGAGAGCCCTCAAGTGTTTGAGGAGGAGTCTGTGTCTTTTATAAGCGCTTATGTCGCTCGAAGGAAAGATTGGAAGTGGTAAAAAGAAGCACTTGATTCGAGCCCAAAAGAGGCCAAACGAGCAAGTGATCGAACTGGCTGATGATGATGATGGTGATTAGTTTGGAAGTCTCCAGTTACTGATCCTTCCGGATCAACGGAGCTGCCTTTCCGGTACGGAAAACCTGCCAAGTATTCGGAAGTGCGTTCCCGTGCGAGGGCGTCGATTTCTGTTTAGACACTTCCTTCTTGTTCTCTGTGAGGGTTACAGATTAAAGAATGTTGACTTGTTCGACAAAAAAGGGCTGAGAGCAGATCGTGAAGACGTCAGCTTGCTGCAAATGTGATTGAATGAAAGTGAAGGCCTTGGCTAGTGTTAACTGACACAAATAAATGTCATTTCTTTCTGTGCAAATTTGAGCGCGGTGTTTTTGAGTGACCTTTCCATCTTGAGTCCGCCTCCGTAGCCGAGTGGTCAGCATAGTGGTTGCCATGCGGAGGACCTGGATTCGATTCCCATTACTGGCAATGATTTTTCCTCGGTGGGAGGAGTGGGACGGGGTGCACTGAGCTTCGCGATGTCAAATGAGGTGCTTCTTGACCGGGTAGTAGCGGCTCCACGGCCGGAAGTGCGGAGTGCTTACCACGTGCCCCTCCATACCACATCCGCATGACGCCGCAAGAAGGTGATGACATGGCGGCCGGTGGGCATCCCTTTGCCTTCACGGCGTTGCGAGGAGCTCTATATATTGTTTTCATGTTGACCCGGATGAACTGTCGTCCTGTTTACTACTGTAGTAATTATTAACGGCAATTGCTGATAGCCTTTGAAGGTGGTATATTAAGTATTAGCGGCGAAAATAACCAGTAAAGTGGTCAGATAAAGGAATCTTTCCTGAAAGTGGTTAGAGTGCTATTTCACTTTCAACGATCGGTTTTTGAGCTGCGAAGTTGAATGCTGACTCGTGGTCAAAACAAAGCTGGCGACCCTTATTTTAGACTGATTTTACATCTGCAACATTGTAGGACATTGGTTCGGATCTACCAGTAAACGTTTCCAATTAAACCCGAGGAGCAGTAAGTGATGTAATTTGTCTCGCGCGTCGTGCGTGGCAAAGAGTTCGTGCATTCAGACCGCGACCGCTAGTGGCGCTTTGCCCGGCGACACGGAAGCTCCCGCTCACGGACGAAAGGAAGGTTTCACCCTGCGAATGAAACTGTGGCTAGATCTCTGAATCTTTCCTGAAAGTAGTTAGAGCACTACTGCACTTTTAACTATCGTTTTTCGAGTTGTGACGTTGAATCCTGACTCACCGTCAAAGCGAAGCTAAAATGTGAGACGGTCGTGGTCTGCAGTCCATCGTCTAAATGATGGAACCATTTTAACCACCGTCGGCTGTCAGTTTTATTCCTTATCAAATGTACGATATTGGTCACGTGTGTGCCACGTTTAAAAATGTCTGCTTCGTGTTGTGTGAGCTGTGGCTGTGGGATAAATCTCTCCATGCTAATCTCTCTTATCCTAGGCAAGCCTAGCCGTAACGACAGTAACCTAATCTATTTGAACTTGATGACAGTACCCAACTCTTTGACTCACTTTACATTTTTAAGCCTAAACCCTCCCCCTCCCCTTCCCCCTACTTCGCCTGCAGTCTGACTCACTGTTCCTTGACGTCATAGGACGTGCCCCATCAATCGATGCCTACTTTGGTCAAGTTGTGCAACAACACACTTTTCTCCCCAATTCGATTCAGTACCTTTTCATTAGTGATCATATCTACCTGACTACATCACTCTTCTGTAGCACCGTATTCCAAAAGCTTCTATTCACATTTTATCTATATCGCTTTTCGTCCATACAGCACTCAAACAGCACTCCCATATTATGCCTACCCAAGATAAACACTTTCAGAAAAACATTTGCTTACAACTAAATATATATTTCATTTAAAATATTTCTCTTTTTCAGAAACGCCTTTCTTGCTACTGCCAGTTTGAATTTATGATCTCTCTTGAGCTGCCACTGTTAGTTATCTTACTGTCCCAATAGCAAACTATTCTACCACTGCATATATCTGAGCGGGGTCTGTTCTGTCACCCATGTCTGACAGAACAGACACCACTCAGATATACAGATTTCTGAAGAAAAAGGGGGACGGCTCCTCGACGGTTGTTTCAGTACTAATACATAAATATCATCCGAACTACAACGGGAATCGAGCTTTGCGAGTGGTGAGTTTAATGGACGAGGGATGCTGCTCTGCAGCTTGCGGCAAGTTGGAAATCTGAGTCGGTCATGAACCGTGCCCGGATGGCCGAAGCGGTTAAGGCAACAGCTCATCGTAAATGGTGAACACGGGTCCGAGATCCGGTACGGCACAAATTTTCAACTTTTCGCCACTGCATTACCACAATGCCCCGTGCGGCTAGCCGTCACGATTTCCCACCAATTCTTTCCCATTCCTTCCCTTGTGTACATTTCTTCTTTACATGTAGCCCATCACCTTTAGTGGCTGACTTCTAAATCTAATTTGCCCCGAATCACCTGTCTTAATTTCACAACACTTCACTGGCCTTGTTTTACTTTTGGCTGATCTTCATTTTATAATGTAGATACAAGACATTTTTCATTCCGTCCAAGAAATATTGTTAGGACGTTTGTCCTCCCTGACAGAATTACAATGTGATTGGGAAACATTAAAATTTTTACTTCTTCTCCCGGAATTTTAATCCCCTTTTCCAGTTTCTCCTTGGTTTCTTTTGAAGCTTCCTCAATGTACAAATTGAATAAAACGAGCGGTAAACTAAAGTCCTGCCCCACTCTCTTCTCACTTGCTGCTTCCCTTTCAAAGCCTTTGGCTCTTATAACTGTAGTCTTGTTAGCATTTTAAGATTAGAGAAAGCTTGCGGCGATGTTGACTGGAAGTGCTCAATGTGCGGACTGAACAACTCTACCACAAGCAGGACGAAGTAATTTGGCAAAGAGCGAAACGATCTAAAACCATTGGGCCTAATATCTTTACCTGGTATGCTCAGTTTCTAGCACCATACCTGATATACTCAGTTTCTAGGCCCTAGAATCGGATCTGATGTATGTATATGTTGCTCAGGCCCCCGCTACGTGTCAGATGTACTGGAGTAGTGAGAGAACGGCGGCACTGAGCCGGCCGCAGTGGCCTAGCGGTTCTAGGCGCTTCAGTCTGGAACCGCGCGACCGCTACGGTCGCAGGTTCGAATCCTGCCTCGGGCATGGGTGTGTGTGATGTCCTTAGGTTAGTTAGGTTTAAGTAGTTCTAAGTTCTAGGGGACTGATGACCTCAGATGTTAAGTCCCATAGTGCTCAGAGCCATTTGAACCATTTTGGCGGCACTAAAGCTTTTATCGTTACGAGCTGGTTAGCAGTGGCGCTGGCACAACACACCGGGGTCGCTGGCCCGGCCTCCCGGCGGGGCCAGTGCCAGGTGTCGGTCAGACCGTGCAGTGCGGAGCAGAGTGGAGGCGTGTTACCGGTGCGTGGCCCACTGACCCGCCGGTTGGCAGCCGGCCATCTCCCAGCCAGGGTCACCACACGCCCCCCCACCTCCCCCCGTCACTCTCTCCCTCTCTCTCTCTCTCTCTCTCTCTCTCTCTCTCTCTCTCTCTATGCTCCCGGAACAATCAGTCCGAAGCATCTCTCATCTGTCCGCCAAGACGTTGTGTTTCGGATTCTAGTTGTTCAAATGGTTCAAATGGCTCTGAGAACTATGGACTTAACTTCTGAGGTCATCAGTCCCCTAGAACTTAGAACTACTTAAACCTAACTAACCTAAGGACATCACACACACCGATTCCCGAGGCAGGGTTCGAACCTGCGACCGTAGCGGTCGCGTGGTTACAGACTGTAGCGCCTAGACCCGTTCGGCCAGCCCGGCCGGCTTCTAGTTGTTCTTCATTGTAGTCATCTCGTTCTGGTAAGCAAGAGAGTTGGTGCGACACTTGAGGCACTGCGCTCGCATTGCCGAGAAGTGGGACCAAATTCCACACCGGCCATCTGTGTTTTAGGTTTTTCGTAATTTATCCGATTCGATTAATGTGAATGTTAGAGTGGTTCCTCTGAAAAGGAAGTGATCTGTTTTTTTTTTCCTTTTCGTCTTTGTCTCCTCTGAGCAAAGTGCTCCATTTCTAATGACAACGTCATCGACGGTATGGTTAAGCCTACTTTTATCTTTCTACATTTCTCACTGTAGTACATTTATACAGGGTGATTCAGCAGTCCGTATCTAAGGGTTTTATATAACCTGCAGCGCGTTCAAGAATTAGACTCGACGTTTTTAAATTCCCTCGCTCGCTTCGCGTGAACTATCGGCCCTACAGTAACAATGAACAGCATCTTTTTGTAGAAAATTTAACGTATTTAAATTTTGTACTGGGATACTTTTCCGCTGGACCTACGGTTTTCCAGTTATTTAGAAAAACACGTCTGAAGGTAACTTTTGTATGCTCTTTGGAATAATTTGAAGCCTACGACCTCTAGTGAAAACATTTCCCAGTATGCAGTGTAACTAAATTAAATTTCCTCCTTACCTTTCCCAATGTGGAATACCTGTATAGCGTTTCCATTAGCTCCTCCAGGGTTTCAGAATACGACAGTACAAAAACAAGACAGTCAGAAAATACACACCTATCTGTGAGCAGCGCATTTTTCCAAGTTTTTCACTCAGATATGGATGTTCAAAATGGGCGCCGTTTGTGGCGTGGCGGAAGTGCAGTAAAATACACCAACTGTGTGCAAAGGCGCGACAACAGCCCGCTTTTGGAAATCTGTTGCCTATACGGAGGCGCGAACTAATTCGATCTGACAATACTAAACAGATGACTTGTGTACAAATTCTGCCACTCCTGCCCTGTAGTGTAACTGCTTCACGGTGCGTATAAGGAATCAAAATTTGGAGAGACGCTCTATCTACTGTTTGTCTTGTAGTTTACGTGCAGTCGTCTCCTGAAACAAGAGATGTAGTTATGAATAACTCTATATATCTCGTTTAACGACTTCGAATTGACTCCATGCCTGATTATACTTAAATTTTTTATACAAGTGTGATTCCGATCTCGTGCGCAATAGTGAAGGTTCTCACTTCGTTTAAACTTCATCGAAAAACACGGGTGTTAACTTTCATGGAAGTTAGTCAATCTGCAGTAAATCTTGAGTTTAAGTATGTCACTTTTTTTATTCTTTTGCATTCAACACTCCCATTGTCGGAGTTTTAGTCAATATGCATTGCCTTTAAGTGGATAGAACAATACCGAATGAGAGAATCTCGCACCCTTACGTGGAAAGAAGAACCTTGACACAACGAGACACTTGCACAAAAGAAAATTCAGAGTGTCTTCATATGGATATGAACACGAATCTATTTCTCGATGGGAAAAATCTGGAAATTTATGGTAAGTCCTATGGGACCAAATTGCTGAGGTCATCGCTCCCTAAGCTTACGCACTAATTAATCTAACTTAAACTAACTTACGCTAAAGACAACACACACATCCATGTCAGAGGAAAGACTCGAACCTGCGACGGGGGTAGCCGCACGAACCGTGACAAGGCGCCAGGCCGCCTTGCTATTCTCGATGGGATTCAGCCGTGTACAGAAAAGTAACTGATCAAAAACATCTCATGCGAGATGTAAACGCTCACTGGTGGCGACGGATAAATAATGCGCCCAGACATCTCATATGGTTTCATTTGCATTCACTGAAAACCCTTTTAATGAAAGAACCATTTGGCGGCGTTTACAGCGCAATAGCGAATTTGCGCCAATTTTCTTCTCAATTTAAGCGCAGTCAGCTGTCTTTGTATTTGCTGTTTGGTGTATAATATGTTATCCGTGCTTGTTCTTCTTCTTCTACCTTCTTTGTTCAGAGTATAAGTATTAAGTCCTCTTATCGATTTCAGAGTTACGTAACGCCGTCTTGGGAACATTTTTATCGCTGTCCGGACAATCCAGTACGCCAAATAGCAAGAAAATCAAACAGAATTCACATAAGAGATATATTCTGTAGAGAAAGCATTCATATGCGTAATGAAACTTACCACTTATGGCGAGAGATTCAGGGAACGGATCTGAGCGATTTCTGCCTCGCACACAGGCTACACCCGCTGCGCGGTCAGGATATAAAACAAACATTCACCTCCAGTTCTAGGAAACGGAGGCAACGACTACTTAAACAACTTTATATAGCCGGAACTGAAATCTACAATTTACGAAACTGTGCTACGCGATGCTCTTGCTAATAAGAGTGTCTGTTAAGATGAGCACTGGGCGGTAACAAACCAGTGCACGCCCTGTAACGATTCCTCCGCTCTTAGCATACCCCGTGAGGTGTGCCAAGTTACACTGCGCGTATTGCAGACATTACTAATAGCAACCCTCAGAAGTGCTATTATTGCGCATAATTAGACCTCGCCAAGTCCATCAGTAGCCAGTTACTGAATCCCCGACATAAGCGATCCGAGAACGTGCACGCTCTCGACTACAAATTTCGCGCAGATTACCAGGTAAAAGGTATAGGTAAAGTCTGTGACACCAACTCGTGACCGGACTATCATCCTAACTGCCGATAGAGTGCAGCCCTTCTATTCGCCGCGGCACTAGAAGAGGTGGGGTGGCGAGACCGTAACCCCGGCCGTTCGTTATCCCCGGGAAACAATTCCAGTGCACAGTTTGACAGCAGTCTGAGCGGCCCCGTGGCCTCCTGGAGGACTCAATCGTGTAAAAATTCTCGCTCCCATCCGTAAGAGAACTCGGGACCTCTAGTGCTCTACCCACCAGACCACCACGGCTCCACTAGATTACCGGAATATAGTTAATTAGAATTTCACGCCCACATACGAGAATTAGGCTTTCTATATTGGAAAAATATCTTTGTGAATTGCCGAGGATCATTAGCTCACACCTGATACAACACTCCCACACTCTTAAACTTCAGCTCCACAAGGGCCACGAGTAATCTCCTACAGCTGTGATGGTTGCCAGCCAACTCCTTGATTTCCACAGCGCCAAAACTCTCCTCAAATTTAATTTTAACATACTCCAACTTTCTGGCTGCCTATTTTCAGCCACACAGCTCCCCCATTTTTGCGCCGTGAGGCTGCTCCTTGGGAGTTTACAAAAATAGCTGGTGATCCTTACCTCTTTATGCATGAGAACATACTTCTATTCAGTAAAAACAGACTTCGCTCCCGACACCCACCTCTACAATGTGCAAAACCTCTGGTGGACAACGGAGCAACAACAGCAGACCGATGGACAGAAATATGGCAGAACAACGCTACCCCAGAACAGCTGAAGATGCCCTGCACTCGACCAAGCCACAAGTGTTGGAAGAGCATCTACATCTACATCATACTCCGCAGGCCACCTAATGGTGTGTGGCGGAGGGTACTTTCGGCACCACTATCTGATCCCTCCAACCCTGTTCCACTCGCGAATAGTGCGTGTGAAGAATGATGGTCGGTAAGCCTCTGTATTGGCTCTAATTTCTCTCATTTTCTCCTCGTGGTCAGTATGCGAGATGTATGCTGGGGGAAGCAACATGTTGTCCGACTCCTCCTGAAAAGCGCTGTCCCGAAATTTCAATAGTAAATCTCTCTATGATGCGCAACGCCTCCGTTGCTACGTCTGCCAGCGGAGTTTGTTTAGCATCTCCGTAACGCTCTCTCGCCACGATTCCGTGACGAAACGCTCCACTCTTAGTTGAATCTTCTCTATCCCTCTATCAGTCCTGCCTGATAGGGATACCAGATTCATCAACAATACTCAAGAATAGGGCGAACAAGCGCCTTATAAGCCAATTCTTTCGTGGATGAGTTACATTTCCTTAAGATTCTTCCGATGAATTTGAGTCTGGTGTCTGCTTCTGCCACTGTCTGTTTTATATAGTTATTCCACTCAAGGTCGCTCTGCATACTTACGCTGTCTCCACCTGTTTGTCATCAATAGTGTACCTGACAGTAGTTGATTTCTTTTCCTATGTATGCGCAAGATCTGGTCTGCACTCAACAGAATAAGGACAAATAGTGGAAGATGTGGTGACTCCATGTACGAATGGAGATTAACAACATCGCCCAGTTGTGAGTGCAGTGCAGAACGACAACCTGTTCTGCACATCATACGTACGTGCCAAAATTGATCCTTTCCTGGCAATACAGAGAGTTCCTCTTAGCAACTAAGTCATCAACTGTGTATTGAAATAAATGGTTGTGGCTCCGTCATGAGTTGCACTGAGAATTATTTTCATTTTATTTCTTGATGGTGAGTAGCTTCGGAAACCTGTATCCATTTTCAAATCACCCGTATCGTGTGACAATACAGACGATAGCCTATGTACAGAAACTGCCCCTGCCATGAAAATCAAAGGCGCACAATAGCCGACTCAACAACAGTAAACGGACCACATAGAAAGAACATTAGAGCTGCAGCAAGCTGCAAGTTCGCATATCAATTGCGTATGTTCAACAGTTGGAAATAAGCCTGTGACCTTCTGTGCTTTGTAAATATTGTAAATTTAATCAACTCATAATCGTGACTTTCTTTTCTATATGTTGAACAGCTGTACATGTATTGTTAAAGAAAAATGTTTCCTTGTGTGACGTGATGCTAGCCGTACGGTAGATAAATAAATTTTAACATTTAGCCCATTTAAGCCAATCAGTCTCAGAAGCAGAAATACGAGCATTTCATCCGTCAGTTGCTACTATCGCTAAGAGAACTGCTGTAGAAGGTGGTGCTTACTGTCAGGCCTTTCAGAAGTTCATTTCAAAAATATGCAGGAAAATTACTGCCAACACAGAAAAGTCTCTGGTCCTTGAGCAAGTGAAGTAGGCCCCAATCCATTTAGGATTACAGAAAGACAGAGCTATCAATTACGGACAGGAAATGGCTCCTTCCTTCCTTCCGGCTCCGGCTCCCACGTTAGTCAAGAGGGCGAGCCACGGAGGCGACCTGGACTAATACGATTACGTACAAACAAGCCTTCTACCCATTCCCGCGCTCTTAGCGCCTAACGTGAGAAGTGCCGTCCTATAACGTGGGTATAATATCGGTAATAAACGTAAGACTCGGAGCAGCTCTGCAGGAGAAATGCAGGTGCAGTGGCTGCGGCAAGGCTCGGGGCAGCAGGTTGCGGGTAGTTCAGTGCCAAGTAACGCGTAAGGCGCGATGTACGTGGTACAGCGATAGCTGTCGGCTGGCGGCGGCGCGGCTGGTGTCGGTGTCGGGGCCGCATTCCGGTTTCCCGTTACGCTACGCCGGGGACGCGCTCGCGGTGATGCGCCGCTCCGTGCTGCAGCCTCCGCGCCCCGTTTTTGCCGAAATCTGGCAGCGGCCAGGCAGGCCAGGGCAGGGCAGGGGCACCCGTCCCGTC
Source organism: Schistocerca nitens (assembly GCF_023898315.1). Lineage (NCBI taxonomy): Eukaryota > Metazoa > Arthropoda > Insecta > Orthoptera > Acrididae > Schistocerca > Schistocerca nitens. The sequence continues at coordinate 177,198,098 of NC_064620.1, read as the reverse complement.
CTCCTGCGGTCGCCGGGCCCGCTAGGGTCTTTGGCCGCCCCGCTATCGAGTCGCCACGCCGCGGCCGTCCAAACACGCCTCACTCTCGCGCGCTTTCGTCCTTTTGCGCTGGGGGGTGCTAGGGCCGTCGCAAAACCGCAGACCGGCTCGCAGTCGCCTTTAATTAACGTCGCTACGTGCGTTACGCTCGCTTCTTGCACCTGTTGCTGCACCCCTGCCTATCGTGTTCGACAGTCGGCTCACTCAATCGGTTGTCGCTGAAACGCTTCACCGTGGCGACACGTACGCTCGCGTTCCTCAACTCAACAATAAAAATAATACGACGGCTATTTTTTTTCCAATTACCGATCGGTCGCGAATTGGAAACCGCAGTGAAGATCAAACGTGTTTTATTAGCAACATCCAGCTACACATTCCTGCTGTTTCTCTACTTAGTCGCCGCTCCGATTTAGACATCTGCTGTAGCGTGGTACCAACTTTCCTATACCCTCGTCATAGAAAGCAGCTGCCTATGGTTTCCGCCAATTCCCTACAACTGTTGCTCGTTATCTGAGCCACAGTGCTGTTCTCGTAGCCAGCAGTTCGTGTGAACGAACAGATGAAAATCACAGGGACCCAAGTCCGGGGCTGTACGGTGGGTGATCGAACACTACCCATCGAAAACGGTGCACGAGCATCTTCGTTGCACCTACAGTGTGCGGCCCAGAACTGTTATGAAAGTATGAGAGTCACGTCATGTGGTCTGTGTGAAATTAGGCAAGCACTTCACACTTGTCCTCACTGTGCACTTAGAACTGAGGAGTGCGACGTGACGCGATACACAGGTACACTAAATACACTACGCAACAGATTTGCGCAAAGCTTCAGAGGATTTTCACTGTGTTTTTAATTTCGCGACCGATCAGAGGTTAAAAAAAAAATAAGCCCCGTATCATCAAACACATGGCAATCACCAGATGTGCTCCCCGACAGTGTGTCAGGAGTCCTCCTGTTCTCGAAGTACACAAACAATTTTTCGAATCGACTGAGCAGCAATCTGCAGCAGTTTGCTGATGACGCTGTTGTGTGCGGCACAGTGTCATCGTTCAGTACGTGTATGGGCGCAGTGTCATGAAAATTTCAACATCTGAGTTAACCAATTGGCTTTTAGAATGAGATTTTCACTCTGCAGCGGAGTGTGCGCTGATATGAAACTTCCTGGCAGATTAAAACTGTGTGCCGGACCGAGACTCGAACTCGGGATCTTTGCCTTTCGCGGGCAAGTGCTCTACCAACTGAGCTACCCAAGCACAACTCACGCCCCGTCCTCACAGCTTTACTTCTGCCAGTACCTCGTCTCCTACCTTCCAAACTTTGCAGAAGCTCTACTGCGAACCTTGCGGAACTAGCACTCCTGAAAGGAAGGATATTGCGGAGACATGGCTTAGCCACAGCCTGGGGGATGTTTCCAGAATGAGATTTTCACTCTGCAGCGGAGTGTGCGCTGATATCGAACTTGGCTTTTGTTCAAACACTTAACCACCAAGGTACATTCGTACAAACATCTCAACTCTACAACGAGAATAATTTCTCTGGACATGACAATCGCCAGGAGTGTCCGCATGAAGTCCGGCAGGACCTGTCGAGTTGTAAGTACCCGAATGATCTTTTGGACTGGCTGCACAGCAACCTGTGACTGTTTGCTGATGACGCTATTATGTATAGGAAAGTGACAATAGGGTCATTCAACTCTAATGTCGATGCTATGAAAGGGAACTTGCTTCACATGTAGATAAAAGCATATTAATGTGTACAGGTATGATAAACATTCCTGTAATGTTATAATACAGTATTAACGGTACGCTGCTTGACTTACGTATGGACAACGCGCTGCGCAGGGCAACCTTCGAATACCTTCTTTATCAATGTAAGTCAGAACAGCATGGGCAACTTGCGATCTTGCGTTATTCCGTTGAAAGCTAATGTCACACAGACTTTGAAGAAAGGGCTCAGCCACCAGCCTTAACAAATCACAAAAGTAAAGGCTGATGTCCCAATTACTGGCTACCTGAACCAGAGGTGACGGAGGTGTGTAGCCAGTGACATCCCATACCATTATGCCAGCTGGTGGAGCCGTATGACAATAACTACCGCATTGTGGTAATGTTCCTTCTCCTCAGGTCCTCCACCCACGGTAATGTTCTTCGTGGTGCTGTAAGACGGCGTGGTGCCACTCCTGTGTCCACTGTTGCTCGCCTCTCTCTGCTACCGCGTCAACGGAAGCCTTACGCCTGTTAACAGTCCCTAGTGCTGTAGAGGTCGTCACACTGTTAGTTAACTACTTGCCTTACTGCAGTGAAGCCCTATTAAAGGTACATGATGTGGCCATACAATCCTGTACAGCTGAGCGAACGATGTGTCTGCCCTCAGCAGTCGCACAAAGCAGTTGACATCCTGCATGGCATTGAGTATGGCCTCCCTGATCCCATAAATCTCATACTGGTATGAAACTCGTAGGACACAGAACAATGAGAACAACAGTACTGCAGAACCAAGATGTAGTCTCTATACGGTATGATCCTTCCACTGTACAATTCTAACACATGCTGACAGATTATATTTCTTACACGAAGCATAACGCGATCTCACACAGAACGAATATACAAATGCTATTTCTCAATGACAAACCAGCTGCGTCATCTTTCTTCACATAAAGAATGTGGAAGGCTTTACTCCTGCGTACTTTGTGCAGTTGTGCTGACGTGCCAATCATTTGCATGTCCTTGCATGTACGACACTTCGCGCAATTAGACTTGGTTGCATACCGCCTTCGTGATGTTGCAGTTTTACTGGACAGCAGTGTATGCGAATGCTACCACCTGAAGAAGGACACGTGTTGAAGAACCAAAACGTCAAGACCGCGAGATTGCCGCCTGGTGGCCTTGCGGCACGTCACACGGCAGGAGAGGATGGCGAATCACTCTAGCGAAGAAACGGGTCAAAAATAGGAGGAAATGCACCGATATAAGCGACTCTGGCAAGGGGCAGATTGTTATAGCCTGGCGACTTGGAACGAGCGTCTCGGTAATGGCGAAGCTGTTCACCTAGTACTATGGTGAGTATCTATGGAAGCTGGCTGAGGAATAGTGAAATCATGAGATATGACTAGTTGTTGGAAGTCCATGCCTCGCCACAGAACGAGAAGTTTGGTAGTTTGCCCGGTCTGTAAAACAGAATAGGCGGCACTCTGTGGCAGATGCACTACAGAGTACGATGCTGCCGCAAGTGTTTCACAGCACACTGTTCAGTACACATTGCTGAAAATGGGGCTCCGCGAAAGACGACAACCACTGCGTGTTTCTACATTGACAAAACATCACGGACCGTGCATCAGTGCAAACGTGTCGCTTGGTCGGATAAATCACGTTTTTTATTACACCACGTCGATGGTTGCGTCCACATACGTCGTTATCCAGGTGAAGTGCTGCTCGAAACATGTACTGCACCAGGCCGGTGGTGTCAGTATCTTGCTGTAGGGGAACATTTATCTGAGCTACCATAAAACCTGTGGTAGTAATCGAAGTCACCGTGACAGTTGTGGGCTTCTTGAACATTACTGCGGATCACCCGATAATCTTGTCTTGATGTCTTCCCCGACAGCGATGGTATCTTCCAGAGAGGTAACTGTCCGTGTCACAAGGCCAAATCGCACTGCAGTGGCTTCGAGAACAAGATACTGAAAATCAGACTGATGTCTCGGCCACCAAATCCACCTGGTCTGAAGGCTACCGGCAGCCATCTCCGCGCTTACAAATCACCAGCCCCTGATTTGCGCGAAATGCATGACCTGTGCGAAGATATCTGGTGCCATGTAACTCCGGAAAACTACCCATGCAAACCTAGCGAGGAGGCGCAGTGGTTATCAAACTGGACTCGCATTCGGGAGCACGACGGTTCAATCCCGCGTCCGGCCACCCTGATTTAAGTTTTCCGTGATTTCCCTAAATCGGTTCAGTCAAATGCCAGGATGGTTCCTTTGAAAGGGCACGGCTGACTTCCTTCCCCATCCATCCCTAACCCGATGAGACCGATGACCTCGCTGTTTGGTCTCCTCCACCAATCGACCCAACCCCACGCCATGGCAGAATTGCTCCTTTTTCATTTCCAAAGCTAAACCAGTTCGTTAGTACGCAGTTTATCACAATTGTTTCAGCTCATCACTGAGTGCGCGTGAAACCAGTGAGGGCTTGAATAAATAAGTAAACCTTTATAAAATAGTTACTGCTGGCTTTTGTTTTGCAGTACATGCATCTACATCAGGGCTTCCCAACGTGTGGTCCGCGGACCCCTAAGGGGTTACCGGCTCCTTCTAGGGGGTCCGCGGCCACATTTCACCAAATCGTGTAAAATAATGAGTAAAATTATTGAATAAAAATGTGAAAATGAAATTCATCATTATTTTTTTTCGTGTGAAAAACGTGTGTACTTTTACTTCAGGTCGTGTTCCCAAGAAGCCTTTGCGTTTCCTAAGTGAGAACGAATACACAGTTTAGTGCCGGAGAATGCGGCTTCTCTGATCGACTGTTTCGCAACAATACGAGGGTCATTTGTGCGCCGGCTCACGGCGCTAGATTCGCTGAAACCTTTTACGCATGCGCGGAGCGAGCTTTGTCGAAGAAGCTCCACAGTCGGATTTATTATGTGAAACAAGTACTCCATTGGTTGCAATATCCTGTGGAAGTGGAATAACCAAGAAGCGTAAGTACAACGAAAGCTATTTAGAAATGGGCTTTATGGAGACAAAGAAGGGTAATGCTCCGTGTGTAATTTGTGCGCGAGTCCTTCCGATCAGTTCAATGGTTCCAATTAAATTGCACCGTCATTTTGAAGGTACTCACCCGGATTTCCAGGCTAAAGTCATCGTTTTTTTCAAAAGGAAGAGTGCTGAACTAGCTGCTTCTCAGCATTGCATGAAAACTCATGCAAAAACAGTTAATAAAAATTCATTAAAAGCTTCTTTCTTGGTTCGTTATCGAGTGGCAAAAACAGGCAAAGCTCATACCACTGCAGAAAATCTCATAAAGCCGTGTGTTAATGATATTGTTTCTTGCATGCTAGACGAATTGGGAACATGGCGCGTGCATTAAGAAGCTTTCTTTTCCCATGGGTTTCGCTCTGAAATTTAAAGTTACTGTGCTCTTGACTGACGAGGGGTCCGCCATGGATTTTCGACTGAAGAAGGGGTCCGCCAGCTGAAAAGGTGCGGCTGCGCCCGTCTCACTCACTAGCATGTGTCCGCGGCTCGTGGTCTTGCAGTAGCGTTCTCGCTTCCCGCGCACAGGGTCCCGGGTTCAATTCCCGGCGGGGTCAGGGATTTTCTCTGCCTCGAGATGACTGGGTGTTGTGTGTCTTTCATCATCATTTCATCCTCATTTACTCGCAAGTCGCCGTAGTGGCTTTAAAGAACTCGTGGAGCGGCGGCCGAACCGCCCCGCGAGGGGTCTCCCGGCCACCAATGCCATACGCTCCATATTACTAGCATCAGTGATTTACTTGAACACGGTTCCGTCTAGTGATCCTTATCGGAACAGAACCCCCCCACCTACACACACATCGAATCGACGACGAGTACGGAAAGTAACTGGCGCCTGGGAGGCAGGATGGCTGCAGCGCGTCGAACAACGGTACAGCAGACTGCGGGGCTGTGTGGCCGGAGGAATCTCGAGCGCTCGTAAAGTGGAGTGCTCGAGGAGGAGAGTGCGGAAGGGCTGCACAGTCGTGCGTCGCGTAACGGCGTCGACGTATACGGCGTATACGGCTCGGCAGAGGAACCTGACCCGCCTGCCGATGCCAGCCCCGCTCTCCGCTCTCGGCAGCTGCTCTGAGCGCTGCGGCATTAGCAGCCGTAAACATCAGCACCACCTAATGGAGTGCCGCACAGTTGCGACGCGCCACAGCTGCGAAGCGGAACGCGTGCCCTGCCCGAGACTGTTTGGGTTTCTAGCAGTAATGTCCGCGGAAAATGTGAAATAGAAATGCATCGCTCAAAAGCTGTTTCGGCACCGTATTTACCAAACAATGAGGGGAACCGCTTTTCTTGTACACCTTTTCACAGGCTGGAGCAAGTATGCCTGCCAGAGCAGGAACTCCATGACTCGTCACGGGTTCTGTGGCAGGCAGCTTGCTCTCAATGCTGTTAGAAGGTTGTGAATTTTAAAATTTTCCCGGCGAATTGACTGTTCAAACAAATTTCGGGCTTGCAGCCGGTCGTCGTTCAATACTTCGCACGATATTTCAACTGAGCACCTGCCAGTCATCTTCAGCTGAGCCGTCGCAGACTGGCGAAAACATCCTCCGTTCCGCAATATATAGCGTACTGTTAAACCGTGACAGCGGCTACCAGCTGGACAGTGCATGGAATCCCATCATCTCCACGATTTGCTCAAATAGAAGACGACAGAGTGCGTCGACGGCCGTGGCAAACAGCAGCGCAGAGGGCGACTGAGTTCCGCTATTCCACCAGCGAGGGCGCTGCCGGCGGGCAGTGTGGTTCAACTATCAAGTTTTCGACGCATGCACAGAATAGTTACAGTACGCTACATATTGCGGAACGGAGGACGTTTTCGCCAGTCTGCGACGGCTCACCTGAAGATGACTGGCAGGTGCCCAGTTGAAATATCGTGCGAAGTATTGAACGACGACCGGCTGCAAGCCCGAAATTTGTTTGAACTGTAAGAAAGTTGTTTAGGTTTTTATGCTAGTAACGCCACGTAGCGCTCTATATGAAAATCACTGGCTGTGCTGTGTGCAGTCTGTGGCCGGTTTGCATTGTTGTTTGCTATTGTACTGTTGCGCAGTTGGAGGTGAGCAGCGCGTAGCGTTGCGCAGTTGGAGGTGAGCCCCCAGCAGTGGTGGATGTGGGGAGAGAGATGGCGGAGTTTTGAGAGCGGATGATCTGGACGTGTGTCCATCAGAGACAGTAAATTTGTAAGACTGGATGTCATCAAAATCTTTCATTTGCTAAGTAAGCCTATCAGTAGTTATTGCCTTCAGTAGTTAAGAGTGTTTTATGTAGCTGGCAGTATTGGAGCTAGCTGTATTGCAGTAGGTCGAGTAACGAAGATTTTTGTGAGGTAAGTGATTAATAAAAGGTATAGGTTATTGTTAGTCAGGGCCATCCTTTTGTAGGGATTATTAAAAGTCAGATTTTCCCTAAACCACTCCAGGCAAATGCCGGGATGGTTCCTCTGAAAGGGCACGGCCGACTTCCTTCCCCATCCTTCCCTAATCTGATGAGACCGATGACCACGCTGTCTGGTCTCCTTCCCCAAACAACCAACCAACCAACCTAAAAGTCAGATTGCTTTGCGCTAAAAATATTGTGTGTCAGTTTAGTGTTGATCAGAATAAGCAAAGAGAGTAATGTCTGAGTACGTTCAGTTTCGCTCAGCTGTTTGAAAAAAAAAATAATGTAAGAGGTTTATCAGCACGGCAATTCATTAATTTTTCTAAGAGGACGTTTCAATGCGAAGAAATGTAACGGAATGCATCTGAGGGGGGAAAACGATACCGTGCTGCTCGAATACAATATTAGTGCTGTGCTGCTTGGCATAGCCACGCCGACTAATGTCCCGCTTGTCTGGGCGTAGGCCGGTAGTAGGGAAGGCGATTGGTCGACTTTGGTTTGTTACGAAATTCTAGGAAAGTGTAGGTCAGCTATAAAGGAGACCGCTACTAGAACGCTTGTGCGACCCATTCTTGAGTACTGGCTATGAGCCTTATGGGACTGACTTAACATCTGAGGTAATCAGTCCCCTAGAACTCAGAACTATTTAAACCTAACTAACCGAAGAACACACACATCCATGCCCGAGGCAGGATGTCGCGCGCTTCAAGACTGAAGTGCCTAGAACCTCTCGCCACACCAGCCGGCTTTTGAGTACTGCTCGAGTAAGATTCCCCCCAGGTTGGATTAAAGGGAGACATAGAGCTAATTCAGAAGCATGCTGCTAGATTTGCTACTCGTAGGTTTGGTCAATATGCGAATATTACGTGGGTGTTTGAGGACATCAAATAGGCATCCTTGGGCGGAAGACTTACAGCGAAACGCAATGGAGAAGAGTTAGAGAATCGGCTAACTGCACTACAATTCCGCTGCCGCCAATGTACATATCGTGTAATAACAGGGAAGACATGATAAGAGAAATTAGGGCTCGTACGAAAGCACATAGACAGTGGTTTTCCCTCGCTCCATTTGCGAGGCAGCAGTAAAGGGAACGAATAGTAATGGTAAAAGGTATTTCCCGCCATGCACCGTTTCGTGACCTCAAAGTATGCACGCTGATTTAAGCATAGTCTTTCTTATTCTGATCTTTGAACTAATGTACCAAGCCAGTTGCAGGTGATACACAATTTAAACTGGAATCCGAACCACGAAGTAGTTTGCTAAGTTTCACGTACACAAAGCATTGCCAGAAGTGAAAGATGCGTTGACTGACAGGAAACAAATATCCTAGGGGGACCACGGGTTAAACATCGAGCCTTTCATTTTCAAATCTGAGATTCACCCACTGAGTCCTTCAGCGATACCCTGCGTAATCGTCATGTCTCCATTAAAAGAAACAAAACACTCGTCAGTCCGGAGTATCCACCGTGTTGTTGAGTGAAATGCAGTTAAATATGAACAAACAAACACACACACACACAATAGACGCGCGCTTTCGCGTAACACTCAAGAAAAACAAGTTTGTTGATACTGACTAAGTTCAAATGGCTCTGAGCACTATGCGACTTAACTTCTGAGGTCATCAGTCGCCTAGAACTTAGAACTAATTAAACCTAACTAATCTAAGGACATCACACACATCCATGCCCGAGGCAGGATTCGAACCTGCGACCGTAGCGGTCGCTCGGCTCCAGACTGTAGCGCCCAGAACCGCACGGCCACTCCGGCCGGCTACTGACTAAGGATCGGAGCTCCGTTGATTATTTCGTTGTCTGTACAAAATTAACAAAAATATGTTTCCTCACCGCCATCAGAACTCTGAGAAGCTTCTGTAGGATTTAGCAGTTTTGTTTATGGAGGTCAACTAAAATATTGGTAAAGTAAATAACGTATGGTTGCCAGAGTGATGTAAAGGATTTGGATTTGAAGTCACTTTTGCTGCTTGTTTTACACTGTTTATTTACTAAAGCGGTGAACATCGTTCCAGTTTCCGCTGCAAAAAGATCTCTGATAGTCACCTAGTATCGAATTCAAGACTTTCGCTTTAGTGGCTGCCGATACCTCTGGACCATAGATGCGGTTAAGATAACGGTAGACAATATGGTTAGATTCTCAATACAATCCCAGTTTTTTATTAAGTTGTGGAAAAAATTGAGAGTTTCAGACATGACAGTTTCCAGTTTTTTATCAGACAGTACGTGCGACGTTCGATTCCCAGTCGGTCCAACGATTTTTACTGTCACCTCCGGCGAAGATGTATTTGAGAAAAATATTAAGTACCTATGTCGTTGATAATCCAAGCTAATGTGTAAACTGGGTAAGTCAATTTACAGGGTGGCGAGGCCATACAGCCTCCCTTAAGCCCACACTTAAGGAAAACTGTTGTCTTTAAAAAAAGGCGTCAGATTCAGACAGTAACACTTTTATTACCAATAATATACTGAATTTAGGAAGAAAAATATAATTTAAAGAAAATGCCTATAGTGAGTAAGAAATAAGTCTTATGGGACGCAAGAAATTTACTGTTTAGTGTGTATAAACGTACAGCAAACATGAGCAAAATATATTTCACTTCAGTACAGCTGCAGCTATATCTCATCGTCTGCTTTCGACAGCTGCACTAGCACCCGTCAGTAGCATGCGAGTCTGTTGGGGGAAGTTGTTACACAAAGCGCTACCACGAATACGAGTATATTCTGATGAAGACGGCGACAGAGAGAAATTGCCTTTGTCCACCTGACACCAGTTCGTGATCTTACATTCCGTTACGGCTAAAATCGTTTCTCATGAAACCCCACTATGTTCCTGCTCAATAACTCGACAATTCGTGGGCAGTTAATCCTGGAAGGAAAAAAAGAAAAAAAGTGTCCACCGCGCGATTTAGCGTTTCAGCCCGCGAAACGGAAATACGATTTAGCGAAAAAGAGTATTGGAGAGGTTCTTATTTAGCCGTGTCAGGCGACGGCATTGTGTGGATGCTCCGTGCGCGGTTAAACGTACCGGGCGACCGGCGCAAGAAGCAAACGGACTCGCGGAAGAAGAGCTGGACACTTCTGCGGTCAGTGCAGGGCGATTTCAGAACATGCTTTTACGCCCTCTCTCTCTCTCTCTCTCTCTCTCTCTCTCTCTCTCTCTCTCTGTGTGTGTGTGTGTGTGTGTGTGTGTGTGTGTGTGTGTGTACACACACACAGAGAGAGGGGGGGCGGAGGAGGAAGAGAGGGAAGGAGAGGGGAGAGGCAAGGAGGGGGAGGGGGAGTGAGAGGGAGAAAGAGAAGCAGAAAGAGAGAGAGAGAGACGGTTGGAGGAGGAGATGTCGTTATTAATAAAAATTTGTATCGGACACGGACGCGAACCCGGTATTTCTGCTGTTGGCAAGCAGTCGCCTTAACCATTACGCTATATGAGCACGCGTCCCAGCCTGATTCAAATTTTCTCATAATGGAATAGGAGCATCATAACAACGGATTGATGGAAGGAAGAAAGGAGAAGTAAGATTTAGCTTCGCATGGACGACAAGATCGTCGGAGCACCAACATTCACCTACGGAAAACAATCGTGGATTGATGGATTGGAATTGGACCTGCCATCCCTCGAATACGAGTCGGGCCGATGTGGGATCACGGCTTGCTCTGCAACAAGGGATATATACAATGTGTCAGCAGTACACAGCACGAAGTCACATCCACGTACTCTCGGCGATGCACTGTGCGTGGGACCAATGAAGCTGGAAACTGCTCCGCGGACATAGTTCCAAACGTTTATTGCCAGACCTGGATAATTGTTTCCACTGCTACATTATTGTGTCAGTATAAACAAGGGTCAACAGCCTCGCTTTCACTACTCAAAATTCAATATTGAAAAGCCCTTTAGCTGTCTAACTGTAAGAGGCGATCAGAAAGTTCCCGTTCGAAAGCCAAGCAGGCGAAATCGCCGTGATCATTGAGGCACAAGGTTGAAGATGCCCGTTTGGGAAAAGATCGTCTCCTGCAGCGTGAAAAAATCGGTAAATGCCAGCTGCACATCCTCGTCCAATAGGAATCGTCGATCCTTCAGGGCCTTTCTTAAGAGACTGAAGGTGTGAAAATCACATGGGGAAAGACCAGGACTATACGCTAGGTGCCCATATTTCTCCCACTTTATTGGCATAACTTCTGATCTCTCCCAGATCGACAGACGTCCTGTGTGGAATCGCAACATTCCACACCGACAGTTTCCGGCAGACATGCTGCCCATACTCGTTCCTCAATCTCCAATCGATGTTTAATGGTGTTTGTTCTTCGGCAGTCAAGAAATGAATAATAGCGCGTTAGTTCTGTTTGGACGCATTTGGTAACAACGTTGTCGTAGTTCTCCTATCCGTATCCACCGCATGCACGTCGGAACGACACAATTGCCACACTAATCCTTTATCTACATGCCGGTAACTAATACCCGGATCGCAGTCGCACTACTTTGCATACACGGTGCAGCAACATCCTCAGACGGAAACGTATTGATCACCCGTTATACTTTCCGGAAAGATTGCGAGATTTGAGCGCTGGACTGGAATGTGTTCAGTACACCAATTCCCCCACTAACTATCGGTAAACTGCCGTTAACAAACATCACAGCAACAAAACAGGAACACAGTTCAAAGTCAACATGGATATCCGTCAGTAAAAAAGACGCGCTCAAATTCGCACAGAATCCAATGAAATTTAAAGCTGTCAATCAACACATTGTGTCACTTTCGTCTAAAACTACCTCCAGCTAGCTAATGGCTCGACGCTCAGCTCTGCGACCTCTCTTTATGGAAAAAGTCCCCGCTCATTATTTCACAGCCCTAGCTAATAAAAGCAGGAAGGCGGTAAAGCGGTTTTAGCGTCCGTCCACGGATATGCACCGTCGAATGCTTCGTAAGCTATCCGTACCGCAAAAGTAATCTCGATGACGATGGAGGATGACCGACTCCAGAGCTCTGAAATGGTAACCTCTTCAATACACAAATTCCGGCCTAGTAGGCTGCATGCCCCCCCATGAACCATGGACCTTGCCGTTGGTGGGGAGGCTTGCGTGCCTCAGCGATACAGATGGCCATACCGTAGGTGCAACCACAACGGAGGGGTATCTGTTGAGAGGCCAGACAAACATGTGGTTCCTGAAGAGGGGCAGCAGCCTTTTCAGTAGTTGCAAGGGCAACAGTCTGGATGATTGACTGATCTGGCCTTGTAACATTAACCAAAACGGCCTTGCTGTGCTGGTACTGCGAACGGCTGAAAGCAAGGGGAAACTACAGCCGTAATTTTTCCCGAGGACATGCAGCTCTACTGTATGATTAAATGATGATGGCGTCCTCTTGGGTAAAATATTCCGGAGGTAAAATAGTCCCCCATTCGGATCTCCGGGCGGGGACTACTCAAGAGGACGTCGTTATCAGGAGAAAGAAAACCGGCGTTCTACGGATCGGAGCGTGGAATGTCAGATCACTTAATCGGGCAGGTAGGTTAGAAAATTTGAAAAGGGAAATGGATAGGTTAAAGTTAGATATAGTGGGAATTAGTGAAGTTCGGTGGCAGGAGGAACAAGACTTTTGGTCAGGTGATTACAGGGTTATAAATACAAAATCAAATAGGGGTAATGCAGGAGTAGGTTTAATAATGAATAAAAAAATAGGAGTGCGGGTTAGCTACTACAAACAGCATAGTGAACGCATTATTGTGGCCAAGATAGACACAAAGCCCATGCCTACTACAGTAGTACAAGTTTATATGCCAACTAGCTCTGCAGATGATGAAGAAATAGATGAAATGTATGACGAGATAAAAGAAATTATTCAGGTAGTGAAGGGAGACGAAAATTTAATAGTCATGGGTGACTGGAATTCGTCAGTAGGAAAAGGGAGAGAAGGAAACATAGTAGGTGAATATGGATTGGGGGGAAGGAATGAAAGAGGAAGCCGCCTTGTAGAATTTTGCACAGAGCATAACTTAATCATAGCTAACACTTGGTTCAAGAATCATGAAAGGAGGCTGTATACATGGAAGAAGCCTGGAGATACTGACAGGTTTCAGATAGATTATATAATGGTAAGACAGAGATTTAGGAACCAGGTTTTAAATTGTAAGACATTTCCTGGGGCAGATGTGGATTCTGACCACAATCTATTGGTTATGAACTGCAGATTGAAACTGAAGAAACTGCAAAAAGGTGGGAATTTAAGGAGATGGGACCTGGATAAACTGAAAGAACCAGAGGTTGTACAGAGTTTCAGGGAGAGCATAAGGGAACAATTGACAGGAATAGGGGAAAGAAATACAGTAGAAGAAGAATGGGTAGCTCTGAGGGATGAAGTAGTGAAGGCAGCAGACGATCAAGTAGGTAAAAAGACGAGGGCTAATAGAAATCCTTGGGTAACAGAAGAAATATTGAATTTAATTGATGAAAGGAGAAAATATAAAAATGCAGTAAATGAAGCAGGCAAAAAGGAATACAAACGTCTCAAAAATGAAATCGACAGGAAGTGCAAAATGGCTAAGCAGGGATGGCTAGAGGACAAATGTAAGGATGTAGAGGCCTGTCTCACTAGGGGTAAGATAGATACTGCCTACAGGAAAATTAAAGAGACCTTTGGAGAGAAGAGAACCACTTGTATGAATATCAAGAGCTCAGATGGCAACCCAGTTCTAAGCAAAGAAGGGAAGGCAGAAAGGTGGAAGGAGTATATAGAGGGTTTATACAAGGGCGATGTACTTGAGGACAATATTATGGAAATGGAAGAGGATGTAGATGAAGACGAAATGGGAGATAAGATACTGCGTGAAGAGTTTGACAGCGCACTGAAAGACCTGAGTCGAAACAAGGCCCCGGGAGTAGACAACATTCCATTAGAACTACTGATGGCCTCGGGAGAGCCAGTCATGACAAAACTCTACCATCTGGTGAGCACGATGTATGAGACAGGCGAAATACCCTCAGACTTCAAGAAGAATATAATAATTCCAATCCCAAAGAAAGCAGGTGTTGACAGATGTGAAAATTACCGAACTATCAGTTTAATAAGTCACAGCTGCAAAATACTAACGCGAATTCTTTACAGACGAGTGGAAAAACTGGTAGAAGCCGACCTCGGGGAAGATCAGTTTGGATTCCGTAGAAATGTTGGAACACGTGAGGCAATACTGACCTTACGACTTACCTTGGAACAAAGATTAAGAAAAGGCAAACCTACGTTTCTAGCATTTGTAGACTTAGAGAAAGCTTTTGACAATGTTGACTGGAATACTCTCTTTCAAATTCTAAAGGTGGCAGGGGTAAAATACAGGGAGCGAAAGGCTATTTACAATTTGTACAGAAACCAGATGGCAGTTATAAGAGTCGAGGGGCATGAAAGGGAAGCAGTGGTTGGGAAGGGAGTGAGACAGGGTTGTAGCCTCTCCCCGATGTTATTCAATCTGTATATTGAGCAAGCAGTAAAGGAAACAAAAGAAAAATTCGGAGTAGGTATTAAAATTCATGGAGAAGAAGTAAAAACTTTGAGGTTCGCCGATGACATTGTAATTCTGTCAGAGACAGCAAAGGACTTGGAAGAGCAGTTGAACGGAATGGACAGTGTCTTGAAACGAGGATATAAGATGAACATCAACAAAAGCAAAACGAGGATAATGGAATGTAGTCAAATTAAGTCGGGTGATGCTGAGGGAATTAGATTAGGAAATGAGACACTTAAAGTAGTAAAGGAGTTTTGCTATTTAGGGAGTAAAATAACCGATGATGGTCGAAGTAGAGAGGATATAAAATGTAGACTGGCAATGGCAAGGAAAGCGTTTCTCAAGAAGAGAAATTTGTTAACATCGAGTATAGATTTAGGTGTCAGGAAGTCGTTTCTGAAAGTATTTGTATGGAGTGTAGCCATGTATGGAAGTGAGACATGGACGATAACTAGTTTGGATAAGAAGAGAATAGAAGCTTTCGAAATGTGGTGCTACAGAAGAATGCTGAAGGTAAGGTGGGTAGATCACATAACTAATGAGGAGGTATTGGATAGGATTGGGGAGAAGAGAAGTTTGTGGCACAACTTGACAAGAAGAAGGGATCGGTTGGTAGGACATGTTTTGAGGCATCAAGGGATCACCAATTTAGCATTGGAGGGCAGCGTGGAGGGTAAAAATCGTAGAGGGAGACCAAGAGATGAATACACTAAGCAGATTCAGAAGGATGTAGGTTGCAGTAAGTACTGGGAGATGAAGAAGCTTGCACAGGATAGAGTAGCATGGAGAGCTGCATCAAACCAGTCTCAGGACTGAAGACCACAACAACAACAAGGCTGCCGGCCGACCGCTCGATTTCTCAAGTTCCAGACCAGTGTACGAAATTAACTAGCATGTACACCTTTCACCCAGTACGAATCAGCAGCAGAATGTTTATCTTCTCATTGGCCATATCCTGCTCATGCTTGCAGCGCTTCTGTAAGGTGCTGCCTCTTCTTCTGCAATAGATGTTGGAGACACTGGTCAAGCTGGGGAAATATGGCGCTTTTTACAAGAAGACGTACTGGTGTGACGAACTAAGCAACGTCTGTGAGGGAATGGTTTGTGAGTAATAACATCCCTGAATTGGACTGACGCGCCGAGAGTCCCAATCTGACCAATGGAACTCGTTTGGGACGAGTTAGAATGTCGACTTCACTCCAGATCGCAGCGTCCAACATCACTACCTTGTGCGGCTGCGGCTGTTCATGAAGAATGGGCTGCCTCCTCCAGAGACACTCAGACAGCTGACTGAAAGTGTTCCCAGCAGAGTTCAAACTGCCATAAAGGCGAATCGTGCACACACCCCACATTAATGTCCGCTAACAGGGTGCCCGGATACTTTTGATCAGATGGTGTTTGTAGACCGCGATACAGCCGTCGCGAATTACACTCGACGCTTTGAAAGCAGAATGTCAGGTACACTAAGAGGATGTCACGACTGGCGGCTTACTCTTTACTGTGCCTGCGGCACTGACTTTTATTGGTCGAGCCTTTATCACAGCTCAGCTGCATCCCACTGTAAGGGATAGGGAAAAGGTACGCGGATACGAAGTGGAAATGCTTTCAGTCTCGAAGACGAGTAGAGAGAGGCAGGTTAGGCGCAGACAGAGTGACAGAGAGAAAGAGAGAGAGTTTTGGAGGCGTGACGAGCGGCTGGGACGTGACGGCAGACAGAGGTACTGCTACGTAAAGCACGGGGTTGCCGCACACACAGGGCGCTGCGTACAGTTAGACCCGCGCGCCGTGCGGAACACGGTAGGTAGCGGCCGCCCTTCACACTCCGGTGTCTGCCGCAGCTGTCGCATTATCACTCGCATCGACACAGTGAACCACTGTCACCTCGAGGAGGCAGATTAGTGTGTCATGTCCCGTCGACAACGAGGCCATTAGATACGGAGCACAAGCTCCCATTCGGGAAGAATGCGGAAGGAAATCGGCCGTGCCCTTTCAAAGCAACCATCCCGGGCATTTGCCTGAAGCGATTGAGGGAAATCACGGAGAACCTAAATCAGGATGGCCGGACGCGGGTTTGGACCGTCATCCTTCCGAACGCGAGTCCATTGTGCTAACCACTGTGCCACATCGCTCGGTACTGTCACCTTGAGAAAGCATTCTGCCAAGTATGCGATCGCAGGCACAGAATGTATACGCAGCCGCAAAAAGAGAGTTGCGAGACGAGACGTTTGTTTTTCGTGCTTGACACGCACAGTGCACTGTGGATATGGCGGTGAAGCGCCTAGAGTACTAGACTCCGGTCGTGGAGGTTCCAAGTCCAATCTCAAATAGGAGCAGGAATTCTTCCTCGTCCTAGTCCCTCCAGTATGGTCCCAGGTCCACTCAAGCTGGTATCAAATGAGAGCGGGATATGAAACTTCCTGGCAGATTAAAACTGTGTGCCGGACCGAGACTCGAACTCGGGACCTTCGCAGGAGAGCTTCTGCAAAGTTTGGAACGTAGGAGATGAGGTACTGGCAGAAGTAAAGCTGTAGGACGGGGCGTGGTCGTGCTTGGAAAGCTCGGTTGGTAGAGCACTTGCCCGCGCATAACCCGATAGGCAGACACGATCTTAGCTGTCAGCGCCTGTTGGAGGTACTAGAGAAAAGTTTCTAGGCCTCTTGCGCAAGGAAAGGTCGCTTTTGTCTTCGTCTCGGAAATTATGGGCTTGTTTTTCCTAATATGTGTAATGAGTATTATCAGGGGGATTTAAAGTCGTGGTCTAAGTCTGCTGGGATTTCTTAAAAGTTAAAAAGACTTTCCTTGGACGTCAGGCATTTCTCCAGTAACGCTAAGTGGGAAACCGTAACGAGAGAATCGTTAGTGAGAGACAGGGAATAATTAATGAGAACATCCGTATCGAAGTCAAATGTTAATCATTGAGCTTGACAGATTGAGAGGCCTCAATATTATACAATTTCTGGAGTTACTTGGAGTTCGTGAAGTCGGAAATCTTTGCGCAGCGAGTAGTCAGATCTTTGGGATGGGCGTGGTGTTTGGAAGTCGGAAGTCAATAATTCATAATTATTTACAAAGCTGTTATTTCATTAATAATAACTGCCTGTGGTTCAATGACCGGGTGAAGGCCTCTCAGTTGGACGCCACTTTGGTGATTTGCAAGCCCTTAATCTACCCTATACAACGGAGGGAAAGGTGACCCACAGTTTAACGCGGAATCCCAACCATCTGTCGTTGCTGGAGACTCCTCACATGGTTGAGAAGCGAAGGCTAGATTAACAGCTGACTGCAAATTTCAGTGATCTGACCGGGATTCGATACCGCGACCTCTCGGTTTCCAGGCATGTGCTTTACCGCCAGTCTACTAGGTCCGATTTATTATTTCTATAAGGGAAGCTTGCAACATCTCAAGTGCCTTTCTTGTGTATGGACATGTAGGAACAAAACTTATGAACAACAATTAGCAAAAGTAGGCATCGTGGAATACTTGGTAAAAAGCTGTCTTCAACCCAAAAGGTTGTCTGAGCACCACAAGCATGCTCCTACTAAAGGTAGTATGCAGTTTCCTTCCTCCGACTTTTCAACTGAACTGCCCAGCCAGTCATACGGGGCCAATCCACGGCACAGTTCGGCATTTTACACACACCAGTTCCTGGATTCGGCGAGGCGCTGCGCCACTGATTAACGCCGATGGCCGGTTTTTAGGAGGTTTCCCCACATCCGACTAGATGAATACCGGGTTATAGTCACGTCTTCCCTCAGTCACGCGATTCGCAAATATTCGACAACGTTATCTCAGTTTCACATGGACAGACGCAGACGCACGCAGATGGGATACACAAATTCTGTTCCGAGGGGGAGGGGGTTAAGGGTGGCGAAATGAAAGGTATCCGGTCATCCACTAGCACTAACATTGCTAAATCCAGATTATCACGTCGACCCTGTGATTCGCGACCCTGTGATAAGGCCAGCAGGAGGAGCAGGAGAAAGGAGATGATGAAGAAGAAGACTGCGTGTATAGTAAAAATATTTTCAGATTATACGAAGATATGGTGGGGACAATCAAATCAATCTAAGACCACATTTATTTATTTGGCTATACATACATTATAAAATCTTTAGCCAAAAATGTAACTGCAGTTCCACAGCATCAGTGTGTTGGTAAAAGGCCGACGCTGTTATCTGTTTTTGATGTTTATGAAGAAACCGAAAATCGCTCTGATCAAAATCATTGGCGCACAGCAGACGTGGCTGCGATTCCTAGCACAACCGCTTTATTGCGATCTGCGTTTATGGCAGCGGGCAGAGTGTCGAACAGGAATACAATAGCTGGAAGTAGGCCACGGCTCTCGTGCCTAATGTGCGACTTCCACCATCACAACAGCTGACAAAGCGGACTGAGGACTGAGCGAACCACGCATTTCACGACGCTGATTCATTTCCCACTGCCTCGGCGTAAGCTGTTTCGAGGATACGCCTACTCCGCGGTTATCAACCGTGGTAGCCAGCACTCGTCCGGCGATGCGCCTGAGTAACGTGAACAGAACATTCGGCTAACGGACTAGTCGCGCTGGCTAATGGGATTGCAGCGAGAACCCTCTGATACCGCGCTGCCACCTTCCGAGCGAGCGTTGGTTAGCATTGCGCTCACAAACGCCGCAGTCGTGTGCCGCAAGCCGATAGCAACGGAAGCTCTGCTGTGTGTGCCCGCGCTCGTGATTAATGGCTGCCGAACTTGCACATGACACGCTGTGCGCTGTCCTAAAATGACTCGGGTAAGTCCAGAGGAGCTATTAAGCGTTAAGCAAACCTATCGTGTGCACTGTGTCGCTTCTACCAGATCGTGATTAGTTGTAAGGTATTGTTTGCACCGCACAGTAACTAAGAATGCTTGCAGTCGTCTTTGTAGGTGTAAAATTGTTGTTTTTAGTACTTCTTATTGCAAGAGATTTGAGGAGGGAAATCCTAATATTTACAATACAGGTTTCCTCATGAATCTCATATATAAGAGTAGGACATAATAGCCGGCCGCGGTGGTCTCGCGGTTCTAGGCGCGCAGTCCGGAACCGTGAGACTGCTACGGTCGCAGGTTCGAATACTGCCTCGGGCATGGATGTGTGTGATGTCCTTAGGTTAGTTAGGTTTAAGTAGTTCTAAGTTCTAGGGGACTGATAACCACAGCAGTTGAGTCCCATACTGCTCAGAGCCAGTAGGACATAATACAATGCATAAACAATATTAGAGTCGCCTCATTATATTAGTGTGATAGTTTTTCTGTGAATTAAATAGTAAGTATACTAACACGTCGCAGGTTTCAAGAGAAAAAAACGGATAAGACATCATTCCCTCCAAAGTGTCAAACAAGTGAGAAACCATGTTGGAGGTAAACTGCATCAGATAAAAGCCGAGAATAATGAGAATGGCGCGAAAGAATGTGTTTCGTATCTCCCTCTCGCTCTGGAGCTGTTCGAGCGCGATGTTTCATGACGCAAAATCAGGTAGAATTTTATACAGTCTACATACGATTCCACTCCTGCTTCGATTTATCAAGGCTTTCATCACGGCCTTCGTAATCCGCTATGAATGCGCTTTAAAAAGAAACATTCCAGCAGTCGACCTTGTGTCGTCGTTTCTCATGAATTCGTTGTATCACTACAAAACGTATTTCCATACATGAGGAGCCAACGCCATTTATTTCCTGAAGACAAACAGTACTATTGACAAGTACTTCAAAATGACACTTCACGATAAGCTGCAAGACGAACATTCTTGTGGTGAAAACATTCTACTGATTAATTTTTGTGTGAAACGATCGGTGAACCTC
Organism: Schistocerca nitens; assembly: GCF_023898315.1. Lineage (NCBI taxonomy): Eukaryota > Metazoa > Arthropoda > Insecta > Orthoptera > Acrididae > Schistocerca > Schistocerca nitens. Next base: position 177,177,610 of record NC_064620.1, on the reverse strand, counting down.
TCCTATTTCGCCCAAAAACGTTACCCCCAACACGACATTATTTAAGGTTGAATGAGGTGGTGACAATAAGGAAGGGAGAGATAGTTAACTAGAGTAGGGGAAGTGGTGGAGGAGATACGGTTACATGATAAAACGTACACTCATGGTAGGCAATGAAAAACTCGTAATTGCATTTTGTTAAATTTTGCAGAAGAAACAAAAACGGTTTCTTGAAAAATAAAGTGATATAGATGAAATTGCTACATATGTAACCAAACAGTTGAAGCCTAGTTATTGACATACTTGAGAAATCTTTGATAATTAAGTTACTAGAATTGCCAGGTTTTCATTGTCTACCACATACATATATATTCGCTCCTGGGGGGAAAGAGAATGAAGGAATACTGGTAGTACAGGGTAGGGCATTTCCAATCTTCTCATGATCTCAATGAGACTGAAGTGAAATACGTTGGCCGGCCGCGGTGGCCGTGCGGTTCTGGCGCTGCAGTCCGGAACCGCGGGACTGCTACGGTCGCAGGTTCGAATCCTGCCTCGGGCATGGGTGTGTGTGATGTCCTTAGGTTAGTTAGGTTTGCGTAGTTCTAAGTTCTAGGGGACTGATTACCGCAGATGTTAAGTCCCATAGTGCTCAGAGCCATTTGAACCATTTGAAATACGTTGACCAAATGACCCTACTGGAAATTTAAGTTAGCCAAGTGAGGTGTCACAGTGATTAAAGACGAAGGGCTAGTTTGTAGGACGAATTACAAAAATCCCCTGCGTCTGTACTTTTCCTGACTGTACATAAGCCAAATGCCAGTAGGGGCCTTTTGAAAATGCCACGGGAGACATTACGTCCCAATCTTGTCAAATCAGAGCCAGTGCACCTGCTCTAATGGCATCGACGTCAAAAATGGTTCAAATGGCTCTGAGCACTATGGGACTTAACATCTGTGGTCATCAGTCCCCTAGAACTTAGAACTACTTAAACCTAACTAACCTAAGGACATCACACAAATTCATGTCCGAGGCAGGATTCGTACCTGCGACCGTAGCGGTCACGCGGTTCCAAACTGAAGCGCCTAGAACCGCACGCCACCCCGGCCGGCGACATCGACGTCAACGGCACGTTAAATCCTCATCTTTCTAAACCTTTCTGTCAAAACATTCGACAGAAATGCGCCCGCATAACACACGGTATTCTGCCTTTGCAGTAGAGGAGACTCGGATTTAAGCTTATGCTACGGGCGAAGCTACATCATACCGAATGGGAGGACACACTCTAGAAGTCGCCACTGCCTGTCCCAGAGATGAACAGCTGGCGCTGGCAGGTTTTCACTCCGCGAGGCGTTGAGAACGCTGCTCGAGGTGCGGCCCCGCCGGCTCGTTATCATATTTCCTCTTACTTAATTCATCACGCCGCGCGCGGCCGGGACAGCAACCTCGACTCCGCTATTCACAAATTCTCATTAAGCGGCGCTACCGCCTTTGCGCCGCCATTTTGCTTCATTTGCACATTCTTCTCTCCTTCAGCGCTCATTTTTATAAACTTCCAACGCCTTAGTGCGCGCCAAGTTCGTCAACATATTTCTTCGAGAAACACGAAATGAGGTAAAAAGAACAAAACAGCTGATGTCTGAAAACAGACACTCTTTAAAATATTCATTCAAGAAGTTTTGGATATCTCTTGACTTGATATTAAAGTTGCTTTGAGTGTTTTTCACTGTTGTATCCGGCTATCTATACGCACCACACTTCGAGCTTTGTCAGCATACAAAGCCGGCGGCGCAGTGGCCAACGTATTACGTTGTAGTGACGCAGACGCAGATTACGTTGTAGTGACGCAGACGCAGTGATTTTTTCGAAGCCGAGTTTGTAGTGTGATAGGCTTCGTAGATAGTCAAGGAGAATTGCAAGTGAGTGTATTTAAAGGTGGTTCTCTTTGAAATAATTAAGCTCCACTGCTTCAGTCGCCAGATCTCTAATACGGTAACGGACATCGGTTAAGTGAATTTTACATTAGTATTTTTTGCGCCAATATTTTCCTTGGTTTATTTTGTAGGAACTTCCCTCTAATAATATCATATACTTTCAGATTTGTTTTTCGAGGGGGTCTGCCTTAAGCAAAACACAATTTTATGCCGCACGGAGTAGCCGCGTAGTTTGAGGCGTCATGTCACGGATTGTGCGGCCCCTCGCGCGGGAGGTTCGAGTCTTCCCTCGGGTATGGGTGTGTGTTGTTCTTAGCATAAGTTAGTTCAAGCTAATTGAAGTCTAAGGACCGATGACCTCATCAATTTGGTCCCTTAGGAATTCACACACATTTGAACACACAGTATAATTTAATCTTTTTTTTTCTTGACATGTTTCGTTGAAGTTTCAGCATCATCAGTGGGCTTCTATATTCTTTATTGTTTATTGTTACCACTTTCTGTGGTTTTCCTGGGGTTTTGTGTACTTTATTGTGCTTACTTTCTTTCACAGCTGGTCATTTTTTTTCTGGTTTTCCCGCTGTGAAAACCTGCACTATGTAACTTTCATTGCCACTGTTTACAAACCGCGAAAAAGGGAGGCGGGACCTGAAAAAATTAAAAACTGTGAAAGAAAACAAGCGCAATAAACTACACAAAAACCCACGAAAACCACAGAATGTGACAACAAGAAAGAAAATGAAATCCCATTGATGATGCTGAAACTCCAGCGAAACATGTCTGGGAAATAAAAGATAAGGACAAGGTAAAATTGTATTTTTTGCTCAAAGTGGGCCCTTCCAAAAAGAAATCTATTTGTAAAGCAAACATGGACAGAAGAGCTTCAGCCTCAAGACGATTATCACCAACTTTCATTATTAACGAATATAAAATCAATTTTCCATCATTAAATAGTTTTCTGTCTCAGCCAGTTTCTGACGAAGTATCCTTCGTCACATGCATAATTTCTAAATCGAACACAAACGCGTATTTCTGAGCAAGACATCACTTACTCGAAAAAACTTAATGTGATACAGTGTCTATAATTTCAGAGTTATCGGCACAGATGACATTTTTAGCTCATTGCGCACAATATTTTCATCCATGAATAAAGATATATTACAGCGTAAAACTGATGACAAATAATTGAGATCTATCGATTCTAACTGCGATGCGGCTATTCAGACAGGTTTATTCAGTAACTCCACGTCTACCGGAATGGATTCTTCCACAGAGCCACGACTAGTTCTCTGTTAGATCCTTGGTGTGTATATAAAAAAAGTTCCTGTCATTGGAGCAAATTTCCGTTCAGGGACACTGTACAATATGTCTCGTGTTAATCCGTATGAACATTACGCTATTACCTTTCTTCCACTTTTTTTTGTGAAAGTAGCCTACCTAATAAAAACAGTCCTGGCTGTTCATTCGAACTATACTTTGCTGCAAGTAACCTATCTGCATTCATCCACTACGAACTATTAACAAGACAAATAGACTGGTATGTAAGGAATACGATAAATTAATAGATTACTTCAAAATGGTTCTGGGCACTATAGGACTTAAATTCTGACGTCATCAGTCCCCTAGAACTTAGAACTAACTAACCTAAGGACATCACACACATCCATGCCCGAGGCAGGATTCGAACCTGCGACCGTAGTGGTCGCGCGACTCCAGACTGTAGCGCCTAGAACCGCTCGGCCACACCGGCCGGCAATAAATTACTTGACAACCAGTACACACAAATAATTAGGAAGTAATGTTTTCGGATGTATGTTAGGCATCCGTTCTAATTTGTGGAATTATAAAGTGAAAAGCGAGAAAATTATGAAGATCCCAAATTAAAAATCCAACGTTTGGAATTTATTTAGAGTAGCAAACTGAGGCGTCCGACAACGTACAAAAGTGGTTGGCATTAAGCGACGTACTATTATGTCGACATGGTTATGTAAAGTTGAAAGACGACTGATCGAGAAAGAGATTCTTAGAATTTCAGGAAGCGCGGAAAGATAATATGACCCAAAGAAGATACTCAGCGGTGAGGCTGGACAATCTCAAAATGACTATGTTGCAACGGAGTTGTGATCCCAAAAGATAATTATGCTCGGAGGCGTTTAGCGGAGGCCAAAGCGTAATAGTGGACGCGAAATGGCTCGGTAATGACGCCTGGGAGTGCTGAAGTTAACTCAGCTGCGAGACACCTAGCGTATCAAGTCACGCCAACAGCAGGGTCGGATGCCTCCGTGTAGGCCGAAGAGAATGCTCCCACTTGGCAACGGGACAGACCGACAGGCTGCTTGGCTACCGCCGACTAGGGCGGAGCGGTCCCACTCATTGTTCCGGGTTAACTGGGCCCGCTGCCTGCGTACAGTTAAGTTGGCGCGAGCCGCCTTCCGCGTATCCCACGCTGACTCACACCGAACGTCGACGTTTGCTGCTGCTACCCGGCCATACACCGTGTGAAAATGCTGCGGGATATCTTATCTGACGCCTGTTCAGCAGCGGGCCAGAAGCGAAAGTACGAAAGAGCTGGCTCGCTTCTGGCGCACCTTCTCCGTCCTATCTACGACATCGTGTCTTTCCTGCTGCGCAATTAAGATCCGTTTCTCACGCGATCGACGCGCTGCCGCGCACTGCGCTTTGTTAATGTGGCGGGAAGACTCCGAGCTCGAAAACTGACTTCCGCGTTAATTGGGATTCCTCGCGATGATTAACACAGGGATTGCTTAACAGTGCAGTACACACTTTAATAATGCAATGAGATTTGCAGCAAAGAAATGGTATTTATCAAGTCCACATCAACATGTCACAATATGAATATGCACGAAGCGAGGGGAAATAGCCTATTACCGATAGGGGAGGTGTACTGTGGTGAGTGTAACAACATGAGTGAAAAACGAGAATAAAGTACCGGATGTAACACGTTATGTACTGCACAACATACAAACGTCCTTAGGGTTATCAGAGACGATAAAATATTTGGGTCATTTCTGAAATAAATCGCGAAGCTATTTAAAATTTCGCATCTATAACCAGAGCACATTTTTCATCCTATCTCAAATACAAGATGTTCATAAATGGAAACTTCCTGGCAGATTAAAACTGTGTGCCGGACCGAGACACGAACTCGGGACCTTTCCCTTTCGCGGGCAAGTGTTCTACCAACTGAGCTACCCAAGCATGACTCACGCTCCGTCCTCACAGCTTTACTTCCGCCAGTACCTCGTCTCCTACCTTCCAAACCTTACAGAAGCTCTCCTGCGAACCATGCAGGACTAGCACTCCTGAAAGAAAGGATATTGCGGAGACATGTCTTAGCCACAGCCTAGGGGATGTTTCCAGAATGAGATTTTCACTCTGCAGCGGAGTGTGCGCTGATATAAGACTTCCTGGAATATTAAAACTGTGTGTCGGACCGAGACTCGAACTCGGGATCTTTGCCTTTCGCGGGCAAGTGCTCTATCAACTGAGCTACCCAAGCACGACTCACGCTCCGTCCTCACAGCTTTACTTCCGCCAGTACCTCGTCTCCTACCTTCCAAACAACGCAGGAGAGTTTCTGTAAAGTTCGAGTCTCGGTCCGGCACACAGATTTAATCTGCCAGGAAGTTTCGTATCAGCGCACACTCCACTGCAGAGTTGAATTCTCATTCTGACGTTCATAAATTCCCCCTACAAACTGTTGGACGTGCAGAGGGCATTGTGCCAAATAATAATTCAAATAATAATCCATATACACTGAAGAGCCAAAGAAACTGGTACATCTGCCCAGTATCATGTAGGGCCCTAGCGAAGACGCACAAGTGCCGCAACACGACGTGGCATGGACTCGATGAACGTCTGAAGTAGCCCGGCCGGCTAGCCGCGCCATCTTAGGCGCTGCTTCCCGAGCGGGAAGGCGTCCCGGTCCCCGGCACGAATCCGCCCGGCGGATTAGTGTCGAAGTCCGGTGTGCTGGCCAGTCTGCGGATGGTTTTTAAGGCGGTTTTCCATCTGCCTTGGCGAATGGGGGTTGGTTCCCCTTATTCTGCCTCAATTACACTAACAAGGGGAGGCCGCCAATTGTGAAATTCAGATTCAATTCATACCGCGCATAAAAAAAGCTCATGGCCAGAGGTGTAATGTGGCAAAGCACCAAGATGCACTTCTCAGCCGTTGTCGAGAAAATCGACAGTTAAAATAAACCGTTGCTGTGAAATACTCTCTACGATCATCAATTTCCTACAGTGTCGTGGCGCAGCGGTAAGCGCTCGGGTGGGGTGGCCTATTGTGGGGTTGTGAACCACTGAGGGCTACGGCGGGGCGAAGCCTCTCCGTCGTTTCTAGGTCCCCAATTTAATATACACACACTCTCAATGTCTGAAGTAGTGCTGGAAGGAAATGACACCATGAATCATGCACGGCTGTCCATAAAACCGTAAGAGAACGAAGGGGTGGAGATCTCTTCTGAAAAGGTCGTTGCAAAGCATCTCCGATATGCTCAATAATGTTCCTGTCTAGTGAGTCTGATGGTCAGCAGGAACGTTTGAACTCAGAAGAGTGTTCCTGAAGCCATTCTGTAGCAATTCTGAACGTGTAGGATGTTGCATTGTCCTGCTATAATTGCCAAATCAGTCGGAATGCACAATGGACATGAATGGTTGCAGGTGATCAGACAGGATGCTTACATATGTGTCACCTGACAGAGTCGTATCTAGACATATCAGGGGTCCCATATCACTCCAACTGCACACGTCCATCCGCTCTATACAACCTGGCAACATGTTTCCAGTAATCAACAGTCCAATGTCGGCGTTGACGAGCGCAGGCGAGGGGTAAAGCATTGTGTCGTGCAGACATCGAGGGTATACGAGTGGGCCTTCGACTCTGAAAGCCCATATCGATGAAGTTTCGTTGAATCGTTTGCACGCTGATACTTGTTGATGGCCTAGCGTTGAAATCTGCAGCATTTTTCGGAAGGGTTGCACTTCGGTCACGTTGAATGATTCTCTTCAGTCGTCGTTGGTCCTTGCAGGATCTTTTCCGGCCGCAGCGATGTCGGAGATTTGATGTTTTACCGGATTCCTTATATTTACCGTACACTCGTAAAATGTTCGTACGGGAAAATCCCCACTTCATCGCTACCTCGGAGATGCTGTGTCCCATCGCTCGTGTGCCGACTATATCATCACTTTCAAACTCACTAAAATCTTGATAACCTGCCATTGTAGTAGCAATAACCGATTTAAGAACTGCGCTAGATACTTGTTGCTTACATAGGCGTTGCCGACCGCAGCGCCGTATTCTGCCTGTTTATTTCTCTCTTTGGTTCTTCAATATGCTAATGGTACCCTGTTTCCTGTATGACTTCATGTCCATTTATATTATGGAAATTGAAGCATTGTCGAAAATATTGACAGCGATATCTTGTCAGTATCAATCTCAATAACAGGCAAAAATCGTCGAGATTCTCGGTCCCCAGAATGGGTGATCTGTCTTTATACCCACTAATCAAATTTGTACGGAAACGTCAGTGAGAGAGTTCTTCACGCACCTGGTCAGTTCTTTTTATTTTAAAATAATCCATCTCTGATTTCCGTTCCTCAGCAAAATCCACATAAAAATATTAACTAACGCCTTTCTCGTCTTAATGTGAGTGCATATGCTGCTTATGAGAGTTCATTTGTCGTCGAACGCAGGATAAACAGTTGGTTCCCCCTTTCTAATTTCGGCGGTGCTTATTATAAAATTAGCGGAATGCAAACTGTCTCAACTGCTGCATGTGATACATGCTCCTCGACAGTCATCATTCATTCCATTCTGATGAGTTCTACACACGACTTCCTTATCCCCTGCTAATATTGCCCAATACATTCCTTTCTGAGTGACAACTAAGACCGCAGCTAATCGGCTCCGGCAACTACCCCCCCCCCCCCCCTCTCTCTCTCTCTCTCTCTCTCTCTCTCTCTCTCTCTCTCTCTCTCTCTCTCTCTCTCGCAACCTCATCCTCCCGCGTGTTTTGTAGAACCGGTAGAGCCAGTAGCAAGTGTACGCAACGGCAACTTCGGAACGTGACGTGAGCGCCTAATTTAGCGCCTGATTTGGCGGCATTCATCTTTTTAGAATAATTTATCACCTATTAGGGCTGGCCAATTTACTACTATCTTCAGTGTGACTAGACAGGATTTAAGCTTTTGATGATTTGCAGCTTCCGCATGACAGAGCCGAATATTTTACATCTTTTAGGTTCTGAAACTCGCGAATTTTCCTTAATGAAACGAAAATGAGCCGAAGATTCAGCTAAGGAAAGCCCGATTAATGAGAATTACGAAAAAAGATCGTTTCGTCGTTTTCACTGTACAAGCAAATGAATAACTGAAATGATGATGTTTACACGTAAGTGAATATAAAGTGCGATCGACACTTAATGAGCAGTTAAGACTGAACCGCACCTGACCTCGAACGGTGATCTCCGACTTTCGGGGCAGTACACTAACAATTATCGAACTTCCTCCCTGCACCTGTAAGGCTAGGGTTTTGAGTATGCCAGTCAGTCAGTCCGCGAAACGTGCTCGGATAGCGCAATCGGTATCGCGGTGGTAACGAAAGCTTCAACCACGTTCGAGTCTCGAAAGAAGAAGGGAAGGAAGATTAGGTTTGAACGTCCCGTCGACATCGAGATCATTAGAGACGGAGCAAAAGTTCAGAAAGTTTGAAGGTTGGGGAAGGAATTGGCTGTGCCCTTCCGAAGAAACCATCCCGGCATTTGCTTGCAGCAATTTAGGAAAACCACGCAAAATCTAAATCTGGATGGCCAGACGCGCACCGGCCAGACGCAGATCCGAACCATCGGCCTTCCGAATGCGAGTCCAGTGTACTAACCACAACACCACCTATCTCGGTTTCGAGTCTCGGTCTGGCAAGCAGTTTTATTTTGTCAAAAAAATCCTTTTTTTTTTTGCTACGTATAACAGTTGCATAGAAAGCAAAATTTCGTTCTACCTAATTTTCATACAGTGAAAACCAAAGAAACCATTCAGATTGTAGATACATAAAATAGGTTCAGACAACGAACAAAAACAAGTGTATGCTACCAGTTTTAAATTATGCAATTTTTAAAAAAGAAGATAATAATAAGTTCCTAACCTTCTTGAAACACAGTAATGTCTCGAACGTTGCGCTCTTTCACGTTTCTGGTATGCGAAGAACAAGTATCTGTCAAAGTACTCAAAACAGCTTTGCGAGAAACAGTACTAATACATACACATGTTTGATAATTTAAAAGCATTATGTATAGTTAACGGCAGCCTAATTCGTCAATGTCGCATCGAAAATGATTAGTTGACTTGCATTCCGCATTCAGTAAGCTGGAACGCAGAGAGTTCATTATTGCATTGTATTATTTTGCTTGGCTAATTCCGAGCACAAAGGCACATAATGCCTGAGTTGTTAATTATGGGACAAGTTCTCGGAACTAACAGTACCTCTGGAGTGAAACTGGGGACACGGTGACACCGCCGGGTATTCTGTCATACATTACACCAGACGAGTAATTGCTGTTACGTGTTAAAGCCGTCTGAACGCTTCGCTGCGGAGCGAAAACTGAACGGTATCACGACAAGTGCACAAAAAGGGTGTAATTGCAAACAAGCGAATGCAGCGTAATAGAGCCCTGGAGCTGTGCAACGCGCTCTATTACTTCGAAATGATGTTATCCAGAGTGTTACACATGAAAAATTTCTCTTCTATGGCTTGATAGTTCCGCGTGTAAAATATCAGATATCCCAATACGTGGGCTACAACCCCAGGAGTTTCCTACGAGTTGTTTTCCGTGGTAACAAACGAATAGCTAAACCCCCTGCAGTGCGAAAAACACTTGCGAAACATTTCACATTAAACGGCAGATCCTTCTGTAGCTAGCTGTGCGAGTGAATTGTCAGAACGAAGAAACGAAGAAGCATTCAACGTCCAATAAGCCGTTGCCTAATGAATTACAGGGTTATTCCAATCTAACCTAACCTAAGTATATTCAGGGTTTCAGCAAAAGTGCAAGACATAGAGAAAAATTGGCCGGTTACGGGAAGGAATCGTGCTCTGGGGGTTTCGTACTAACTTAATTAGGTACATAGACAGTTCATCCATACCGCGAAACTAGAATCTCAACAATCGATACTGATACTGGCACGTTATCGGTCTCAATTTCCAAGACTTTCGAGAACGTCTCTAAGTTTGAAGTCGGATAACAAACAGCAAAACAAATATTTTGCGGGTTATATATTGACTAATTAATTTTTTTAAATTTTTCCGTTACTTGTACTGCGAAACCTGGCTTCCTGCCTTCTACGTCAATGGGAACTACCCTACAGGTTTTGGTAAGTGAGTTTGCGAGTATCAAAATACGTGGCAGAAACAGCCCTACCTTTTGATTTCATTGACTTAGAAGCTTCAATTGTTTACACCGCCATGGGGCCGTAGACCTTAATATCTGACATATATTTCAGCCTGATACGTCTACCCACTCCCGAGAAAAAGGGTCTTTAACAGTCGGATAGCCAGACAGACAGACTGACAGACAGACAGTCGGACGGACAGCGAAGAAATCCTATAGACGTTCCGATTGAGGTATGAAACCCTAAAAATGATATACATCAGTGGATAGAGTATCTCTTCAAGTTTCGATTCGCAAGACCAGCCGTGATGTAGCTGTACTCGGTGGCAGGCACGTCACAACATGGAGACAAATGATCTGCTTCGTACTGTCGCATCGAATTAGTTCGCACATGCGTATACAACTCAATGAACAGATTTCTAAAGCGGGCTGCTGTCGTCCCTTCCTGCGGCTTCGTATCAACGACTTCAACGAATCGCACGTTCATATTGAAATTTTCTGCGTACCAGTAAGGGTCCATAGTGAGCACCTGTAATGCGAGTTAAAAACTTGGGAGACAAGCTGTATCCACTGAAATGTGGACATTTTCTGTCTCGCTGTTTTCGCACAATCAGTGTGTGTGTGTGTGTGTGTGTGTGTGTGTGTGTGTGTGTGTGTGTGTGTGTGTATGACCTTACTGGCGAAACTGTGACTTCAACAAATGTGTATGCAGTAGACGCATCAAACCAGTCAGAAAACTAACAAAAATAAAAAAAAAGCCTTATGTGGCACCCATGGAAAAATGTTTGATCAGAAGAAACAAAGCTATTTCTTTGCCTCGATTTCAAAGGCGGAACTCGGTAGCTGTTTTATCGAAAACTGGCATTAGACCGAACTGAATTCTTCAACGATGTTTCTTCCTCTCGTCTACAAGTTTTCTAGATATCCAGTTAACTCCGTTTGAACCCGAAAATACGAAGGCTTGCCACCGAAGTTTTTATATGAAAACCCTTAAAGATTTTTACATAAAACAGACGATACTAACTTTCTACATCTTTATTCTTCATGTCTACATATTTGTTTCTCAACGTAGTCACCTTGGCGACGAATACATTTCTCCCAACGAGTGACCACTTAGTTGATACCGTCACTGTACAATGTCTGACTTTGTTGAGGGAGCCACAACCTTATCTCTGCTTGTACCGCTTCGTCACTGACAAAGAGAAGTCCTCAGAGGTGTTCTTTAAGTTTTGGAAACAGATGAAAATCGGAAGAGTCCAAGTCGGGACTGCATGAAGGATGATCGATGACCGTGAACCCAAGGTGTTGCAGATCTCGCAGCGCTCGTGTGTTTTCTTTCATTGTCATGCTGAAGGAGAGAGTCTCCATGTGTGAACGAACTCTTCGAATTCGAAACTCGATCATAGCAAGCTGTTTCTCAAGCACCGGCATATTTACGTTACACACCGGCTTTGTTACACGATACAATTCGGAGCCCTGTAGCGGCAGTGGCCTGCAAATATGCTGATATGACGATAAAAGATGTAGAATATTGATTACGTTTGTATTATTTCAAAAGCATTAAGAGTTTCCACATAAAAAATTCGAAGCCATTACTTTTCAGCATTCCGTCGTAGCTTACAAAACACTCGTTCGACCAATACTTGAATACTGCTTGTCAGTCTGGGAGCCGTACCAGATAGGATTGATAGAGGAAAAAGAAAATATCCAAAGAATAGCCGCGCATTTCGGTTCATTTAGTCCGCGCGAAAGTGTCTCGGAGGCGCTCAGCCAACTGCAGTCACAGACGCTGCATGAGAGGCGCTCTGCATTGTGGTGTGGATTACTGTCAAAAATCCGAGAGTGCACGTTCCCAGAGGAGTCAACAAATATATTGCTTCCTCTTACGTATACTTCGCGAGAAGAATGTGACGGTAAAATCAGAGATATATGAACTCACACAGCTGATTACCAACATCATTCTTCCCGCGAACCATTCGCCACTACAACAGGAATGGGGGAAAGTGACAGTGGTACACAAAGTACCTCCGCCACACACCGTAAGGTGGCTTGCGGAGTGGAGATACACCTAGCACAGTCACTAAATTCTGAGACTGGACTCATAGCGCCGTGGCGTAGTATCTTGTCAGAGTCTGTCTCTCGTCCTAGCAAGAGACAGTAAAGCGCATGCACCGTGAGCAGAATTAAGGTGTTTGTTGTGACAGTGATACGACAGCGCGCGCAGAACCCGAGTATGTCGCAGTTGGAAGGATGGACAAACATCCAATTCTACAGAAATTCGGGAAAACCGCTTCCAAAATGTTACATATGATGCAGAAAGTTTATGGTGACGTCGTATTGAGTAGCAGAGTCATGTTTTACGTGTATCGATGTTTTTCGCAAGAGAAGAGGTTGCAATGTTGGAGCGTGCCAGTCGCCCAAATGGTAGACGATTTCTCATAAACAGTAACGGTGAGCCGTGGTACGTGGTACAAAATTATGACTGATGGTCCGAACATATCGCGTGATACCCAGCCCGTGTGTCAGCATCCTGACGCAAGATCTGAGAGATGATCGGATTATAGTGACTTGATCAGCAGTGGTGACGATGATCCGACACTTCTCAATGCGACCATAACGGAAGTGTTCCCGGTGCGATCCGCAACTGAAGCGACAATCCGCCACCTCGAAAACGGGGAAACGCCAGTAACAGAAAAAAACCGTTACAAGACAGGTCAAAGGCATGGTACGGCTAGAACTGTTTTCTGCTTCAAATAGAATTATTAACAAGAAATTCATCCCAGATGGTGCAACGTGAACGAAAACCACTGCAAGGAGACCCGGCACTCTACGCGATTAATTTCGTCTCAATCGTCCTTATCTTTATATGAAGGTAGTGTCTGTTCCCGATAGAACAGATACCATTGATGACCGTGCAGCTTCTCTAGAATGAAATGATAATTAAATCGACACCATAACTGCAAACAGGCGTTGATATACATCATTGGGGACATATTGAAAATGTGTGCCCCGACCGGGACTCGAACCCGAGATGTCAGCTTACATGGCAGACGCTATCCTCTGTGCCCTCGGTGGCTCAGATGGATAGAGCGTCTGCCATGTAAGCAGGAGATTCCGGGTTCGAGTCCCGGTCGGGGCACACATTTTGAACACGTTCCCTGTGATGTATATCAACGCCTGTTTGCGGCTAGGGTGTCAATTTAATTATCATTTCAGTCCTGATCTTTGGCGTGGGAAAAATTGGCTGTTGCTACACGACAACGCCCTGCACATCGCTCTGTGCTCGTTCAGGAGAAACTTGGAAGGTAACAGGTCAGTCTCTTGGTGCACCCACCGTACTCACCTGATCTCGTACCATGCGACGTTTGTCTCATTTCCCCGCACGAAAGAACTCCTACAAGGGTGTACATTTCGTTCATCCAAAGAGGTCGTGACTGTTGCAAGAAAAGCCATAAAGTACCTTCTTGCCAAGATGTTTCAGCGGTGCAAAAAGCAGCTATTCGGACGCTGGCAGACGTGCTTTGCAGCCAACGGCAACATTTTGAGCGAGGATGTGGATCTGTTTAAGTCGCGGCCTGGCCTTATGGCCTCCAGGTCAAAAGCCAATTTGAAACAGTTTAAAAAAAAAGGTATATGCCTTGTTAAGCAGCATCTTGTGAGACATCCAGGTTCTTGTGGGTGCCTACATCAAAGGCGCCAGTCTCAAAACTTAATGACTGTAGTAGCAGATGTAAAGTTGTGAAGAAGAGCGCTGCAGCTGCGCTCGTGTGCTGATGCGTTGCGTGCGCGTGTTTCAGATCTCGACCAGCCATGGGTTGCACACCGCCGCCTCTGGTGCTGCTGCTGTTGCTCCTGGTTCCCGCTGCGCTGGCTCAGGTGGAAGAGGAGGAGACGGTTCTGGGGATGACGGAGGCCGCTCCCGAGGACCCGCCAGCGCCCCTCAGTGACGACAACGATCTCGACATGTCCGACCTCGCCGCTGAGAATGGGTGAGGCTTCGCATGTGGCGCAGTTTGCCTGTGTACAATCGCATCTAACATATCTTCAGTGCCCTTCCGTCACGGGAACGAGGACCTCACAAACTTTTAATTTCTTATTTTCTCTACTTGGGGGATTATTGTAGACCTTTCGGGTTTCCTGACGAATATTATGAAGGAAAAGTTCTCGGGCGAACGACCGGATCATCGTGTCAGACATTCACAATATTTCCACAACAGTAAGAGTTCCCTCTCCAGCCTCCAAGCATCACCTCAGCGGCGCACCTGACGAAAGCACCTCTCATTTTCGAATTCTTGTGAATGTCAAATACGACGATCCCGCCGTTCGTCCATTTCGTGGAGGATTGTTTATTCGATGGTCTATGTTAGCATTTTCACCACCACCCTTCTTCGAGAGTTACTGGTTAGTTGACCACCCAGCACCTCCACCTGCTGCGCCCACACTTTGCACTTCATCATTCTTTTTGTTTATAACAATCAGCTGGCACACTTTCCATTTCAATAACAGCCCGAGTCAATTCCTATTCACATTCGGCGACGAATGCTACGTCTTCATCGAACTGTAACACGTTGTCTACAGTCCGCGAGAAACTACTCTCACGTCGAGATAGACCTTTAAACAACAGTGATGATAGGGAGCAACCTTAGTTTATGCTTTTCCTGATTTTGATGTATTATATAATTTCCTCCGACCTTATTGCTCCAGCTTGCTTCGCATAAAAATAACGAACTACTTTTCTGTCCCTGTACGTAATTCTACACTGCCTAAGCATTTAAAAATAATATTTTGTTCTTCATTATCGTAAGTGTTCTCCAAATTTACGGCTGCACTGTAATTTTCCTTGATTTTCTTAATCCGCCTTTTTACTATCAACTGCAATGCTAAAACTGCACCTAATCATGAAGCGAAACGTGTCTTCTTCTAATATACTTTCAACTTTCTTCTCCCATCCTCGAAGGGAGGAAAGAACATCAAGGTTTAACGTCCCGACGGCGATGGTTATCAGAGACGGAGCACAAGCTCGGATTGGGGAAGGATAGGATACGAAAACGGCCATATTCCCTTCCACATAACCATTCAGAAATTTGCCGTAAATAGTTTTAGGAAGTCACGGAAAAGTAAATCTGGATGACGGGGATTTGAACCGTCATCTTCGTGAGTGCGAGTTCAGTGACCTGACACTGCTACCTCGCTCGGCCTCGTTCATCGATAAAGTAATCAGTCTTCTAATTATTATTGATGCATGTGATAGTTAAGTGTGAAACCACTTACACATGTCCACACTAAATTAAGAATATTAGCCAAAACGTCATGGAAAAAGGAAATCTTTGTAGATGCGCCACAGGATGTGGCCTCCCAACATCGGTCGAAAGTGAGAGGTTATTATTATTGTTGTAATTGGTATGCTCTTCA
Source organism: Schistocerca nitens (assembly GCF_023898315.1). NCBI lineage: Eukaryota > Metazoa > Arthropoda > Insecta > Orthoptera > Acrididae > Schistocerca > Schistocerca nitens. The sequence continues at coordinate 177,161,881 of NC_064620.1, read as the reverse complement.
GTCCTAAGTCTCGTTTGACGCATCAGTCCACTATAGTTTATCCTGTGCTAACCTTTCATCTCTCGATAATCACTGCAATCTAAACGTATTTGGAGCTGCTTACTGTAGTCAGTTCTTGGCATACTTACAAAATTTTTACCGATCTCACTCTCCACCCCACAGTACGCTCCATACACAGACTATTTCCTGTTGCCTCAGATGTGTCCTAACAACCTTTCTTTTAATCGATTTGCGCGACAAATTTCGTTTTTCTCCGATTCGATTCAGTCTCTCTTGGATCTAGCCATCTAATCTCGAACATTCTTCTGTATCACCACCATTCGAAGGCTTCTATTCTCTTCTTGTCCGGACTGTTTATCGTCCACGTTTCAATTCCGTACAAAGCTACACTGCAGACTTTTACGTCTATACTCCGCAAGCCACCTTTCGGTACGTGACGGAAAAGAAGTCCCAATACTCAAACTTACATTCGACGTTAAGAAATTTCTCTTCAACAGAAACGCTTTTTCTAATATTGGCAGTGTGCATTTCATGTCCTCCCTTCGCGGGACATCATCAGTTATTTTGCTGTCCGAATAGGAAAACTCTAGTCTAGTCTCTCATTTCCTTCTCTAATTTCTTCGGCATCATCTCATTTAATCTGATTACACTCCATTTTCCCTGTTTTACTTTTGTCGATATTCATTTTATAATTTGTTTTCAACAGACATCTACATCTACATCCCTGCCCCGCAAGCCACCTGACGGTGTGTGGCGGAGGATACCTTGAGTACCTCTATAGGTTCTCCCTTCTGTTCCAGTCTCGTATTTTTCGTGGAAAGAAGGATTGTCGGTATGCCTCTGTGTGGGCTCTAATCTCTCTGATTTTATCCTCATGGTCTCTTCGCGAGATATACGTAGGAGGGAGCAATATACTGCTTGACTCCTCGGTGAGGATATGTTCTCGAAACTTCAACAAAAGCCCGTACCGAGCTACTGAGCGTCTCTCTTGAAGAGTCTTCCACTGGAGTTTATCTATCATCTCCGTAACGCTTTCGCGATTACTAAATGATCCGTTGGATCTTTTCTATCTCTTCTATCAACCCTATGTGGTACGGATCCCACACTGCTGAGCAGTATTCAAAGCAGTGGGCGAACAAGCGTACGGTAACCTACTTCCTTTGTTTTCGGATTGGATTTCCTTAGGATTCTTCCAATGAATCTCAGTCTGGCATCTGCTTTACCGACGATTAATTTTATATGGTCATTCCATTTTAAATCACTCCTAATGCGTACTACTAGATAATTTATGGAATTAACTGCTTCCAGTTGCTGTCCTGCTATTTTGTAGCTAAATGATAAAGGATCTTTCTTTCTATGTATTCGCAGCACAATACACTTGTCTACATTGAGATTCAATTGCCATTTCCTGCACCATGCGTCAATTCGCTGCAGATCCTCCTGCATTTCAGTACAATTTTCCATTGTTACAACCTCTCGATATACCACAGCATCATCTGCAAAAAGCCTCAGTGAACTTCCGATGTCATCCACAAGGTCATTTATGTATATTGTGAATAGCAACGTCCTACGACACTCCCCTGCGGCACACCTGAAATCACTCTTACTTCGGAAGACTTCTCTCCATTTAGAATGAGATGCTGCGTTCTGTTATCTAGGAACTCTTCAATCCAATCACAAAATTGGTCTGATCGTCCATATGCTCTTACTTTGTTCATTAAACGACTGTGGGGAACTGTATCGAACGCCTTGCGGAAGTCAAGAAACACGGCATCTACCTGGGAACCCGTGTGTATGGCCCTCTGAGTCTCGTGGACGAATAGCGCGAGCTGGGTTTCATGCGATCGTCTTTTTCGTCTATCAATTCCGTTCAGCTGTCGTAATTCCTTTGCCATATCTGAAGGAGTAACAACGTCATCGGCAAACTTCAAAGTGTTTATTTCTTCTCCACGAAGTTTAATTCCGTTTCTAAATTTTCCCTTTGCTTCCTTTACTTCTTGCTCAATACACAGATTGAATAGCATCTGTAAGAGGCTACAATCCTGCCTCACGCCCTGCTCAAATACCGCTGACACTCTTGCACGCCGTTTGACTTTCGTTACTGCAGTCTGCTTTCTGTACCAGTTATAGGTAACCTTCGGGTCCCCGTGTTTTATGCCTGTTACCTTCAAGGCTTGAAAGAGTGAATGAGGACCGAGAATAGACGCGAGTAAGGCAGCAGGTGACGGCGCTGTGCAGGTACGGGGCGCCGGAGGAGTGCGACCCCGAGCTGGCGGGCTTCGAGCTGGTGACGGGCTACGTGTTCTCGGCGCCGAGCGACCTGCTGGACTCGCTGCCGGGCACGCTCATGCTCACCGACTGCCTGGACGCCTGCCAGGCCAACGAGTCGTGCCGCGCCGTCAACTACGAGACCGGCCTCTGCGTGCTCTTCAGCTCCGACGCCGACATGTACCCAGGTGCGTAGGCAGCGGTCATCGTCTGCACCGACACGGTTCCACCGTGGTTTACATGACCCTCACACGATCAGCATTTGTATTGGATGTATTGGATGTTAACCGGGGACCTAGAAACGACGGAGAGGCTCCGTCCCCGCCGCAGCCGCAGTGGTCCACAAACCCACGACGACTACCGCAGTCCACTTCACCCCTCCGCCGCCCCACACCGAACCCAGGGTTATTGTGCGCGGTTCGCCCCTCCCCCCCCCCCCCCCTCCCCCGGGAACGTCTCACACCAGACGAATGTAACCCCTATGTTTGCGTGGTAGAGTAATGGTGGTATACGCGTACGTGGACAACTTGTTTGCGCAGCAATTGCCGTCATTGTGTAACTGAGGCGGTATAAGGGAACCAGCCCGCATTCGCCGAGTCAGATGGAAAACCGCCTAAAAACCATCCACAGACTGGTCGGTTCACCGGACTTTGACACAAATCCGCCGGGCGGATTCGTGCCGGGGACCAGGCGCTCCTCCCTCCCGGAAAGCCGTGCGTTAGACCGCACGGCCAAGATCAGCATTTACCGCGTAATAATATTACGTCAATATGCTGCGCGGAAGTGCGAAGCCAAAACCGACGCAACACTATTGCGCAATATTTATGCCCGCGATGCATCCGTTTTAACACGTTCGTGGCGCCCGCTCCGCCAGGCGTGGTAGCTCGAGAAACGACAGGTGGCCTATGCCACGCTTAGCGTCTTCTGACTATCGGCGCCATCTAGACTACAGTATGTTTGAAACTTCCTGGCAGATTAAAACTGTTTGCCGGACTGAGACTCGAACTCGGGACCTTTGCCTTTCGCGGACAAGTGCTCTACCAACTGAGCTACCCAAGCACGACTCACGCCCCGTCCTCACAGCTTTATTTACTTCTGTGGCTAAGCCATGTCTCCGCAATATCCTTTCTTTCAGGAATGCTAGTTCTGCAGGGTTCGCAGGAAAGCTTCCGTAAAGTTTGGAAGGTAGGAGACGAGATACTGGCAGAAGTAAAGCTGTGAGGATGGGGCTCTGAGCACTATGCGACTTAACTTCTGAGGTCATCAGTCGCCTAGAACTTAGAACTAATTAAACCTAACTAACCTAAGGACATCACACACATCCATGCCCGAGGCAGGATTCGAACCTGCGACCGTTGCGGTCGCTCGGCTCCAGACTGTAGCGCCTAGAACCGCACGACCACTCCGGCCGGCGAGGATGGGGCGTGAGTCGTGCTTGGGTAGCTCAGTTGGTAGAGCACTTGCCTGCGAAAGGCAAAGGTACCGAGTTCGAGTCTCGGTCCGGCACACAGTTTTAATCTGCCAGGAAGTTTCATATCAGCACACACTCCGCGGCAGAGTGAAAATCTCGTTCTGGATACAGTATGTTTGTTTACTGTGCGGGTCGGATTTGTCTCAGTCCGTGCCCACGCACTCCGCAGTGAATGTCGGTTGCGATTTAGCTGATGATTTATCCTTCTACCATTCTGTGGTGAAACTTGTGCAGATAAGTGAATTTTTTTCAATTTATCGTTCTTTGTCTATGAAATAATTATTTTCAGCGTAATTACGCACAAATTTGGTATTTATAGAAACATCTCAAAACAGACATGAACGTAAGAGGAAGTTATTTCCTGTTGAAGACAAATTATGTGTGTAATTACACTGAAAATAATTATAGATTAAAAACGTTAAATTGAAAGCAAATGCACTTCCCTGCACAAGTTTCACCACACAATGATAGAAAGATAAACCAACAGCTAAATCGCAGCCGACACTTACTGCAGAGTGCCCGGGCACATTTCATTTCATTTATTTCATTAACAGGACACGGTATGCCTCATTCACCCTTGGAACAGATAACTGTAGATTATATACAGGTCATTCTCATAAAGGCAACTCATCAGTCACCCTTTTGTGTTTCGAAACAATGGCCAACGGATTCTAACTCTAATGTCTGAGCTAATTTATTTCCTGTTGAAGACAAATTATGTGTGTAATTACACTGAAAATAATTATAGATTAAAAACGTTAAATTGAAAGCAAATGCACTTCCCTGCACAAGTTTCACCACACAATGATAGAAAGATAAACCAACAGCTAAATCGCAGCCAACACTTACTGCAGAGTGCCCGGGCACATTTCATTTCATTTATTTCATTAACAGGACATGGTATGCCTCATTCACCCTTGGGACAGATAACTGTAGATTATATACAGGTCATTCTCATAAAGGCAACTCATCAGTCACCCTTTTGTGTTTCGAAACAATGGCCAACGGATTCTAGCTCTAATGTCTGAGCTAATGATAATGATTGTGACTATGGTTACGACTATGTCAAGGTTAACATGATGAAATACAAATAGTCTGAATGTTAATAACTCAAAATAAAGTATTCTTGAATTTCTAGAGAATTTGATTATTTTTCGGATCTATTTCTCTATATGCTGACGAACACAAGAAACCAGTCTAAGAGAATACTTGCACCATAAAAGGTAACTGGTAGGACCATGTACTGTCTTTTTTTTTTTTAGAATGTCTGTACTTTATTCAAATAGAGACACGTATATCCATCTGCTGAATAGAATGAAAAATCTAATACGTACAGAATATGGAGAGTAAATCGAAGAAAGAACAAGTAATGAGAAATAGCAGAATGGGAATAGCGAGAAACTTAACATCAGGATCGATGGTCGCAAAGTAGATGAAGTTAACGAACTGTGCTACCTGGGCAACAAAATAACCATGACGGGCAGAGCAAGAAAGATATCAAAAAGGGCATTCCCGGCCGAGAGAAGTCTACTAGTATCAAACATAGGCCTTAATTTAAGGAAGAAATTTCTGAGAATGTACGTTTGGAGCACAGCGTCGGTTGGCAACGGTCACTACGTTGGCACTGCTATCATTCTACCATTCTGTGCAGTGCCAACGTAATGGCCACTGCCAACCGACCGCGTGCTGAAGAGATGCCGGGGCTGGACTGCAGCTAAGTAGTCTTAATTCGACATGGTACCCCGGTATTATAGGTTTTAATTTTAATGTTGACTGTGCCTCACTCCGGCATGTTATAGTAATTTTATGCTCCTGAAGAAGGCTAGGAAAACAGTGAAAAAAAAAGAAGGGACAGGATAGTAGGACATCCGTTAAGACACCAGGAAATAACTTCCACAGTACTAGAGGGATCTATAGAGGAAGACTGAGATTGAACATACATCCAACAAATAAATCCGGATGCATGTTGCAAATGCTACTCTGAAATGAAGAGGTTGGCGCAGGAGAGGAATTCGTGGCGGGCCGCATCAGACAACCACAAAAAATTAAAAAATTCATTGTCACTTGTGGAACATGCGTCATGAAATTGTGGCGCAACCACAATATTTCTGGCAGATGGATGATGCGGGAGGGGGGGGGGGGAGAAAAAAAGACGCTTGCTTATAGAGTGGCACGACTCATGACCCTTTGATGACAGGTACGATCAAGGAAGAGCAAATGCCCTTGCAAGTTTTGAAATCCTACCCAGAATTCAGGTTGCCGCGACTACGGCGTGGGAGAGTAGCAGGTCATCTCTATAACAGAAAGATGTGAAACACAAAATTCTCCAATGTACAGAATTTTTTTACTCACATCGTTGATTTGTAACACAAGCGGACAACAACGTAGGTGCACTTCTCACAGTAATGTAAACTGTTTGCAAGCTCTCACCGCACTGATGCAAATGAATTAATATCGAATGACAAACGAACAGATGGAACCGGAACATTAATAAAACGGTATGGATGTGGGGCTCCGACAAAGGAATAAAACTGACTATATTTCAGTCGATGTTTATTCGCGTCGACGCGTCCAATATGATTAGGTTATTGTGCAGCTTGATGTGGTTTACAGACAAACTTCACAATCATTTAAAAAGAAATACAACTCATAACTACAAAGTACAAACACGCTTTGTGATTAGAAACAAGAGCCCAGCAGAAGATGACTAGAATTAATATTTTTACCAAATAACAATAAAAACATAACACAATATGAAAGGTCGAGAAATGGCATTCTCTAAAGTATTAAACGAAAAAAGAAACTTGTTCGCAATTTGAATCTGAAACTTAAGCTTCTTTCGCTCGCAACGTTGCTGTCAATGAAACGTTCTACCATTTCTCATCCACTCCCACCACTGCTATATTTACAAAAGTCCTCGAAGTCGCAGGATACCACTGTGCATATTCTTCGCTAGAAAGGCAATAGGTGCCTAAGCTATGGTCAATGTCCACAACACAAAATACAAGGAGAACGGGGAAAAAAAAATCCATGCACAGCTGAAAGGTATTCTCTCTGTCGTGTGTGTGTGTGTGTGTGTGTGTGTGTGTGTGTGTGTGTGTGTGTGTGTGTGTGTGGTGTCGAATAGTGACAAAATACGTAAATTCGGCATTTTCAGGTGCCGTAGAGGCAGCAGCATGTACTACAACAGGGGAACGTTTGTTTCATTACCTCGCAAATAAACTGTGGTTTCATGACGGAACTTTAGTTCGCGTTAAACCGTAACAGTGCGGGTATTTACTCCTGGCAACTCCTTACAGTTATTTTGATATCTGATCCTACGATACAGAATCTATCATGGGAATCAGTGAAATAAAAAAAAGAGGTATCTCTGACTGATTGGGTGTTTTCACACTGCCTTCTTGCACCAGAGTCACTGTTAGCAAGAGTGTTGCCGGTGGTATGCCAGGGAGCGGTCACTATTCTAAAAAGGCTTGCCTGTCGCCTACAGTTCTAGTCCTAAACGCTCCCCTCGGAACGCAAGCCCCGTATCTTCGCGCTGATTTGCACACAAAGGCGAAGGGATAGGCATCCAAATTTACCCACGGCACTGCTGCGTCATGTCATGTCTCATTTCGAGTGACAAAGCTTACGAGTGACTCACGAAAGGTAACATCTAAGAAAAAAAAAAAAACTACTCCCACACATCAGTAATTTTTATGTTCATCGATGTTCTGGTCTAGCACCATAAACTATTACCGTTCAAAAACTGCAATATTTTAAGATGCATAGTTTTAGTTCAATGTCTGACCTGCTCGTATAGCGAACGCGCAGCGCACTAGGTTGCGAGACGGGGATATGAGCCAGGCCCGAATCGAATCCGCGTGGTGGCGTAACTACCTCGCCTGGTACACCGGGCAGCCTGAGTGTGTTTTCAATGAGGGCTGATCCCCAAATTCCGCCTCAGAGAATACCAAACACAAGCAGGTAAAATACCATCACATACAGGACAAAGCATATACGATTCACATACAAATTGTGCACACGACTTCGCACCCCCGTAAGTTACCTTTAAGACTGCGACGTCAGTAAGTGCATCGGGGCACAAACTTAAATAACAGAATAAAAATCTACCAAAACCTTAAAAAAAAAACAGACCCCCATAGAAGGCTGGATAAACGCTAGGGAGAAGAAAGAAAGTTCACTTTACAAGGTTTGACACGTACAACAATGCAATCAAACGAAATTTGACAGCCGTCGGAATAATTTGGAACTGCAAGCATTACTAGTACAGTAAGTCCGTCTGTGGCTTAAGCCCCCGATAGGACTCCTGGCCTGAATGCAGGCAGAAAGCAGCTTTTTTTTCGCCGCGACACTGGAGGGGCATGGTGGCTGGTCCGTTGCTCCAGCCCCTATTATCCATGGGAAAGATCCTGATACTCACTTGATAGCAAGCCGAATGGATCTGGTGCCTCCTGGAGGGACTGGAACGAGGAAGAATCTCCTCTCCTACCCGGATTGAAACCGGGACTTGGACGACCGGAGTCCACTGCTATACCCAGTAGCCCGCTAAGGCCACCAAGTGTTAACTGCGACGATAAAAGCTCGGAACAGTCCCAGAATGCGCCACCACCGAAGTGCCCACCAACATGAGAGTGGACGTAATGCAGATTTCTGTCAGCCGATAACACAAAAAAATACAGTACAGCGTATATTCCAACAGCTAATATTCCAACACGAATTGCATACACAACAGAAAGACTATGCGACTTGATTCATAAAGCACTTGTACAGTCATTTATCGTAAATGCCCCAGTTGCTGAGTGGTAAGTGCGGCTGACTGTCTTGTGAAGGATCCGGGTTCGACAGCCGGTACAGCCAAAGAGTTTTCCTTGGTAGGAGGACCGGATCGGAGTGTGCTCAGCCTCGTGGTGCTGATCGAGGAGCTACTGTCCGAGTAGTAGCGGCTCCAGGTCACTGAGAACGGTCGGGAGAGCGGTGCGTTAACCTCCACGCCCCTCCACACCGCATCCAATGACGCCAAAGGCCGAGGATGACAGGGCAGTGATCGCGCAGAAACATATCTCACTCCACCAATCAATTCCTCGAAAACGTCTGATGTTTGTGTTCCAGTTACACAAACGGAAGAACGCCACAAAGAATTTATATCGAAGCGGAGAGCCTCCGGCGGTCTGCCAGAGCTACAGTGTTTTAACTCATCATATATCGACCCAACGGCCTTTAAGTGAAAGACTCCAGTGCACGTCAGCACAGTTGTTTGCAGAGAATATGAAACGCGGGTTTTTGCCAACGCTGTCACAAAGGCAGAAGTAAGTAAACAATTCGCCGTCGGCTAAAATAAGTGCTACACAGACTCTCTGACAAAGACACGGCAATCAGCGGTCCACAACAGGCATGGACAAGCTTTGTCGAGCGGCGGGCCTGATTCAAATAGTAACTATTACCTTCTGAAAAACTACTTACGAAATTTCAAGAACACGACTAAAACCGTGTACGTTGGGACAATCATCAAAATTTGTAATTATATCATGAATATTTCTTGTTTCATTCCATTTTTAAGTGAAAAAATGCCATACGGACCAAAACCATCCTCTCCTGGGGACTGCACAAAGATTTATAAGGTCACATGTGGGTATACTCTCGATCTCTGTAGATGCAAACTGGAACCTACAGAAGTTGCAGCGGAAATTTCCAGCATGGGGTTGTCACTAACGTACCGGGTGATTGTGTAAGTTTCGTAACGTACACACACACTCTATATGCAATGCCTCTGCGACGTGCATGGCGTAGTCGCTGGCGGCGCAGTGTACCTGTGTATCGCAGTTTGAAGGCGATTGATATAGACTTGGCTGGGCAGTTTAATAAGCAGCAATTGATTGGTGGTCCAAATGTTTTTCGTGGACTGCATCTGAACTTCACTTGTGATGTTCAGGCTGTTTTTGGAGGTAGTACATGGCTCACACTGGCTGTTGTATGGGGCAACCAAGCAGATTATGGTGGCCTTGAAGCTTTTCCAGATGCTAAAATTTTGGCTTGGAAAACATGGAGTATAGCAGAGACTACAGGACTGTTGGCTAAACAGCCTTATGGTACGCTTGTTCCAAGCATGCCGTTTGTTTTGACAACGAGAAAGAAGAAAAAATTAAATGCTGATGAGTACCTGTTTATATGGGCTAAAGTCGGGAATGGCAATTGTAAAATATATATATATATATATATATATATATATATATATATATATATATATATAGAGAGAGAGAGAGAGAGAGAGAGAGAGAGAGAGAGAGAGAGAGAGAGAGAGAGAGAGAGAGGCTTAAAATACACCATCTAGTCGAAACTGGTGTCACTGTTAACTCAGTTGGACGAAGATGGTTTAATACCAACTTCTCCATAGTGCAGGCAACTGTGTAAATGATGCACTCCAATAGATATTTCACATAGGAAAGATATGGATTAATTCTTCCTCAACGTCCAGGTCGCCAGGTCCACGTAGATGGAGCAATTAACATGGATGGAAGACGGAATTGATTGGAGTCTTATGCAATAAACCACTCCACCCTTAACGTGCAGGTTATTTCCCTAGTCATTGAAATTTTAAAGCAAGGTTAAGAAGGATTACGATTTAGAGATCCATTGACAACCGGGTCATTAGAGGTGACGCACGAATTCACAGTCGAACAAGATCGAGGAGGAAATGCGCTGGGTCCTTTTCTGGGTTCTGTTTGAGGCAGTCTTCCAGGAGCCAATCAGAATTACATTATGAAAAAATGTATATATGCTGCGAGTCCCATACCTTAATCAATGCGCCACGTCGTTTGTTAATATTCCAAGTAAGTAGATTAATCTTTAACCCTAAGTTTGGTTTGTACATTGCACTCCTTTACTACGGATAGTCCTATTGTAGGTGACACGTGAGCTCCTTCCTCTGACATTTTAACTAACTTACCCCCTCAGGTAATCTATAGTCAAAGGAGGACACCGAACCACTTGACATTTTTCACATTCAAAATAACTAGCACATTTCGAAATTCATTCTTATTTAATGATAATGCAATCCTCTGAATAGTGGTGACGATTATAATCAATGGAACAGGTCTGTAAGGTAGAATGGAGAGAAATTTCGAACTTTATAATCTTTTCCAAGTCATACCTACGGACCATACAAAAAGAAAGTATCGCAATCAGATCGTTTTTAAGAACAAGAAAGGAAGAGGGGGTTTACCGTCCTGTCCGCGAAGAGTTCATTACGGACTGAGCACAAGCCCGGATTTGGAAGCTTGACGAAGCAAATACGCCGCGACATTTACAAAGGGACCACTTTGGAATTGGTTTATCAATTTTGTAAAACCACGGAAAACCTAAATCTGGATGGCTGGTCGAACATTTCAATCGCGGTCCACTACGTTAATCTCTCTCGTTTTGCATAAAATACGTTCCGAGCACATGTAAAACCGCCGTACAAAAAATTTGTCACCAGCGACAGACATCAGGCTAATACCGCGTAACACTCATCCAATATCGGCACAGGCCTCTATTCAGCTAGGAAGAAAGTTAATCCGGCTGACGTCACCCACTGCTGGTTAGATCCCGTACAGCTACCGAAGCAAGGAGCTGATTGTCACGTTTCGCCGGGTGTTCTAAAGCCGAGTATTAGTCAAACCACAAAAGTAAGTGTGCAGCAACGGCAACACGGCTGTTGTCACTATGGATGTCACCGTGTGTCCAGAATTTAAAGTTCCGTCGACAACAGCGGTATCAGACAGGGAACAGAAGTTCGGATTACGAAAGGATGGGAAAGGAAATCGACCGCACCCTTTTGAAAGGAACCAACTCGACATTTGGCCGGGACGATTTAAGAAAACTACGTAAAACCTACATCAGAATGGCCGGACGGGTATGAATCGTCGCCCTCCCGAATGCGAATCCACTGTGCTAACCACTGCACCACCACCTCGCACGTTTATTAAAATGTACAAGAGAGAGGAATACTCGGCCGTGGTCGTCAAGAATCACACGTATTGTTCCTCCAGTCAACATCGCTCTTTCTGAACACATACTAATCGTGCATGGATGTACGTGATATCGTTAGAAAGGTTTTTTAAGCGGCTTCAGATACTGCATACCGATTTCGCGCTAAAACTTACTGTTTCTGGATAATTCATTATAAAAAGACTTTTACTATCATAGGCAAAAGGGCTTCATGGGTGCCCAGCGTCATACCTATGTTTTAAGAAGCTACGTTATTAATCACGAATAAGAGACTCCCTTTTCACATTTTCTTATTACAAATACCATTTTATTTGTTTTAAAGTACTTATTAACTGGATAATTTGTTACGCAGCGCGTTGCGGTAGTCCGTAATCTCTGCCCTTCGAACAGTTGAATTTACCCTCAATGAATATACTTTCCGAAGCGACAAACATCCTGTAAGATTCTTACATTCATTAAATCGGTCAGGATTACCGACAAATAAACTTATAATAAAGAAAAACACTATTGCCATGTTGGTAAGAAACTTGAGGGCTAAACAGGGCTTAGTCAACGCAGCGCTCATGGTAGTAACAAAACTCAATGAATTTAAAATTAATGCACTGCTGGCTGACAGCGGGAAATACCAAGCATAACAATTAACACTGTGTGATACAAGCATGCCTTTTCAATTGACAAGAAGACGGTTGCCTATTAAAATCTCATTTCGGATCACTAAAAATGTGCCGCAGGGACAAACACTTCAAAAATCAGGAATGTATCTACCCAACCCCGTCATGACACGTGGACAATTTTGTGTGCCCTATTCAAGAGTAACTAAATTAACTAACATTCTGTATCCTTTAAAGAAAATAAAAAACAGAAACTACACGAAGATTAGATTCTTACGTCAAAATTCGAGATGTTGTAATGCTCTGTAAAGAATATTGTTCAAAATTATGTGCATGTAAATATATATGCAAGGATGTATCGTATAGCGAAGATTATTATTTCACATCGTTCTGTTGATTTTTCAATATGTTTCTCTTCATTCCCACAACTACTTTTACCCCAACGAGTACACTTATTCCAAATACTGTCATTATTAAAAGTTATAAAAGAGCGACAGTTTCGCACCGGTCGCCTGGTGTTGAGATAAACGTCCTTGTTCAAGTCCAAGGTAACGTGAAAGATGGTCCACCCAAATAACGATAAGAAAAACACGATCAAAACGCTACATAACCACCTGCAGCATTCAATACCCTCCACACAATGTGAGTTAAACGCCTCATTGGGCATCGGTCCGCTCGACGCTTCCCATCATTTGAAAAGAAGCTGATTCGCGATCATCGGACGCCACTTCAGGCCTTACCGACGAGCTTCTGTGTTGTATGAGCCACTGAAGACGTGCAGCCAGAACATTATGACCACCGACCTACTGTCGGTGTAAACCCGTCCGGGCGATAGCTGCGTCACTTGGCGAGGAATGACTGATAGACACACGCACAGTGCATGCAGTATCAGTGAGAGGGCTGCCTGTGAGTAAATGGGGAAGAGCGCGCGGTCTATCTGAGTTTGTCGCAAGGCCCGGAGGATCGACACGAGCATTTCGAAAAGTGCACGACTTGTTGGGTGTTCGAGCAGCGCTGTGGCGAGTGCCTTTAACACGTGGGGAAACTAACGTGAAACCATGTCCAGGAGTCGTAGGGTTGGCCGGCCACTCCTCAATACAAATGTCGGACATCGTAGGCTGGGCAAACTGGTGCAACAAGACAGGCGGCGAACTGTGGAGGAACTAACATCAGACTTTAAAGCTGGGCATCGTACAAGTGTGTCTGAACACACAGTGCACCAAACTCTCCCAACGATGGGCCTCCGCAGCCGACGACCCACGTATATGCCATTGTCAACACTACGACATCGGCAACTACGACTGAGTCGAGCGCGTGATCATTGGCGTTGGACGTTGGGCAGTGGCAGAGCGTCGCTTGGTCTGATGATTCCCGATACCTTCTTCATCATGCCGATGGGAGTTGCGAATCCGTCGCCTTCCAGGAGAACAGCTCCTTGACACATGCACTGCGGGTCGGAGACAAGGTGGCGGCGGCTCCGTTATGCTCTGGGGAACAATCACTTGGGCATCCATGGGTCCAGTGCAGCTCGTGCAAGGCGCCATGACGGCCAACGAGTACCGGGCGCTAGTGTCATACCATGTACGCTGCTTCATGAAGATCATGTTTCCAGACGGCAGGGGCATTTTTCAGCAAGATAATACGCCGTGTCACAATGCCAGGAGTGTAATGCAGTGGTTCGAGGAACACAGTGGCGAGTTCCAATTGATGTGCTGCCCCCACTTCGCCAGATCTGAACCCGATCGAACACATCTGGCATGTGACTGAACGTGGCATCAGAGCTCATCGGCCCCCTCCCCGAGGTTTACTGCAATTAGTTGACTGTGTGCAGATGTGGTGCCAAGTCCCTCCAGCAACACACCAAGGCCTCACTGCTTCCATGCCACGACGCGTCGTCGCTGTTATCTGTGCTATGGGTGGGCCTACCGGCTGTTAGGTAGATGGTCGTACCGCTCTGGCTGATCATTGTACGTGAGCCGCTGTGACAGATGGCCTCTTGCGGGGTATCCGACTCCGTATGTCCGTTGCGTGCAGTTCCCTTAGCAATGTTCACTCGTGAGTGGGTGAGATTGACTTTCGGCAGCAATTGCTGTCGAGTTTGGAACAGATTATTGTCGACAAGGCGTAACACACGTCGGTTAGGATGTTTCTCCGACCAATTTTCTTACGCCATTTTACATGGTTGCGAGCAGTACACCATTCCTTGTAGACACGTTGGGCATTCGACGTTGATACATAAAGAAAACGGGCAACTGCATTCACGGTGTGGTCATGGGCAGGTCCAAACACGGTAACTCCCTCCTACGGTTCTATCACGACTCCACGTCTACCCATCTTACTGCGCCGTTTCCGTACATCAGACAACATAAACACCGCTTCAGTGCCATGAATGAAGCCGTCCTCACAGAGGACAAGACTGCTAACGTTGACGTGGACGCGAACAGGGCATCCTATCTTGCGAGAGACAGCGCCTTTCGCACACGGGACCAGCTGGTGAACGTGATTAACTCGACTCGTCATTAACTGGACTGAATTTTCATCCTATTTACGATTTGAAATGGAATATAGCTAAGGTATAGTGTCTAATTTCAGTTTGCGCATGCGTAATATCCATATTCTCGATGTCTCATTGACTACCAACACTCTGCACTACGTACTTCATCACATAGAATTCAAAATAGAGATTCGTTTCGTAATTTTATTCGGACGGAAGAGGAGATTTTTTCGAAGCTGATGATCATCATTCAAAAAGATATTTACCGGCGACACACAGTTCATAAAGCCAGAGATAGGTATATATATTTTACAGAAAGTTTCAAAGTATCAAAAGCTTTCAGCGTGCGACTTTTGTTTACTTTCAGACGTAGACTGACAGTCACCGCAAGATTTAGGGAAACATTCCAATCGTTGGCCTATGCGACAAGAATTGTAGCAAACTCATTATTCATAATAAATAACATCGAGTTTTGCGATACTTCCGTTAAATGAATAAGAAAAACACAGTCTTTTAAAAAACAAAAGGTGAAAAAATTGGAAGGAGGTGGGCCGAACCTGCTGCTTCACAGCTCATCAGCTCACGTCGCTATCAACTTCGCTACAGTTTGGACGCAGCAACTGGACCTCGGTAAATGACATACAATGTTGAAAGAATGCATCTACAAATATCATTTTTGACATATAATATGCAAACTGTACAAAAAAAGACTCTATTTGGATATATCATTACTATGCTAGAGCGTCCGCCTGCTTAGCAATAGGTTACATGCTTGCCTCCTATGCAGCGGGCCCGGGTTCGATTCCCGGCCGGGTTGGAGATTTTCTCCCCTCGTGGACTGGGTGTTGTGTTGTCCTCATCATCACTTCATCCCCATCACTGGCACGCGAGTCTCCCAATGTGGCGGCGACTGTAATAAGACTCGCACACGGCGGCCGAACTTCCCCGGACGGGGCCTCCCGACCCGCAATGCTACACGATCATTTCATTTTTTTGTGCTATAGCATTGAAGCAATGTATTTTCGTAGCACACAAGTTATAACACAAAAAACCTCAACTACCGGAAACCTTTAGCTACCGACATCTAGTTCCCTGTCGTCTTATCACAACAAATCGTAGCTAAAACGACGCGTTTTCGACAAATCTTCAATTTAATTGAGCTCTGAAACAGCTTATATTCATACCACGTACTCTATAAGAAAGAAAACCGACCACATACGCTTTTTAACGCCATACAATATGGCGGCTCTTATGTTCTGCTTATAACGTAAAACAATGTCGCCGCCATGTTCCTCTCCACGAGGCAAAAATCAGACATGGCAGGTTTTTAATTTCACTTTTCGCAGTGTAGTGAAATGTAGAATTCCACGCTGCGATGTCACCAATCAACCCTCGTCCACGTGCGTTTTCACGTCCGGTGGGACGACAGCTTTACGACAACGGTGAAGGGCCACGCGCCAGATGGTACCCCTTCCAAGCCATAAGCAGCGCTCCAAATCGATCGGTATGCTCTTTTAAGGGGGTGACTAATAATCTGTCTGGCGAACTTATACGGATGGCCTCACACTGCTTCACGCCGTTTCTGAACAGTCGAGTACGAATTAACGTAATCTCTGCGGGAACGACGCAGAAGCCACTTCGTGGCTTTGCACGAAACATGTCGACAAAGACTCCCGGAGCGGAATTGGCGAGGGTTAACTCTGCGGGCTGCCTACACGAAGAACAGAATAGGCAGGCGCGGTAAGTTGGCAAACAACTGGGTCTGCTCCGAGAAGCGGGATTACGCAATCGTGAGTGAAGTAAGCGAGACATTCCACAATGCAGTGGTAAATACACCAGGCTGAGGATCTGAAGGCAGGAGGAAGGAAGAGGCGTGGGAGTGCGAGGGGGACGGGAAGAGGGGTGGGAGGAAGGGGGGGGGGGGAAGAGCGTAGGGCGCCGACTTCGTTACTCATCTCAGACACAACAAGGGGACGACTAATTACCGACCGGCGGCGGCGTAGCTTTACACGCAGCGAGTGAATGCCCGCGCCCAAGCAACGCTTCTGCCCGTGCGAAACTTTTCCGAGCGACTGCTAATTAAGTTCCGGCGGATCGCGAGAATAAGACGGCGCCGGTGGCGCCATGGTGGTGGTGGTGGTGGTGGTGGTGGTGGTGGTGAATGCTTGGGTCTGCGGACTCCGCTATCCCTAGAAAAGCGGCAGGGAGCAGCGACAGGGGAAGAAAGAAAGAAAGTAAAAAAAAAAAAAAGAGAGAAGAGGAGCAAGGCAGCGACTTATCTAGTATCGCCAGCATCGTGTAATTAAACTACGTCGCCATCTGCATTCTTGACTCCTGAAAGGCGGAGATCTCCGCGGAATTTGCATGCGAATTGCCCCTCGCTGCGATCTCTCACGCCGCCCTTGCTTCCGGGGGGCCATAAACAACGGTGGCGCCGCTCGACGACCAGTTCACGAAAAGCTACTAGCGGACCAGGGTCTCGTTTCGGAGAGCGAGGACAGGATTAGCCAGCGATGCAGGGGAACCTGCCTGTACCGGTGGGAAAGGCACGTGAACTCGTTACAACTGCAGACGATCTGTACGAGGGTGGTTTGATAACATGGCAAATTTCCATGAAAGAATGGAAGATTTCTGTTGCGCCTTCATGATCGGTAACCCCAATTATTCCACATATTATATGAAGAATTTCAACTACGTATAGCATACAGTTCATTTATAAGGTGCCAGGACATGCGCACTTACACGTTAGCTTACCAGCATTAGTATTAATAATAAAGGGACTGGCAAGGGCATCAGATCATGACTCTATTGAATTATGATAAATATGAGGCACTCTCGAGCAATACTCCCTGCATGTCTCCATGATTCAGCCACTAACTTAAAGCGTTGGTGAAAAGCGTCGGAAGTTGAGAATTGTAGAATGTAAAGTCTGCAGATGGCCGTAGCTCGCCTGGCCGCCGTGGGCGGCAGGTAGCGGTCACCGTAAACGCGGGACGATACGGCGCTTTTGGGGGTAGCCCGGCAACCGGAGCCACCTGTGCTGGGCAGCACGTGGCGAAGACGAAATTTCGTTGGCCTAGGGGCGTTATAACCTACTCGATCATTGGGTAGAGCTCAGTGGAGCGATTTCGGCGATGATAGAGCGTTCGACATTGGCCGAAACTGAGTATTCTTCCGCCGCGTTTTCGTACGCGTGGGAGACGAGAGAATTGTGAAGGGACTTCGAGTTCAGCCATCGAGTGGTACGGACTTGGAGACGGCGTCTTGGCCATCGTCTTCGAACGGAGATATACGGTCTGTATCGCAGCACTGCACCAACGCGTGTTCCGTGCAGAGTTCGGCGGTTAGAGCTCTTTGTGTGCTCAGAAGTGAGACTTTGGCTCTGAGCACTATGGGACTCAACTGCTGAGGTCATTAGTCCCCTAGAACGTAGAACTAGTTAAACCTAACTAACCTAAGGACATCACAAACATCCATGCCCGAGGCAGGATTCGAACCTGCGACCGTAGCGGTCTTGCGGTTCCAGACTGCAGCGCCTTTAACCGCACGGCCACTTCGGCCGGCAGTGAGACTTTCACCAACGATTAACCACTTCCAACTACTTACTTAATATTCTTGATCTGGTAGTTATCCTTGCGAGGTGCCGAATATTTATCAACGCAGCTGCCGGTAATAGGGGCGCGTAATTGCAAATTGTTAATGTGCCATTCTCAGGAGTGTGTGGGTGGATAAAGAGATGCACTTTTTTTTTTTGCAAATTTTGGCAGTTGTGGGGAACATAAAATTAAAATGCCAATATTACATTCGAATTATCGACTGCATTGCAGCTAGCATTTACCCTGTCCCAGTAAGCTTTACATGTACTCTAGTCACTGCACAGCTTGCCCAGATGGGAAGAAAAGAAGTTTTGCAGTATTCTATGTCAGCGACGGACAAATAAGCTTGCACATTATCGACAGCCGTCAAAATTGGTCAGTATGTCGACTGCGTTTGAAACTGGAAAAACTTAGTTTCGTACTGACATTCAACATTTTTATTTGAAGTGTTGGACTGCTGCACAAATCAAAACAAATTGGATGAGGTTCACACCGACTCCGCATCATCTTTGAAAACCGTTTACTTCTGGATTAATGACTTCAAAGGTGGTCGCACACTAACTGAAGACGAAGCTCGCTTCGGCCATCCAATTGACGTCACCAGAAAGTAAACCATAGGCAAAATCCGTGATATGGTAATGCAAGGCTGTTGAATAAAAATTCGTGGGACTGATGAGACTGTAGACATCTCTACTAAGTGAATGCATAATATCCTGCATGGAAAATAAGCTATGATAAAGTTGTGTGCGAGGTGAGTGCTGCGGTTGCTCACTGTTGACCAAAACCGCATACGGCACAACATTTCAGAACAATGTCTGGCGATGTTAACGCAATCCGCAAGACTGTTTGCGCCAATCTGTGACCATTGATGAAACTTGGATCCATCATTATACATCAGAGTCAAAACAGTGCACAAAGGCTGGTGAAAGTGCACCGAAGAAGGCAAAGACCATTTTGTTCAAAATGGTTCAAATGGTTCTGAGCACTATGGGACTTAACAGCTGTGGTCATCAGTCCCCTAGAACTTAGAACTACCTAAACCTAACTAACCTAAGGACAGCACACAACACCCAGTCATCACGAGGCAGAGAAAATCCCTGACCCCGCCGGGAATCGAACCCGGGAACCCGTGCGTGGGAAGCGAGAACGCTACCGCACGACCACGAGCTGCGGACGACCATTTTGTCAGCTGCTGAAGTGATGGCTACTGTTTTTTGGTATTCCCAAGGAACAACCCTCATAGATTACTTGGAAAAAGGCAAAATCAGAAGTGGACTGTATTATGCTTCATTGTTGGATCTTTCGAAACTTCCGTTCGTTGGAAAAAAGACCAAGGTTGGCACGCAACGAAGTGCTCTTTCACGAGGATAATACACCATCCCACACAGCGGCGATGACAATGGCGAAAGGGCATGAACTGGGCTTTGAATTCGATCCTCTTCACCAGATTTAGCCCCAAGTGACTTTTTCCTTTTCCCTATCTTGAAATTGTGGTTTGCTGAGAAGAAATTTTCATCAAATGAGAAAGTGGTAGTGGCAGTCAACGAGTATTTTGTAGCAGCAGTCAACTAGTATTTTGCAGACTTTGACACAAACTATTTCTCCGATGGGATGATAAAAGCTACAGAATCGCTTGACCAAGTCTACATCCCTCAAAGGAGACTATGCCAAGAAGAAAGGTGAGTTGTTTATGAAACGAACATTTTTTCTTCCTTTTTTATCAGACGTATAAAACCGCCCTCGTAACATTTGCAAACAACCTCTCAAACTCCTAAATCACGCATGTAGGAGAACAGGCAAGATTTCTAAATTACGCTTGTCGACCGACACCGTGTCGTGCTGACTGCGCGTAATACGTTTCGTAACTCGCAACTCAGTGCAGTGAATCACTGAACTCAGAGGTAAGAGAGAGAGAGAGAGAGAGAGAGAGAATCTACCATGGCTTACTTACATATTACCTGCACAAATCAGTTGTGTGAGCACGAGCGAGAAATTTAAAAAATATTGATCTTTATCTTGCCGAAGCACAAATATCTCTTTCGTCTTACATATTTAGCGACATACGCAACAACAAAAAGATATAAGCATACGAAATTGGATCAGCACGAAGAACTTTAGAGACACATCGAACACTTATTAGACACAAAAGTAACGTGACTAGTGCAACAAGTTGTGACTAGATCGAACTCAATTTGCATATGTATGAGCATACACAGTAGAGTTCCACACTCAGACGTGTGTAGGAAAGTTTCACCATAATTTAAATGTGGATAATGCCACATAACAGGAATGATTAGGAGCGAAATTATGGAGGCCTTTCATTACAGTTATTCCTGTACAACACTAAACTCAACTATAGAGAAACTGAATATCGCAGGGTAACGTTTCATAGCGATATGAACTGGGCTTTCATATCTACATCTACCTCGATACTCTGCAAATCACACTTAAGTGCTTGGCAGAGGGTTCATCGAACCACCGTCACAATAATTCTCTATCATCAGCTCTCGAACAGCGCGCGGAAGAAACGAACTACCACATCTTTCAGCGCGAGCTAAAATCAACTGCAGTGAGGGCGTACTGGCGACTTCGATTTATGACGCCGATGCTAAAGACGCTGATACTTTAAAACAAAATAAATACAATGGTGGTTTGAGGCACAAACCACTGGAACTCAAACGGTTAAGGAATAAATTTCCATCGCCAGTTGTACAGATGTCAGAAGGGTTTTTGTTTCAACACCACACCCGTTTCCAAAACTCAGCATTAGTTAACGCGCCGCGTGAAACTTCGATATAGCAATGGCTATCAGTCAAGAGGAACTGATTCAAATCCATATACAGTAAGGCAAATTTGCGTTCATCCTAAGTATTCGTAAGACATACAAGAATGGTCGAATGGTGTCTCCGAAAAAGTTGCACTGCATGTAGATTTAGTGGGTACTCGCCTCTAATAATACCGATGTGAACGGGACTCTGAAAATCAACATAAATAGGGACTTCGCATTCGAGTCCTGAGTCGCAACGAAATAAAAAGTTCTTCCACACTTGGAAATCTCATTTCTTTCTGGCAGCATAACATTACGATCCCGAGCATGAAATTTCATGGAAAAAACCTGCACCCAAATGGGCTTACAAGTACATAATGGAACGCGTGTCATATTTAAGAATTAATCCGACGCTCCTTGGCAGATAATTTCATATTTAAGAATGAGAACTGCGAACTGTGAATGTTCAACTACATTAATTCGTTTTGCTACTAACTGGTTTTGTGCTTGTAACTACGTCAGTAAAGAAAACACCTCCTCAGATACACGTTCATAAACTTACAGATTCTCGTACGACGTTCAGAAGCCTGAAACGATGCGGAGACCATTAGTTCGTTTTCTGGTGGTTTCCAAAATTAAATTTTTTTAGCCATTGTCGTTTTGAGTGGAAGGCCACTCGCAAGTTTTGAGACTACGAGGAAAGTCTTGATGCTAAGGTGGACACTAGTTCTACGAAACATTTAGAGCAAACGTATCTTCTCGACATCGAACTCTCTTGTCCCGGTTCCGTAACTATTTACCTTTAAGTTGGCTCCGCCTAAGCAGCAGTTGTCGTAGTCTCACATACGTGGTACTAAGGAACTGAATAGCAATGACTTTTAACTCCGTCGAATCCACAGACTAGAAAGTGTTGAACGGACGCAAAGTAAGAATTCATCTGTGTAAATTGGAGATCACTCTGGATAAAGCGTCAGAGAGAACGATGAAGTGTAATTCTCTTCCTCACCAAGCAAGCGCATCAGATAGTGAAATTGACAACGCAAACCATGTTAGTGTGCTCAGGACGTAGAACTTTGTAAGTAATTAACCATAATTCTCTAAAATATTTCCTTGCTCTTCGCATCTCTCTCTCTCTGGTAGACAGCGAATTGCTTCATAAAGGCGCACGGTGATTATCCAGGCCTTCCCCTTCACAAAGGTGGCATCGCATAATAGGGGTACAAGAAAAGGCGCTGACAGCCGTGGCGTTCAAACAACAGCGGACACAGCGGGTTTACAATGCTAAGCTAAATGAGTGTACGCCTCTCTGCGTGTACTTCCACCCCTCGCCATACCTCTATTCGTGGGTGGCCTGCTGTTGGTGAAACGGTTTTGTACAAGTTTTCATTTCCGCTGCAGCGACGGAGAATGAAATCAGTGTTATTTCGTGCTAATAAAAAGTGATTGTTATTCAAGAAGAAAAGCACTGAATGGGACGAAAAAGTTATTAAGTTTCCTCGAGCCTGATTCATCGCGTCCTCTGCCCAGTAACTTACTATTGCAGCAGTTCTTCGCATATAGTTTGTCTCACTTTCATCCAAGCCCACTCTCTGTCTCTCCACAAGGTAAGATACAAACATACGCCGTGTGGATAGCGGCCTGGCGCAAGTCTGCTACTATGACGATATTCGCAGCTCTGAGTGTTCATTTCGCTGTTTATTTTATTCAAATAACTTCTCATACGGCCTAGTAATGACTGAGTGGACTCTCAACGTAAACACATACAAATTTATGGTTGTCATCCGGAATCTTCGAACGAGTAGACAGTGACGCTAACACTGAGCACAGAGGTGGTTATAAATACGTGGCATGAGTGTGTGAAACTGATTCATAACGAATAACAGCGCGTATTCGACGCGACCTTGGGAACTTAGGGACCCGGTCTCTTCCCATGCGATTTCCATATTTTTGGATCCATGAGGAAATAGAGTCAGGCCGTCGATTTGTGTCGGGAGACGAGGTTAGACGTCTGGGTACAGGCATGGTTCCTTAGGCAACCCAAACATTTTTCCATGAAGGCACTGACAGTCTTGTCTCACAGTGGGCTAAATGTATTACCGGTTATCGCGATTACTTTCGATATAACACATTGTTTATTTATATTTGCCCATCTGTCTCGTTTTCATCTGACTGCCCCTTGTATAAATACAGAAACTTTCCGGCAGATTAAGACTGCGTACCAGACCCGGACTCGAATCTGCGACCTTTGTCTTTCGCAGACTAGTGCTCTGCCGACTAAGCTATCCAAGAACGACTCACGACCCGTCCTCCACAGCTTTAGTTCCGCCAGTACCTCATCTCTACCTCCAAGCTTCACGGAAGTTATCCTGCCACCTTCCGGGACTAGCACTCCCGGAAGAAAAAATATCTGGGAGACATGGCTTAGTCACGGCCGCGGCCTGTGGAGTTTTTTCCAGAATGAATTTCCACTCTGCAGCATAGTGTGTGCCGATCTGAAACTTCAAAAAAAAAAAAAAAAATGGTTCAAATGGTTCTGAGCACCATGGGACTTTACTTCTAAGGTCATCAGTCCCCTAGAGCTTAGAACTGCTTAAACCTAACTAACCTAAGGGCGTGACACACATCCATGCCCGAGGCAAGATTCGAACCTGCGACCGTAGCTGTCGCGCGGCTCCAGACTGTAGCGCCTAGAACCGCTCGGTCAACCCGGCCGGCGTATAACTTCATGTGGTTGTTCCGTGTCCCATATTTTCAAATTATGACGGTTTACCTTTACATTTAAATGGAATGTTTCCTGGTCACTAAACACTAAGCGTGGAAGAAAACAGCCATCCTCCATCTTGCCATGAACGAAATTACGGAACTCCAAACGTTGTGGTTTGTCACCTCCATGAAGAGCTTGCAATAGCTGAATTTTGTATGGTTTCATGTGTAAACGTCGACGCAACACATGCCAGACGGACATCGGGGGCGTGTTGAGCTGTCGAGCTGCACGGCGAACGTATTTCTGTGGACTCCCTGTGAAACTATGGCGGATGCGTTCGACGTCTCTGTCAGACACTTGGGGACGGCCCGACGATTTGTCTTTACACAATCAACATGTTTCTCGGAATTGTTCATGCCAGCATCTAAAGCTCTGTGCTGCAGGAGGATCCACACCGTACCTAGTACGGAAGTCACGCTGAACAGGCATTACTGACCCGCACTGCGCAAAACGTAGAGCACAAAACGCTTTTTGTTGTCCCGGCAGCATTTTTCTTGAACTGAAGTGGGCGCACACTGCTGCTGCCTAGCGGGAACCACGTCAAACTCGAAAGTTTGCTGTTTCGAACAGTATGTTGTTCACGCACATAAAAAAAATGGTTCAAATGGCTCTGAGCACTATGGGACTCAACTGCTGTGGTCATAAGTCCCCTAGAACTTAGAACTACTTAAACCTAACTAACCTAAGGACAGCACACAACACCCAGCCATCACGAGGCAGAGAAAATCCCTGACCCCGCCGGGAATCGAACCCGGGAACCCGGGCGTGGGAAGCGAGAACGCTACCGCACGACCACGAGATGCGGGCTCACGCACATAATTCAAGTAACAAAATGGTTACGATTTTTTTTAAAATCGGATGATTCTTTTTTATACACTCTGTACACACTTTACTAATGAAATCACGGCGGAATTAGCGACAGAATGTATCCCGGATACTACCAACACAAACCTTTCATTACGTTAGACCAATTCCAGTGGTCGCTGCAAAGCTGTAACATAATAGTGCCTGTAGCGGTGAGGCTTTACATCCATCAGGAGTCGTGATTTCGGGAGGGAGGTAACATTAGCAGAGTGCTTCGTCACTCGGCTGTAGTGATTCGGCAAATGCGTGAAAATCGGCGAAGTGTGACGAACGGGCGACAAGTGGATGCTAATGGAAGCGAGCGGCGGCGGGGCGCGTTCCCGGTCCGGGCCGAGCCGGTCGGCGCGCTCTCGCAGGCGCCGCGCGGGTACAGTTAGCAGTGGGCGGGCGCGACCTATTTTCGCGACGCGGAGGCGGCGACGCTTCGGCGCCCGGTGCCCTCGTCCACGTCCACCCTGGCGCAGCCTCCGGCCTAGCGTGACGGGCACTGCTCCCTGCCGCGCGGCGCGGGGGGAGCCGCGACGCGACACGACGCGCTCCCGTCACGGTGCACACCGCCGCTGACCAAAGTCAACGAACGTGCTGGCCGCTCTCATCTTCTGTGTGTGCGCTGCCTAAAGCCGTCGGCACACGGACCGTGCATCCGAACGTTGAGCGTTGACCGTGCCGAGTTTCTGACGTCATAGCGTGGAGTAGCACGTTCGGGGGTCTTTCCGAACGTGCAGGGCAATATCCGGCATGTCAGATATTCTGAGCGTGCATCTGAGCGTTGACCAATGAGATGGAACAACGCCACCTACGTCACACGCAAGCCGTCTCCCTTCAGTACAGAGTTGTCAGGCGCCATATTGGCATTCATTTCAAGCCTATATGTATATATGCCGTTTCTGAGCACCAGCAAATTGAGGATCACTGGAAAGCCCGTTGTTAGTTGTGTAATTCGATCCAATAAATTAATGAGAAACATCATATTCGAAGCCAAAGAATTATTGCAACTTGCGTATTATGAGAGTAGGCTATATGAAGGCAGCGACACACTGAAGATCCACCCAAAACGCTCTGTTCTTGGTACAGTTTGTTATATTTAAATTTCAATTAGTAACGTAATTAAGTACGATTAACGTTTTTACCAATGGCTAAGATAAAATGACGCAGTGCAGAGGTACTGTTGGTTTAGCGTAGTGAGTAGCGTCTCTCTCAAGTAATGGTTATTTGTTGGGGCGGTAGTTCGTGTCGTAACACTTCCAAATTTTTTTTCCTAACATTCGCGTTTTTATTAGGTTCTGATGCTTCATTAGTTTAATATAAGTTTATACTATAATATTTGATGTTATGTAAATATAAGTTCACCTTTTTTTGAGGGGTGACTTTGTCCGATTGGCTTAACCTACAGGACGGCTTGCACTACTTGTATAAAGATATTTTGCTCCTTTTACGCTTCGCAATTCACATGTTGCAAAGATTCTGCTACTGGGTAGGAACAGTGACCAAGTAAGACTGACCTTGGGGTTTTACTAAAATATGGGAATGATGAAATAATGTTTATCTTATGCGGAGAAGTATTTCAAATTTGTACCACACTGTTTGTAATGGAACATTTATAAGCCTGTGTCCTTATTGATTGGACATGGTACTTTCCTTTTCGTCGACAATGAACGAAATGTGCGTTTTAATAGAGCTAACGTGTGAATTTTACGCACGCCCGTTGAGTAAACAGTGTGATTTACGAACTAGAAACATCCCGCAACTGCCGCTGGAGTGCGTTGCGATCGCGTATACCACATTGGGGCCCACGTACCGTATGCACAAGTCGCATCGTTCCTGAGCGTTCAGCAGCACGTTGATCTTGGCACTCTCAACGTTATCGTTCGACAGCACGGTCCGTGTGCCGACGGCTTTAGACGTCGACACTCGCACCGTGCCGTACGGGCCCTGAGATGAACTTGTGACGTCACACTAGTCGCCTTGTCCGCCACACTTCGGGAACGCTCAGCTGTGTGCGGGGAAATAGATACACTACTGGCCATTAAAATTGCTACACCACGAAGATGACGTGCTACAGACGCGAAATTTAACCGACAGGAAGAAGATGCTGTGATATGCAAATGATTAGCTTTTCAGAGCATTCACACAAGGTTGGCGCCGGTGGCGACACCTACAACGTGCTGACACGAGGCAAGTTTCCAACTCATTTCTCATACACAAACAGCAGTTGACCGGCGTTGCCTGGTGAAACGTTGTTGTGATGCCTCCTGTAAGGAGGAGAAATGCGTACCATCACGTTTCCGACTTTTATAAAAGTCGGATTGTAGCCTATCGGGATTGCGGTTTATCGTATCGCGACATTGCTGCTCGCGTTGGTCGAAATCCAATGACTGTTAGCAGAATATGGAATCGGTGGGTTCAGGAGGGTAATACGGAACGCCACGCTGGATCCCAACGGCCTCTTATCACCAGCAGTCGAGATGACAGGCATCTTATCCTCATGGCTGTAACGGATCGTGCAGCCAAGTCTCGATCCCTGAGTCAACAGATGGACACTTTACAAAACAACAACCGTCTGCACGAACAGTTCGACGACGTTTGCAGCAGCATGGACTATCAGCTCGGAGACCATGGCTGCGGTTACCCTTGACGCTGCATCACAGACAGGAGCGCCTTCGATGGTGTACTCAACGACGAACCTGGGTGCACGAATGGCAAAACGTCATTTTTTCGGATGAATCCAGGTTCTGTTTACAGCATCATGATTGTCGCATCCGTGTTTGGCGACATAGTGGTGAACGCACATTGCAAGCGTGTATTCGTCATCGCCATACTGGCGTATCACCCGGCGTGATGGTATGGGGTGCCATTGTTTGGTTGGTTGTTTTGGGGAAGGAGACCAGACAGCGGGTTTTGGGGAAGGAGACCAGACAGCGGGGTCATCGGTCTCATCGGATTAGGGAAGGACGGGGAAGGAAGTCGGCCGTGCCCTTTGAAAGGAACCATCCCGGCATTTGCCTGGAGCGATTTAGGGAAATCACGGAAAAACTAAATCAGGATGGCCGGACGCGGGATTGAACCGTCGTCCTCCCGAATGCGAGTCCAGTGTCTAACCACTGCGCCACCTCGCTCGGTGTGCCATTGGTTACACGTCTCTCTCATCTCTTGTTCGCGTTGGCGCCACTTTGAAGAGTGGACGTTAGATTTCAGATGTGTTACGACCCGTGGCTCTACCCTTCATTCGATCCCCGCGAAACCCTACATTTCAGCTTGATAATGCACGACCGCATGTCCTGCGGTCCTGTACGGGCTTTTCTGGATACAGAAAATGTTCGACTGCTGCCCTGGCCAGCACATTCTCCAGTTCTCTCACCCATTGAAAACGTCCGGTGAATGGTGGCCGAGCAACTGGATCGTCACAATACGCCAGTCACTACTCTTGATGAACCGTGGTATCGTGTTGAAGCTGCATGGGCAGCTGTACCTGTACACGCCATCCAAGCTCTGTTTGACTCAATGCCCAGGGGTATCAAGGCCGTTATTACGGCCAGAGGTGGTTGTTCTGGGTACTGATTTCTCAGGTTCTATGCACCCAAATTGCGTGAAAATGTAATCACATGTCAGTTCTAGTATAATATATTTGTCCAATGAATACCCGTTTATCATCTGCTTTTTTTCTTAGTGTAGCAATTTTAATGGCCAGTAATGTAGTTACTCGAAATGGTACCCGCTAAAGGGCTTAAATCTATCGTTTGCTGTCTAGAACACGCATGCATTTAAACATACAATCAAGTATTATTAAACTCGTCTGAAGTAATTACTCGCTCCCCGCCGGAGACTCGTAAGACCTGCAGTGTCGCGCGCTGTGACCTATGCGTTACGGCCTGTCATTCTCGTGGGCCTTCGACTGTGCTGTCGAGTCAACGTTGAGCGTAAGTTTTCAACGTGCTGGTCAACGCTCAAAAATGGTGCAACTTGTGCATACGGTACGTGTGCCCTAACGTAGTATACGCGATCGTAGCGCGCTCCAGCGGCAGTAGTCAAATGGTTCAAATGGCTCTGAGCACTATGGGACTCAACTGCTGTGGTCATATGTCCCCTAGAACTTAGAACTACTTAAACCTAACTAACCTAAGGACATCACACACATCCATGCCCGAGGCAGGATTCGAACCTGCGACCGTAGCGGTCGTGCGGTTCCAGACTGTAGCGCCTTTAACCGCTCGGCCACTCCGGCCGGCCGGCAGTAGTTCAAATGGTTCAAATGGCTCTGAGCACTATGGGACTCAACTGCTGAGGTTATTAGTCCCCTAGAACTTAGAACTAGTTAAACCTAACTAACCTAAGGACATCACAAACATCCATGCCCGAGGCAGGATTCGAACCTGCGACCGTAGCGGTCTTGCGGTTCCAGACTGCAGCGCCTTTAACCGCACGGCCACTTCGGCCGGCCGGCAGTAGTCGACGGTATCTGACTCTCAAATCAAACTGTGTGATACGTATGGTTTATTCGCCCGGAGTCCTGCGAGGTACATTCCACTGATCCCTAGTCACAGGAGAGCCCGTAAAGCCTGGTATCAAGAGCACACTACATGGTCATTGGAAAAGTGGTCCCAGGTTATGTACACGGACGAGTCCAGGTATAGTCTGAACAGTGATTCTCGCCTGGTTTTCATGTGGCGTGAACCAGGAACCAGATACCAACCCCTTAATGTCCTTGAAAGGGACCTGTGTGGATGTCGTGGTTTGATGGTGTGGGGTGGGATTATGACTGGTGCTCGTACACCCCTCCATGTCTTTGACAGAGTAACTGTAACAGGTCAGGTGCATCGGGACGTCATTTTGCACCAGAATGTCCGCCTTTTCAGGGGTGCAGTGGGTCCCACCTTCCTCCTGATGGTTGATAACGCAAGGCCCCACCGAGCTGCCGTCGTGCAGGAGTACCTTGAAACAGAAGACAGCAGGCGAATGTAGTGGCCTGCCTTTTCTCCAGACCTAAACCCCATCGAGCACGTCTGGGATGCTCTCGGTCGACGTATTGCTGCACGTCTTCAAACCCCTAGGACACTTCAGGAGCTCCGACAGGCACTGGTGCAAGAATGGGAGGCTATACCCCAGCAGCTGCTCGACCACCTGATACAGAGTATGCCACCCGTCGTACGGCCTGTGTATGTGTACCTGGTGATCACATCCCATATTGATGTAGGGGTACATGCGCAGGACACAGTGGCGTTTTCTAGCACATGTGTTTCGGGGCGGTTTTCTCAACTTATCACCAATACCGTGGACTTACAGATCTGTGTCGTGTGTGTTCCCTATGTGCCTATGCTATTAGCGCTAGTTGTGTGTAGTGCCACGTTGTGTGGCACCACATTCTGCAATTATCCTTAATTTATGAGCATAGGTGTATAAAAACTTAACTAGCAAGTGCACTCATTACAGTTTTAACATGAATGAGTGCACTCTCTAGAACACAGATACTGCTTCATAACCGTGTACATTGTTATGCTAATAGAAACAATCATCGTCTCTGAGCTGTTGATCCTAAGCATGCAGTACGCAATGCTTTAAAATGTATTCACATTCTTCCCTTTTCTTAAGCGCATTAACACTAACCACGAAAAACGCCCCCTCACTGTAACCACCTCTTCCGTATTTCACTGTTGGCACACCCCATGATGGCAGGTAACACTCTCCAGGCATACCCCAAACCCATACCCTTCCATCGGTTTGCCACAAGGTATAGCATCATTGATCGTTCCAAAGCACTGGTTTCTAGCCATTCACTGCCCAGTGGCTTCACTCTTTAAGAATCGCTTGGCATTGGCTACAGTAATGGACGGTTTCAGAGAAGAAGCTCGACCACTGTACCCCATTCTTTTTAAAACGCTACGCACAGTCAAGTGCTGGCTGGACTACTGGTAGCACTTTGGAACTCATGCGCGACTCCTTCCGCTGATTTCAAGCGGTTTTTTACGACGACCCTTCGCAATGTTCGACAGTCCCCGTCCGTATGTACATACGGTCAGTTTAGACTCAGTTTAGTTGCGGTTGTGCCTTCAGGTTTCCACTTTGATATCAG
Organism: Schistocerca nitens; assembly: GCF_023898315.1. NCBI lineage: Eukaryota > Metazoa > Arthropoda > Insecta > Orthoptera > Acrididae > Schistocerca > Schistocerca nitens. The sequence continues at coordinate 177,130,990 of NC_064620.1, read as the reverse complement.
ATCACCAACAGTCGACTAGGGCAGCTTTGGAAGGGGTGAAATGAACCTGACAGATTTATTACTGATGTGACATTCGCTGACCAGTCCACATTCTAGCTGAACTCTCTCGACTGACCGATTCTACCGTTTCTGTCTCTGTGTTGACCACACACTAGTGCTTCGTAGCTGACCGTCAGTCAACATTGCGGGTTATGTCAAGGTACCGCTTCCTGAGAGAAAATCCTGAATGAGACCACACGTGTCGCTTTTCTTCAGTCTCGCCAAACGCCGCACCGAACTGCTCCAGGATGGTGTGGGAGAAGCGATCCGTTAAGTGCTTGGCCTGCAGTCCGCGAGTGCTGCCGCAAGAACAGCCAATGGGCTTCTTGTGTATCGCAGCGTGATCTCAGCGTTGCTCTAAGACGCTGCAAACAAATGGAACATTCCTGGTACCCAGTCGGAAGAAATATTCTTTCAGGATGGCGTTAAAGATCGATTAAGGCTGTTCTCATCCGAACATGGAAGTGTTCCCGTTACATTACTTTCTAATTCACATTCTAGAACGACAGAAATACATTTCACATCTAAGATACCTGTCTCTGTAGCCGTGGTCGCTAAACCACACGCATATGGTACCGTTCGACTTCGTGCGATCTGTTCAAACTCTGGTGGTGGAAGATTAGTTCACCGTCTGTATTTCGCTGAAAGGATAAAGGAGTGAGTGTTTAAGGGAGGGAGGGAGGGAGGGAGGGAGGGAGGGAGGGAGTCAGGTCTTCCACTTGGACTGAATCTAACTACCAACGAAAAATAAACTACAGCTGGTTGTTCCTCATGCACTGACTAACGTTTTATACAGCCATCCTGCTGCCACCTCGGCGGTATGTTGTGAAATCTCACAGATGTGATATTCGCTCCATCGCTCTGACACCAATGGGTCGTACCTACTACAGAAGCAGAAATTTCTTGCCCTTTACTTCTAGATAGGCCCTTTCGTGACAAGGATGCAGCCGGCCGGAGTGGCCGAGCGGTTCTAAGCGCTACAGTCTGGAACCGCGCGACCGCTGCGGCCGCAGGTTCGAATCCTGCCTCGGGCATAGATGTGTGTGATGTCCTTAGGTTAATTATGTTTAAGTAGTTCTAAGTTCTAGGGAACTGATGACCACAGAAGTTAAGTCCCATAGTGCTCAGAGCCAGTTGAACCATTTGACAAGGATGCAAAATAAAAGCTGTTGCTCACATTGTGACGGATGCTGGTGCTGAGTACGTTGCCGCAGTTTTCATCTGGGCCACAATTACATTCTTTCTAAGCAGTATTTCTTCCTCAGATGCTCGTGTCGTCAGTACGCTAGCTAAGAAGTCGCCATATAACACCACAAGAACAACCGCAGAATCCTATGACTACAATATCATTATGCGACAGCTGGACTTGGTCACCTGATAAATAAGTGGGTGTATCAATTTTCAGGGACACGAAATGGAACGATCACTTATGCGCAGTGGTATGTTAAGCCGGTGGCCGGCTTTGTTTCACCGATAGGATAATGGGAAAATGTAGTCAGTATATAGAGAAGGTTCCTCACAAAAATTGCGTACGACCTACCCTAGAATATTGTTTGTGGGACCCGTACCAAATAGGACTAACAGAGGATATTGGACATATACAGATAAGGATAGCACGAATGGTCACAGGCATGTAACGGAGATGCCGGAGAAACTGAAATGGCAGACACTTTAAGATAGACGCAATACTATCTGAGAAAGCCTACTTACAAAGTTTCAAGAACCAGTTTTAAATGACGAGTCTAGGAATATAATATTCACGGATTTTTCTCCGATGGAGGCCGCATTAGAGCGTTGAAATTAATCAGTGATGCGAGTTGAAAATTTCCGCTAGGACCGGGACTCGAACCCAGATGCTCCGCCTGTCTAGACCGGTTGCCTTAACCGCCTCGGCCATCCGGACACGCTTCTCAATCGATCGAATTCCCTAACTCGTCCTACGTCAATGGGACAGGGACGCCGCATTGGCCTATGTCGAGTTGGGAAATTCGATCGGCCGAAAGGCCTGTCCGGATGGCCGAGGCTGTTACGTCAACTTTTCTAGAGAAGCAGAACATCCGCCTTCGAGTTCTGGTCCGGAATGCCGTCTTCAACTCGCACCATTGATTAATTTCAAAGCCCTAACGCGGCCGCTGTCAGAAAAAAATGCCCGGAATGCTGACAAAGATATAGTGTGTGGTGTCTGTTCTGTCGGACAAGCAACATTTCTACGGCTATATACTAGCAATCCCCTACGTATCTCTCCCTTAGAGGCAGGATTCTACGAATTACAACGGATCGGATTGCGTTTGAGGTATCATTCTCCCGGTGCTCCACGTATGAATGCAACCAAAAGAAACTTTAATGAGTTGATGGTGTTAGGACAGCAACCAGCCACAAATTTACTTTGAGTTCCTTTATTCAAAGGAAACCGTTACCGGTTTCGAATCGTTGTGATTCATCATCAGACGGTTTACACGCTTTCTTTCTGACATTTGGTGTGTTTTTATAGATTAATTGTCGTGAAACGTCGGTTTCGAGTGTTCGTTTTCGTCCAATCGATGTAAATGCATTCCCACTCCATCCTCGTTCTTGCACACGTAATAGTTTTCACTGCACACTTTAGATTTGTCGCTGAGGTCATTTCAACCACGCACCACATGTTTTGATACATGGTATACGGAGTATGGAGTACGGAGTATGAGATACACTCGGTATCTACAGTGAACATCCGTCACTTTTTCACGGTAGGCAGCACGAATGCGACTGCGCTAGACCTACACCTGCATTCAGCCCTCTGCCAATTCCGGGTTCTACCAGCCGTCTACCGCTCTCCCATCCAGCCAACATACGCACTCTCGCGTCGGCGCTGCAGTCGCCCCGCGTGCGGCTAACCACCTTTCCGTGGGCGGCGCTCGCGGCGGCGTCGTGAATGAATTACGCCTGACATCCTGTCACGAATTAATTAGTTGACTGATTAATTAGTTAATTAATAGCGAGGCGACGAGATGCTCAGCGTTCCAGCGCGGTAATCAATGTGACAGACGCGCCAGTGTGCCGCAGCTGCGACGCAAGAGCGGCGGCGACCTCGCCGGATGCCGGGCTTTGCTGGAAACGCACCGACTGCGTCGCGTCGTCGTGCACGCTGCCGAGCTGGCTGGTGTCTTCGCTGCGGAAGGCGCCCTGACGCGTTAGCGAGACGAGCGCTTTACCCGAGGCGTCGTAGGCAGTCCACTATACACCTGCGCAACCGTAGCAAAAGTTAAACTTTCCAGCTCAACTCTGCCTCGACCGCCCGTTGCCTACACGCCTTTACTGCTTCGTTCTCTGCATGTACATTTAGGTAACAGTTTTTCCTTTTTGGTGGTTTTTTCAGCAATTCTCCACCCAAAATTACTGTGGTGAAGACTGGAAATCAGGCATTTCATCGCGAAAAAGAAGGAAGCAGTACTTATGTACTGAAAGAAAGTACAATACTGCGAGAGAAGCACGATGTATACTAAGGACGTGACTTTTTCATTACACTGTTACAGAACACCAGAGAACCTGAAAGTTTCTGACGGATTAAAATTGCGTGCCGGACCGAGATTTAGAATCGGGATCTTTGCCTTTCGTGGGCAATTGCTGAGTCGACTGCGCTACCCAAGCACGACCCGCGACCCGTCCTCTCAGCTTTACTTTCCCCAGTAGCTTATCTCCTACCTTCCAAACTTCACAGAAGCTTTCCTGTGAAACTTCCAGCACTCGCACTCGTGGAAGAAAGGAAATTGCGGAGACGTGGCTTAGCCACAGCATGGGGAATGTTTACATATTCACTCTACAGTACAGTGTGCGCTCATATGAAACTTCCTCTATCAGAGCACTTGCTCGTATGGCGTAATGCGCAGCGCTCTAACTTAGGAGACAGGGTGTCGAGTCAGAACCGTATCTAATCCGCGCGGCGGTTTGACGACCATCGGCTTATACAGCGGCCAGTCAGAGAGAGGTTTTGAGGTGGTTTCCAAGCTCGTTTAGGCAAATTCTAGACCGGTCCCCAAATTCCAGCTCAGAGAATAGATACAAAAAAAAGTTAAAATTCCATCACACATAGAACAAAGTTTACACGATTTACAGACAGGTGGTGCACATGACTTCCCTCTCCTACGTCACCCTGAAGACTATGCCGTCAGGAAGGGCATTCGGCAACAAAGTTAAATAATAAAATAAAATCTGCTAAATCATGAAAAAAAACGCTGTACTAGACGGAATAAACGTTAGAAAAAAACAAAGAAAGTTACACAATACCAGAGGGGTACAGTCAACAGCTACACAACCAACCCAAATGTTTGCTTTGGACAACTTTTTTTTTGTCGAATACGGCCACCTATGATCGACATAGAACAAACATTTTAAAAACATAAAAGAAAAGTTCTCATCAAACAAAAGTTTGCTTTGAACACTGCAGTCTTTTTACTAGGTACCGGTATATTCCTATTGCAGGTGGTACGGTGCTGCCTTCCTCCGACGTAACTCACCAATTCAGTTATAACAAGGACCAATAATTTAAATTGGATTGCGAACCACGGTGCAACTCGGCATGTTTTACATTTACGAATATTACCGTAGGTATGAATGCATAAAATCCCACGAGCTTTCGACTGATCTCTCCTCGGCCATTGACAAATGGTCAATGACTGCCGTGTCGCTGTGGCCGAGAAGATTTTATTAATTACCATAGGTGAAAGAAGTGATAACTGACAGGCAAAAGTCCTAGGAGTGATCGGAGGTTGAAACTGAGACCTTTGCATCCGCAGTCGGGCACTTTTATCACCGAGCCACCAAGCAGACAGAGAATTGGGCTTTCTTATTTCGGCTGATGTTTCCTTTTTCTTTCTTCATAATATTTTCCACTCTCTCACTATGCTGTGTGCAGCCCAAAGACTTCAAATATATATATCTGGAGCTTATGTAATATAGGACAATCTTTGTAACAGTACTCTGAGCCTGTTAGATACAACACGTCTGAACTTCATGAGTACTTCAAGGAGTGTCACAGGGTCACTTCGACGCGCAAGTCGCCGAAGTGGCGTCAAATCGAAAGGCTTGCACCAGGTGAGCGGTCTACCCGACGGGAGGCCCTCGTCACACGCCATTATTAGTATTATTACAGGGTCACTACTGTTCACGGTAAATGAGCTGTTGCAATCGTCGGAAGCGCAGTGAGATTGTTCGCGTATAATTAATTTCATATAGAAAACTTGCAACGCCAGAAATCTGTACTGAAATAAAGACAGGCCTCTAAGGCGTCGACACTTCGCACAGTGACTGACAGTTTACCCTCAACACAAATTTAGAGTACTGCGCGGAAAGAGCGAGAAAGGCCCGTTACTTTTCGATTATATTATCGACGATAAATCACTGGGAATAATAACAGCCGTTAAATATTTACGAGTATTCGCGTGGAGCGACCTACATTGGGTCTAATTGCAGGAAAACCAGATGCCAGGGTGAGACTGATTGTAACAATCCTAAGTAAATGTAATTTACCCAGGAAAAAAGCCTTACAAACCTCTTGCTCGACCGATGCTCGATTATCCTCGTTAATATGTGACGCTTCCAACGTAGAATTAAAAGAAGAGACAGAAAAGCTCCAAAGAAGAGCGGCGACGGGGAATGTCTTTCCGTGCGACGTCACGGATGTGTATCCCCGAGGTACCGACAGGAGGAGATTTTCAAGTAATACACGAAGTTACTTTCACATAAACCTGAAAGTGCTTTGCTTAGTACAAAAGGACATGTCGCCTAAAGTTTCGGAGAAGCAGGGGCTTGCATTTTTTCTCCAAAGTTTTCGAAGCGACTTCGGCTGTATTATAGCAAGTCCTTCATTCGCTGGGTAAGAAAGTAAAATACGGTAATACTCAAAATCATGGTACGGTGTGAAAAACGGGAAAACACAGCAAGAGGCGAAATGCACCTGAGCAATCAACTGCGGAAATTAGCCTATCGATGGGCAGTGCTGTTATATCAAAGGCACGTCAACTTTCGAGAAAATAACCATCAGGTACCAAAACAGGGTGCCGTGGCAGGTTTCCAGTAAGCTGAGATGCGCCATCGGCTCAGAGCGAGCCTAGAAGCCGACGTGGAGTCGTGTTACACGTATACGTCAATACACGTCAGCCGCGCAAGAGCAACATGACCAAAACGCTGGCGGAGCAACAAGGCCACAAAGGGAACAGGAAAACTCTCGCAGAGGCTCTGGCGTGCTCAAGTCAATGCACTTACAAAGTCCAACTTTAATTGCCTCCCCTTACAACACACCTGTGGGAACCTAAAGGGGCTCTCAGAATGTGCAGCTAATTATTTTGCGAAACGCTACAGAAATAGAATAAGAAATTCTCAGAGAATTTATTTGTCTCAATAGTCCAGTGGCTCCCAACTTTTCTCAGACCATTAACCCTGAGTGCAATCCGATATTAGCTAATATCCCCCTCATACCTCTACCATCATCAACGATAGCGGCTAATTAAACTTTAGAACGAAACAGTATTTTCTTCCAACATTTTTATTTTTACAATGATGGAGGGTACATCATCATCAGTTTTTCAAGGCATTTTATTAAATCACGAACTAATGAATCCAATGAGACAGTTGGTGCTATTTACTACTAACATTTATTTTGACTGAATGACTAAGAAATTCTCAGTGCTTGGCGAGTGCTTACCGCGACTCCTCCTCAGAAAGAAGAGCTAACGGTCCACAGTGAGGCAAGACACTTGTTACAAAAAATGTTTCTTCTGCATCGCTCTCCCTACTAGCGACACTTCCTTCACCCATAGGCCGCCATGTCAAGCATTGTGCGGCCCCTTCCGCCGGAGGTTCGAGTCCTCCCTCGGGCATGGGTGTGTGTGTGTTGTTCTTAGCATAAGCTAGTTTAAGTAGTGTGTCAGTCTATGAACCGATGACCTTAGCAGTTTGGTCCATTAGGAATTTATTCACACACATTTGAAGTTCATGCATCCCCCCCCCCCCCCCCCGTTCCAAATCCGCTATGTTAAAATGTCTGCGCTATACTTGTTTGTACCTCATTTGATTGCTGGACTTCTGAGTTAGCAGGAATTGGAAACTTCAGGCTGTCTATGCTTGGTATCTGACCACTGTCAATAATAATAACACTGTCTAGGCCCTACAGCAAGGTATAGTCCGATTAAAATCTCTTGAAAGTTGACACTTCACGCACTGGAGCTGGTTTCCTGTATCACAGCGCTCAACGCCAGGCCCGAAACTTTCGTTTTTGTATGTACATCCTTGTGATTGGAGATCTGGAAGACTTACGTATGAAACTGAAACACCTACAGCCGTCCTTATGATGACATTTATTGTATGGCTACCAGTTTCGGTGTTTCCGTGCACCATCTTGGGACCTTAGCTGATGCTGAAGGGCCGGCCGGAGTGGCCGAGTGGTTCTAGGCGCTACAGTCTGGAACCGCGCGACCGCTACGGTCGCAGGTTCGAATCCTGCCTCGGGCATGGATGTATGTGATGTCCTTAGGTTAGTTAGGTTTAAGTAGTTATAGGGGACTGATGACCTCAGAAGTTAAGTCCCATAGTGGTCAGAGCCATTTGATGCTGAAGGGGTTAACAGCATCAGCATTCACGATGCATCATCATAACTGGTTTATGCAGACTACCTGTAACCACGATGTACTCTCTCCAAGGATCAACTGCAAACTGACTGAAGAAACATGCAAAACAGAACCTTGTAGTAGGTAAAAAGTTTGCGTTAATTAGCACTAAAGCCGTCGGCACACGGGACGATGCAGCAGACGAGAGATCCACCGTCACGAGAGACAGCGCCGCCGGCACACGGGACGCGCTGGCTAACATGATTTTGCACTCCCACCGTTCTCTAGCGCCAGTTTTCGGCCTTACTTGGCACGCAAACAATAAAGTTTATTCACGAAATTGGACACGCGTAAAATTCTTCCGTTAGCTCTATTAAAAAGAAAATTTCTTCCGTCGTCCTTATGCTAGTCATGCTGTTCTGTCTGTGGTATACACAAACAAAAGCTTCAGTATCCGTGAACATGTAAAAAGACAAAGGAAAGATACAAGTCCAGCCAGTACGGACATCAGCTAATAAATGTTCACCGAACCGAGGAAACTCACTTCCGGAAGAGAAAGTACTTATATTTACATAACGTCAAATATTACAGAAATTACTTCTACAAATTTCGTACGAAAGTCCCAAAAAACGCGTTCAGCAAACGCGAAGGTGAAAAAAAAGTTTAGATACAGCAGGACTCGAACCCTCTGGCGACCTAACCTGTTCCACAGCGTGGTGCCTCTCTTCATCACCACGATAGCTACTTCGTTAACGGCTTTTAATTTTGTGTTATATCCTTCTACAGGCTTTAATCGCCGAAAAGTTATTAATGTACATTTAGTTATAACAAATAATCTTAACAAGAACGACAAGTTTTTCATGAATCATAGCCTTAAATCGGCCCACTCTCATAACACGCGAGTTGGGACGCGATAACAATTAAATACGAAAATTATTTAACCACCAATATGACGTTTCCCATCGTCTTATTTCCACAAATAGTAACAATAACGATTCGTTCTCGAGACATTAAATGTGCTGCTGCTTAGAAAAAAATGGTTCAAATGGCTCTGAGCACTATGGGACTTAACTTCTGAGGTCAACAGTCCCCTAGAACTTAGAAGTACTTAAACCTAACTAACCTAAAGACATCACACACATCCATGCCCGAGGCAGGATTCGAACCTGCGACCGCAGCGGTCACGCGTTTCCAGACTGTAGCGCCTAGAACCGCTCGGACACCACGGCCCGCACAGCATATATTCATTGGGTTTAAAGTATAACATAAAACCCACAATATACGGGCTTCTACTGAACACGACAAATACAGGGTGTATCAAAAACAATAATTTGTTTTGGCACGTCTGTATTTCTAGGAAACTAATAAACATATACACTGAATCCTGTTTTTCGATGAACGGTAAACTCACAAAGCTTTTTTTCATACCTTTTCATAGGTGTTCAATACGCCCCACTTGACATGTACGGCATATATCAATGCGGTATTCAAATTGTTCCCACTCTGCAACGAGCGTGTCTTGAGTTACAGCTTCCATAGCAGCTGTTATGCGATGTCTCAGTTTATTGATTGTTTTTGGTAACGGAGGCACATAAAAAGAGCCTTCTTTAAACCCCCACTAGAAATAATCACATACAGTCAAGTCCGGTGACCTTGGAGGCCAGTAATGTAAGGCTGAATCATTTGGTCTAGTGTGACCGATCCATCGTTCAGTAATCCTTTGATTTAAAAATTTCCGCACTCCCAGATGCCAGTGTGTCGGTGCCCCATCCTGTTGGAAAATGAAGTCGTTCGTATCAGTCTCCAACTGTGGGAAAAGAAAGTTTCCAGCATATCGAAATATGTGCTTCCTGTAACAGTGTTCTCGGCAAAGGAAAATGGACCATACACCTTTTCCCGTGAAGCTGCACAAACCACATTAAAATTCGGAGAGTCCCTCTCATGTTGTACAACCACGTAAAACTCGAGAGTCTGCTCTTTCCAACAGTACGTTGTTCACGCTCATATCTCAAATATCATAACAGCTTTGATTTTTTTTTAAATCGGATGATTCTTTTTGATGCATCCTGTATAATATGGTGTCTTGCTATATGCAGGCCTCAGGCTTTCTGTTTGGGACGCAGGGGGCGTTCCTACTTCCTGTCGGTTATACTTTAAGTAACGCGTCACCGAAATATCACAGAACTTATTTTGTGTTTTATGTGACGAAACAGTTCCTCAACGTGGATATCAGGAAGTGACGTCACAAGACTCGTACAGCGCCACGTCGACGTTAAATAATCTGTGCCATGTGCCGACAGCTTAAGGTCCAGATGATGTTTCCACAATTAGGAGACGAAACGTGAAGCCCAGCGTATAAAAAAAAAAAATCTCCATAGGCAGATGCTGTTCATCTCCCATTAGTAATTTAATTTTTATTTGATTACTTTGGTGTTTTTCAAAGAAAATAATTACCTACAGCTGTGAATAAAGAGTTCTGTTTACAGTGGCTCACTACATGCTATTACGAATTTTTACGCGAGACTTACCATGTAGCGAATAATAGTTTTCAGTTATTGGATCTAGATATTCAGATTGTTGGGTGTGAGGTTTGCCAGTTATGCAGAACACCGTTTTTCTCAGTACCCAAACATGTTTCGGCACCACTGTGCCATCATCAGTGGGTTTTTATTTATTCTGCGATGCGAAGATTTTTGTTAAATGATTTTAAAATCATGTGCATTTTTAGTTCAAACAACAGATATACCTTTACATTTGGTGTGCATGAATTTTCTGGATCACTTGTGTGTTAATTAGTACAGGTAGGTTGTCATTTGCAACCAAACGATGTTGATGAGGTTTTTTTTTTTTTCGCTGGGAGTTAACCTATCTTAAAGGATGTAAAAACTGTGATTCAGTTTTTCGCCATGTTTTCGCACCTATATTCGTTTTGCCATCCTAGAAGATAGGTTAACTCCCAGAAAAAAAATCGTCAACGTCGTTTGGTTGCAGATGACAAGCTACCTGTAGTAATTAACACACAAGTGATCCAGAAAATTCATGCACACCAAATGTAAAGGTATTTACAAAAAGAAACGATCTGTTGTTTGAACTAAAACTGCACATAATTTTATAATCATTTAACAAAAATGTTCGCATTGCAAAATAAATAGAAACGAAAACCCACTGATGACGGCACAGTGGTGCCGAAACATGTTTGGGTACTGAGAAAAACGGTGTTCTGCATAACTGGCGGACCTCACATCCAACAATTTTAACTGCAAACCCGGCCAATACATGGAGCTGCAAATGAAAATGATGGCTAGATATTCAGGTTTGCTTCATGTCAGACGGGAGCTTGCCAGAGGACTGAAGTCGACTGAGGGTCGGCGCTGTGTTGTGTGACAGGTGCGCTGACGCGGTCGCAGTTCCCGGTGTTCACCATCTACGCGCAGAAGCTGTGCCTGGAGGAGCGGCCGTGCGAGCGCGCGTGGTGCGCCGACCGCGTGCTGGGCCACCGCCTCGTGGGTCACGCCCGGCGCACCGAGACCGCCTCCTCGCGCCACCACTGCCTCGGCCTCTGCCTCTCCGAGACCGAGTTCGTCTGCAGGTGCGTCACAACGCCGCCTCTGCTCTAACCTAGTCTTACTGTGTTGTAATTTGGAAGAACCACACAATGCGGCTGGAGCAACCCCGGAAGCGACTTGAGCACGTACTTCTATTGTCCGATTCGTCGTCTGTTGCCCTTGTAATGTCGTGGTCTCCTGTCCGAAGATTGGTGTCGTGCAACTCCGCACGCTAATCGATGCTGTGGCAGTCTCTTCATCTATGAATAACTACTGCGAACAACACTCATTTGAAGCTGCTTATTGTACTCGTCCCTACGTCTCCCTCTTCAGTTTTTATCCCCCACCCCAACGCTTCCTTCCATTTGACGCACCATTACGCGATCTATTAACTAATCCCTTCTTATAGACAAGCTGTGTCCTAAACTTCTTTCTTACCCAATTCATTTCATTACCTCGTCCTTCGCAATCAGATCTACAGATCTATACGTCAGCATTCTTCTGAACGATCACATTTGGAGAGCTTCTATTCTCTTCTTGTCTGAACTTCACGTTTCACTTCTATACAAGGCTACACTCCAGACAAATACCTTCTCAAAACACTTGATAACACTTGATAACACTTGAATTTATATTTTAAAAATTCTCTTTTTCCGAAACGCTTTTCTCCATGTATTTTAATTACCTTACCAAATTTCTCCTTGGTTTCCTTTACCGCTTGCTCAATGTACAGACTCCATAACATGGGGGATAGACTATAATCCTTTCTCACTTCCTTCTTAACAACAGCTTGCCTTTCATTGTAAGAAAATGAAACACCCACAGCCGTCCTTATATCTTAATTATTGTGTAGCTACCAGTTTCGACGCTTCAGTGCGCCATCTTCAGGCCTTAGTCGATGCTGAAGGGATTATCACGATCCATATACACGCTGCATCAGTGTCCAACGTAAGTGATTTGCGCAGACTATCTGTAACTATAATGTCAGCACTCCAACAATCAACTGCCAGCTCAGACGTATATGTGGATCGTGCTAACCCCTTCAGCATCAGCTAAGGCATGAAGATGGCGCATTGAAGCGCCGAAACTGATACAACACAATAAATAAGATCATACCGCCCGCTGTAGGCTTTTCATTTTCTTATCCTAGTGAACGCCCGTGGTCACCAAGACATCCAGTCAAAAGGATTGACATATAAAAGCTTCCCTTTCAAGTCCTTCGATTCTCGTAACTGCAGTCTGCTTTCTGTATGAGTAGTAAATAGCTTTCTATTCCTTGTGTTTTATCATTGATATCTTCAAAATATCAAGAGAGTTCAATGCAGTCAACACTGTTAAAAGCATTCTCTAAATCTACAAATGCTATAAACGTACTTTTGCCTTTCTTCAACGTACCTTCTCAAATAATTCGTAGGAATATATTGCCTCGCGTGTTCCCACATTTCTCAGGAAACCAAATTGATCTTCGACGAGGTCAGCTTCTACTATCTATTTCATCTATTTCCATTCTGCTGTATAGAGCTCGCGTCAGTATTTTGCAACAACGACTAGTTAAACAACGGTTCGATAGTATTCACACCTCTGAGCCCGCGGCTGCATTCGTTGCTAGGCCACGTGCGGCTGTTGCAGTCCCACTTCCCGATCGATCCAAACTTAAGTAGTCTATACCACCGCGGCAGAGAGAATCCTGTGTGATCCGCTCGTACAGTGGAGACTGTCGGTCTGCTCTTCGTACGTTGCACAAATTAGCGAGAATGTGCTGTGGAACAAAAAAAAATAAAAAAGGTATTGCCACAACAAGTGAGGATGCTTCGTAGAATACAGGCAGTGCAATGAAGATGCCAATTCACCTAAAAAAGAAATTAAAGTCTTTACTAGTCCCCTCGCAAATAATTAGTTCTGGTAACTGGGTGTCAATTCTATTTTTTTTTTTCTTTTTCTTCGCTCGATCATCACGTTTAGCTGTTTAGCGTTTAGCTGTTCGATATCCGGTAAACTTAATTGTGTATTCCAACACTTGGAAAGTCATGTGTTGCGTAAGTCTGTTACCACATTGCTTTCTCCTATCAAACAATACCCTTATACACAGAACCGCCTATATCACATATATATTAATTCCTTTTATGACGGCCGGCCGCGGTGGTCGTGCGGTTCTACGCGCTGCAGCCCGGAACCGCGGGACTGCTACGGTCGCAGGTTCGAATCCTGCCTCGGGCATGGATGTGTGTGATGTCCTTAGGTTAGTTAGGTTTAAGTAGTTCTAAGTTCTAGGGGACTGATGACCTAAGATGTTAAGTCCCATAGTGCTCAGAGCCATTTGAACCATTTGAACCTTTTATGACGTGTTATGGAATCATATCTATAAGCAAAACAGATAGATAACGAACCATTTCCTCAACTACCAACGCAGTTTTAGTTTTGATTTTCTATTGTTTTCCGGGTTACAGTGTTTTTAAACTACAGAAAGCAATTTTTCTCAGTGGACCGTCTACATTTCACGTCTTCCTAGGTTCATCCACCTTACAGAATCTTGATTCTTATTTATCATTGTTACAGGCCTAAAAATTTTATAGCTGTTCTTCATGACACACGATCAACAAAATCAGCTGCTGGCCTAGGACCAAGAACGTTCATATACAGGAGCTACTTCAAATTTAGAAATGACTGTTTTCGTATTCTAGAAACATTCTCAATTGTGCCACTGCTTCAAGTTTACTCTTCACTCACAAAGTTCATCGTTAAGGAAACGTATAACGAGGGACTCTTCCTTCCGCCTTGTTATCGAATTTTGCGACATTCTACCACGCTGAATCAGCACTTTGACGTCTATTGGGCGATATATTGGAGGATTATAGACGCTGCAAAATCCTTTTTGATGATACCAGCCTCGTTCTGCAGCTGACGTCTGATTATCTCGTTTATCGGTATCGTGATACTCCCTCTCGGCCTTTCCTATCTCCTTCCCGATATCCCCGTTGAGAGGGCAATAGGCAGAAAAATTCTATCTAGACGACAAATTGTATCTAGACGACAAGGGACGAATCATGTGCCATAAAATCGATCATTTTAAGATCACTGGTAATAAACAGAAATAAACCTACTTACTACTGTCAAGACTTCAGAGCTGCGTGCTACACGACACTGTTTTACTTATCCATCTCACAACCTCTGTTGCCCATTTTGTCCCCCCCCCCCCCCCCTCCCCACGTCCGATTCCCCACATAACGAGCAAATTCTATACACGAAGTGCTTTCGCTTCAGTTGTGAACCACACTCGCGTATTCTGCGTTTCGCTCCTAAGAACTACTGATCAGACGATGATAAATGTGTACGTCACTTCAGTGAAAAAATATTTCGCAGATAAGAAACACGGTAATCTCACAGCGCCTTCTCATTTCACAGGCTCCAACTGAATAAATTCCGCAACTGAAGAAGGAAAAGTTACGCAACATAGCAGATGCAAAGAAACGACAAGAAAGCTCCTGTGCAGGGAAAGAAAGATCTCCGACAACATTCCGGGGAGTCATAGGTAACCGTCATTAGTGGGCGCACGTTCCTTTTCCCTCTACAACTTCTTAAAATGTTTGCTTAAATTTTCTCCGATGTTGGCGCATTTTGAATAGAGTCATTACCTGGTAAGAAATAGCTAAGTAACTTTTCCATTAAGCAGGTTTTTCGGTGTATTTCGGTGTTAGTGTGAAGCACATAATGTGAATGCGAACTTTCCAACGTCACGTTTTCTCAGTTTTGCACTATGGATCAAAACCGGGTACACAATGTAGGGCAAAACCATTCCAATCGCGCTTTAAGGACGAAAAAAAAAAAAAGAGAGAGAGAGAGAGAGAGAGAGAGAGAGAGAGAGAGAACCACGAGGCAAATCATCAGACGCTTAGACATCTCAAGACATCGCCCCTAAAACCAATGTGCTCCAAGACAAAGTTTCCCAATCTTCTACAACCGAAAAATTTCCGGAAACACAAGATTATTTGGCGGCTGCTCCTGAGACTTCGGAAATGAATTAGATTGGACTGATTGTAGTTACTGGAGCTTCTGGTAGTCCATCGTCAATACCTTCTCCAAACGTTGATTTTGAAGAGAGTGGAAAGCCTACCACCAACAGGAAGAAGGGCGAAACAGTAATATTGACCTCCTCTCCACACAAAAATGATTCTGAAAATGAAGAAAAAGCCAGAAAAGAGAAGGAAGAAAAGAAACTCGACACAAAACTTTTTGTGGGGAAGAGCCACACGGGCCAAGCTTTAAAGAAGGTAAAGAAGCAAAAAATGTCAGCTGGAAAGATTAGACAGGCAAAAAAAATTAAAATAAAAGTTTCTTCGACCTCATCAGGCGAAGAAGACCTAGACGAAGCATGCACATTTTGCAATAGGCTATATTCATACTCGTTATAGAAGGAGAGATGGATCCAGCGTCTATTATGTTGTCGCTGAGCTCACGAATAATGTCCGAATGCAGAAGAAGACGACAGCTACTTCGTCTGCGTTCCTGCTTTTAATAACGAATGTTTTTTTTATTAGGACCAATTATTGCAAACTTTGTCTACATTAGAGCAACATTTTGCAAAATAGAAGTTCTGTGTGAAAAATCAGTTTTGGTCTTCAAAATCTGATAGGGCATCGTTTGGTTAGTATTTTTAAGGACTTCTATATGTTTTCATATATTTTTTGCAGCTGAATCTTTTTTCCTTATTTTCAAGTTTTTTTCTATTCATTTCAATGGGTATCCCATTTTACACCACAGGTGGGGCAAAACTGGGTATTTTGTACCTAACGATGTTTTTTTTATGCTGAGATAATTTATTTTAAGCTGACTTTATCATGTTGTTGAACATATCAGCGATCTGAATACTCTAATTTACATACTGGCTCGTCACTGTAAATGATTCATATAACTTATAAGTTTGGGTACTCAGTTTAAAGAGACACACTGAAAATCACTACCACTGAAATATATCTTAAGACACCCTGGGTTAGTGAGCGACACAGAGAAAACTAAACTGGCAAAGTACAGGACTGTGATGTGCTTCATAGGTTACTGAGTGACAGGTGTGCAGTGTCGAAGAGATTAACAGAGGTTAGGAAGAAACTGACATCAAAATAAGCAACAGAGTAAAGACTATAAAAAAACTAAAAACAGATTTTTGTGAAAGAAACGGCGTGTGTCTGTAGCGATACAGCTGTACCCGCAGTGTATACAGCATAAACTGTAGGTCGGCAAAGTAAATTAAGAAACAGAAAAGCGCAGTCGGCGGCCGCGGTGTTTCTGGCCCCAGCTGTTCACGGAGAGTTGCTCCCGGAGTTGGCCGGAAACGCGCTTGGCGGGGAAACGACTGTAACCATCAACGTGGTGTCGGGTGACGGAGGCGGGAGCGCAAAGCGTGAAAGACGCAGTAAAGCAAGACGACGGCCACCGTCACGCCTCTAATTTCATTAGATACCTTCATTACTATTTCTAAGGGCAGAAGGCCAAGTTTCGGCCGAATGGGACCAATTCAGGGAAAAAGTTAGGAACTTAAGGCAGAAGAAAGGTAACCGAACTTCTGTAGCAAAGTTACTGAACTGTGAGTAATGCCTCCGTAGCTGGAAACTATCACAAACAGGAGTTAAAGTCATTTCTTTGATAATTCTAAAAAGAGGGGCATAAAGTCACTTCTTTGGTAATGCTAAAAAAAGGCATATATTGCCGGTTTGTCTGAGCCCTGCTTTATTTTCCGTGCAACGAGAGAAAACTTATTTCCCGCCCACTTTTAAAGCGACTGCTAGAATAGTATACAACTTTGTTCTCAATCCCTTCCTTCTGGAATATACAGAATGTTGTTTCTCTCTCTCTCTCTCTCTCTCTCTCTCTCTCTCTCTGTGTGTGTGTGTGTGTGTGTGTGTGTGTGTGTGTGTGTTTTGTGATATGAAAGAGGCAGTAAGTACTGGCGTTGGTAGAGGAACAACTGTGACGTAAATGAATGACGTGGTCAACTGACTTTCACATAAGACAATATATCCAACAAATACAGCTCTTCGTCATCTCCGAAGATCTCAACATGAGGACGGTAAAGGTGCCCGATGACACTCGCGGCAACTAAACAACTTCGACCGAAAAGAATAGTGTGCACACATAATTGTCAGCTCCATACATCGACGAATTAGGTAGTCGCCTCTAGAACTGATACATTACAGTAATTGCAAATTCTTCCAGGTATTTTGCGTAGACAACTCTGAATAGTTAATCGTCCTGAAATTACGCCACAATGAGAAAGTGAGTCGACTGTAAAACAAAGTTGGTCTAATTCAACAGGAAAGAGGGGAGCATAGTATGAATTACACATCTAGCGTTCCAAAGACGCCAGTAAAATGATCTCGTCAACTTGATGAAAAGTTGTTCTGTCAGTGGAAGTCTTACCAAGTGATGAGGAAAATAGCAAAATAAATGGCTCTGAGCACTATAGGACTCAACTGCTGTGGTCATAAGTCCCCTAGAACTTAGAACTACTTAAACCTAACTAACCTAAGGACAGCACACAACACCCAGCCATCACGAGGCAGAGAAAATCCCTGACCCCGCCGGGAATCGAACCCGGGAACCCGGGCGTGGGAAGCGAGAACGCTACCGCACGAACACGAGATGCGGGCGAGGAAAATAGCAGAAAGTATATGGACAATTGTAGTGTATATTCTTGATGTTCCTATAAGACATGTCGTTTCTAACAAGGCACATAGCTCGTTAACGTCGTACTTCACCGCCATGTCCATACTACTGATTTTATTCGCCATGTCTCACTTCTCATCCGCCGCTCTCGCAACAAGATACTTTGCAGACGCTGTACGTAGAACCTCTATGAAACAGTAATATATCGATGGCACCAGCAAACACACACCGCCAGCGCACGCAAAATCAGCCGCCAGAACGGGAGCTTGCCGCAGCCTAAGGCGCTTCTCTCTTGTCTACTTGTATACTGCTGCCCACTCAAAACGCAACATCCTGAATGAAGCATCCAAATCAGGTGAAATTTGTAGCATGCGTTTGCGGCGATGAGAGATGCATGTGATTAACATTTCAGCGCAGGCGCACATCAGGGGCGCCAGTAGCGCCACCTGCAAGCGCTAATTAGGTTAGGTTAGGTTAGATTGGACATATTAGTACCCCTTGCTTTTTCCTCTCTCTGAAAAAGGAATACGAGATAATCCGGACCAAAGTCTTCCAACACAAAGAGCATCTGAGGTAACTCCAAAGTTTCCTTTCAGAAACGTATTCCTCTTGGCGGGGCTTCCGACAAGCTTTTGCGTGTTACGGGTCAGGTGCGAGGCCAGCCACGGCTCGCTGCAGGGCTAAGGTAGAATCCACCGTGATTCCTCGCCTGCTACCCCATCCGTGACCACACCACTACCAATATTCGTGCGCGCTTCGATCAGCGAAGGAGAACAAGCGGTCGGCATTAACCGTAATAAGTATTCCTGTCCGCTCAGAAGAGTAAGCCAAATATTGAAATATGCTGCGCCATATTCAGTGGGCTGTGCCGATCCCGTTAGTTGCCACGCGGTATCCAAAAAATCTCGCGATACATAAATGATTCTGTACATTTAGCATTGTCACTTGTTCTACACAATACCCGCACCGATATGAGAATGGAAATAATATGTACTCGCGCTCCGAAAGCGCAGAGTACTTTCTCCTCGGTTTTTATTTGATGTGACGATAACCAATAGCGTGGAGCGGCAATGTGAAGTGATAGGAAACGGGAGGGCTGGGCAGCGCGCTACGAGTAAAAGCAATACACCATATTAATTTCCTGCAATGGAAACACGGGGAGCCATTCGTGTCGTTCAAACAGATTGGCAAATGCAAAACGAATTCTGCGAAACAAGAGAAACAAAGAGAGAGACGATAAAACGTCACTGTTAACGTAAAGCAGATATTTCCTTTCGGGATATGCAAATGCTGCAGTACCGCTCGACGAAATAATATGACTCACGAATACGCACAGTCATATTCATAGCTATACCAGCTTAACCGATCTCCGGACACAATTTGGTACTCGTTCCATTTACTTGTCGTGTGGCATTCGTCGTTATTTCTAATGTATGGGATGTCTCGATTTCTCTGTTCTCTACAAAAGCAAATAATCGTCTTCAAAGATCGCGATGTGTGGATGTTCAGACTCTAGATTTGCCTTTAGTCAAGATGTAACCATTTCGCGGTCTGTGGCTACGAAAATTCGGAGGAGTGATTGTAATATTTGTATTTTAACTGGGGCAGAGATTTTACGTTCATTTGAGTCCTCCTACACCTAAATCGGCGCTTTTGGACGAGATTTGTCTGTGAGGCAAGGGCGCAGTTTCCAGGCCCCTTGAGCTAGGCACGCTTGCCTTGTCTGTAGCTGGCATCTGCTGATGTAGTCTCCCTGCGCTCATAGTGTGGGCTGTTGAGTAGATTCACAATGCTCGAGGAGGCCGGGAGATTAGTGTTTAAAGTCCCGTCGACAACGAGGTCATTATAGACGGACCACAAGCTCGGATTGTGGAAGGACGGAGAAGGAAATCGGTGGTGCCTTTTCAAAGGAACCGTCCTGGCATTTGCCTTGAGCGAATTGGAGGAATCACGAAAAACCTAAATGTGGATGGCAGAACGCTGGTTTGAACCGTCATCCTTCAGAATGCGAGTCCAGTGTGCTAACCATTGCGCTACATCGCTCGGTAACAATGCTCAGTGTCGTTCTCGGAATCTTCTAGGCTAGCTTACCAGTCTGACAAGCGGACCATCAGACCTCTTAATAATGCATTTTGATGAGCCTTAGGCATGCTGTAGAGCGGTGCTTCCAACCTTTTTGAGACCATTACCCATGAGTGCAATCAGACATTGGCTAGTACCCGTACCCATCCCCCTTTTCCCCCACCATCAACAACATTAGCGCCTAACTGAACTTCAGAATGGAAAATAGTTTTCTTTGAACGGTTTTTACTTTTTAAATGGTGGAAGACAAGTGATATTTAGTTTTCATAGCGGTCTTATTAAACCCTAAAAAATGATTCAATGAGACAATTGGTAGCGCTTAATTCTAACAACATTTTATTCATATTTACAGAAAGATGAAGTACTTCTCCGTGCACCGCGAGCGTTAGCTAAAACTCCTCCTCAGAAAAGAAAGCTAATTATCCACACAGATTTTAGATACTTTTTACAAAACGTGCTTCCTCTGCACCACTCCTCTCCCTAGTCACACTTGGTTCACTTAGACCCTGCAACGCCATTTTAGAATCAACCAAGTCAAAGGGTGTATATTATTCCAACTGCTTGTATACCGCTAGGTTCCTGACCACTGCCGCATGCAATATAGCAGCCATTATATAATACTGCTGTGTTGCGATCTGAATTAGATCGTTTATTGTAGCGAAATGAATAATGTAGCAGATCCTGGTCCATTGGGGGAACTATATACAACTCGGAGAAGGTATTTTCATGAGGTATTTAAGCATATATGTATCAATTTTACTGTCACAAATGGATGATAAAAAGTATATGTGCAATAAGTGCTCTATGTGAAGAACAAGTAAGATATTGTTCATACACTCGTTTCACAATCTTTAACCTCCACCACATTTTCTCACACTTTAATGTGAGTATTAAAAAAATTAGTTATTGGTAACTTAAGTGATCAGTATTACAATCTTACGGCCGGCCGCGGTGGTCTAGCGGTTCTGGCGCTGCAGTCCGGAACCGCGGGACTGCTACGGTCGCAGGTTCGAATCCTGCCTCCGGCATGGGTGTGTGTGATGTCCTTAGGTTAGTTAGGTTTAAGTAGTTCTAAGTTCTAGGGGACTTATGACCTAAGATGTTGAGTCCCATAGTGCTCAGAGCCAACAATCTTACGAAATACTGACGATAATATTAATGATTTTTTTTGAATATGTTCAGTTTCGAGGCCCGAACACTACTAACCCCCCTTTTTTTACCGGTGGCCGAGCGGTTCTAGGCGCTTCAGTCTGGAACCGCGCGACCGCTACGGTCGCAGGTTCGAATCCTGCCTCGGGCATGGATGTGTGTGATGTCCTTAGGTTAGTTAGGTTTAAGTAGTCCTAAGTTCTAGGGGACTGATGACCTGGGATGTTAAGTCCCATAGTACTCAGAGCCATTTGAACCATTTGAACCTCTCAGGGGTAATTACCCCAGCCTGGGAACCACTATTGTGGGGGAATCTGTCCAGATTTGCCTTACTCGCTTTCGCTTGCTGTGTTGGAACAGAAGTCATATGGTATTTGTCGTAGAAGCAACTGAAACCTAAATTCACAGAGCAATATGTACATTTAATGAAAGCTACTGCCTTGCCGGCACACGGATTTTTCAGAAGGGACACCGGAAAACATAGTTCCTTTAAATTCAAAAATGTTGTGCTTTCTTTCATCAGCTTCGATGCGAAAAACTTGTATTTCTCATTCCTGTGAAAGCAGGTGCACTAAATTGAAATTGATGCAGAATTAATTAATGTATTGTTATGAATCTTTCCTCGACGCGATAAAACTGAGAAACAAAAGTAGTCGGGCAAGATTTGTAGCCGTACTGACAGCGTTGTAGCCAGAAACCGTAACCGCTTCACCACGCTCGCTAGATCGGAACTTAAGTACCGCTACAGACATAGGGCGTACGCATAAAACTTCAATACCAATTTTCTCGGGAAGTAGGGGGCATCGCATAAAAAGCCTCTAGGCAGGTACTCGGAGCAGGTCTCTGTACAATATACCTAAGGTTTATCAAAATCCATGATTAATAGGTTTGATGGTCCCCTCATGAGACTGTCCGGTAACAACTGGTCTTCCCCGGACAGAAGCAAATGGGAAATAAAACTGAGATAATTCCTGCCAAGAAGCAGTATTTACCAGAGAACCACTCTTAACGGGACAAAGCTCGTATTTGAGTGCACTTGCGGTACGACCGTCTTTAAATCACTTCCGCCGCTGCTTGGAGCACGCGACATCTGAGATTCGCCCGACAGTCGTCTTTGGTGAAGCAGGTGAGTCGTACGCCCTCTGTGGTGGAGGTTGGTTTGATAGTGTTGCTTGAATCTGATGCCGGTAAATGGTGATCCACAATGATCGATAAATTTATCCTTTCAGTGCGGAAAGCATACAAAAATTCGCAAATTCATTCACGTATGTAGTCGTGGAATACCGAAACGTCATTTCGGATTTTTTAGATATGAGTGCAGCTTATGACGCGCGCAACTAATTGGTTGGTGCAGACCTCGTACAACATGGCGGAAGTGTCGCTACCTGGACACGTATTTGGCGAGGTTTGATTAAAGCTTATGAACTGCAGTTGTTTCGGTGGAAATTTTAAGTATCTTGATTTTGGTATGGCTCCTGGCCAGCGTAGTTTTTAAATGTTGTCCGCTTTTTCTTGGTGAAGATTTCCGCGGAAGCTGCAAGAAACCAGTTGAAGGTCGTGCGTTCACTGTTAGCAGAGTACGTGTTCAAATCTAGTGGTAGTCTCTTAAAATCTTTCTGACTGTATTTACATTGTTACAGGAACGTACCTTGCTTCTTAGGACTATTTTAAAAGTATAGCAGTACCGAGGAGTGATTCTGGTTCACCGAGAAACATTCCGGTAGTGGATGCACGTGACACACTACACTCCTAAAATCGAGGTCGAGGAACGTTGCAAGATCATCCACATGAACACTACTCATAATAACTTCCACAATGGATGGCGTTCAAAACCGACTTGAAGCTCCCAGCAACAAGAAGGCGAGATAAAATTTCGAAAAAGAATAAATGAAACAGTAATTTTTTATCAAGTGATTAAATTTCGGAGTAGTATAGAATAACTACGGTAGCGTCAAGGACGAGAGTATATTCGGTAGTAATGTTGCCAAATCCGACTAAAGGCCTAGATTTAATTGTTCCATATTCTACCCGAGTCACGTTATAGAGAGTCATCTTGACCCTCTTGAATATGTGTCGGAGGCTTTAACCACTGGAAAACCTTGCTTGGTAGAATATACAGGGTGAAAAGTATTTAAACCGACATACTCTGGGAGGTTGTAGGGGACATCAAAACAAATATTTTTCCCTAATATTTTTCCCTAATGTCATTTTTCCTATGAGGATTATTTAAACCGGTGGAGGCCGTATTACCCTCTTCAGATGTTAGAGGGTGTATTACACTCTTCAGTTGTAGGCAACTGCTGTCCACCAGTGTAGTAGTGCATTGTTTCTGTTTACTAATGGAGCGATAGACCTGGAGTGAGTACACTGATATGGTTGGTGCGTACTACGTAGCGCACCGCAAAGGACGAGCTGCACAGCGAGTTTGTCAACAACAATATCCTAATCGCCATATCCCGCGTCATACGACCTTTGCTGCGTGAGACCGGGTCATTAAGCACATTACCTGGACAGGGACGTCGTCGCACGGTAAGAACGCTGCAATTTGAGAAAGCTGTCGTGCAGCATATGGAGCGGGATCCTTCAATCAGCACTCGTGCAATGCACGTAACATGGGAACGAATCAGGCGAATGTAAGAACAGTCCTTCGAGAGCAATTGTTACGTCCATTTCACTTACAGCGTGTTCACAACCTGGAACCAGTTGATTATCCACCCAGAGCACAGTTTTCGCAGTGGTACCTGGAACAGTATGAAATGCATCCTACATTTCCATCCTCTGTGATTTACCGATGAAGCAACGTTCAGGCGTGACGGAGTCTTCAACATGCACAATTCGCATGTTTGGAGTGAGGATAACCCACATGCCACAGTTACGAGTGCTGATCAAGTGCGGTTCTTCGTTAATGTGTGGGTCGGTGTTGTTGGGGACTGTTTAATTGGGCCTTAACTGCTACGTAGGCCATTAAATGGCAGGCACTATTACAATTTTCTCGCCAGAGCATTGCCAGAATTGCTGGAAGACGTCCTGCTCCCTACAAGACAACGCATGTGGTTCCAACATGACGGGGCGCCGGCACATTTCAGTCGTCGTGTGCGTCGATTCCTGAACCGACGGTTCCCAAAAACGTGGATTGGCCTGCTCAATCCCCAGATATGTCCACTCTGGACTTTTTTGTGTGGGGAGAGATGCGCAACCCTGTTTACGCAGCCTCTGTTGCATCAGAAGAGGATCTGGTTGCCCAGATAGTAGCAGCAGCAGCAGCAGCAGCAATTCAGAATACTCCTGGGGTTTTTGCCCGTGTCAGACAGAACATGATCCGACGGTGTAACCTTTGTTTACGTCTCAATGGAGGCATTTTTGAAAATCTACTGCACTTGAAATTGGGTTGTGTTAATGTGTTGTCTCTTGGTCATAAAAAAATGGAAAAGTTTTTGTTGGTTTAATTAATTTGTCGCCAGAGAAATCTTCCTCTACCGGTTTAAATACTCCTCATAGGAAAAAATGACATTAGGGAAAAATATTTGTTTTGATGTCCCCTGCAACCTCCCAGAGTTTGTCGGTTTAAATACTTTTCACCCTGTAGTCTGGCAGCGAGGTAACAGTAGGTGCGAGAAACAACTCTCTGTCTGGCCTACCCATCAGCAATTCTATCGTGCAGTATGAATCCAGCTAGGCCTGTCAAACACCGCGTGCGTGTAGATAATAGTGGTAATAAAGATGCAACAATTCAAAATACAGAATGGCCAAGAGTCGATTCTAATTCGTGAAAAAGCACACGTTTATCAAAGCTTCAGTTTGGAGATGCTTTTCTGCTTGAATCTTATTTTGCTCACTTTGTTGCTTTTGCCTCTACTACAAACGTACACGTCCTGCACTGGAGCGATTGTATCTATCCAGGGTAAACAAAACAACGAATCCTCTTCAAATGTAGAAACTTATATGAATCTTATAATGAGAATCACGAAATTTCGTTCTCTCCTCTTATCGTACACACTATATTCGCCTAACGAGGGCCAAAATTTGAAAGCATGTCGCATTATTCGACAGACTGCCGGCGGACTGTTTAAAGCGGATGTGCACTTGCAGTGACTTCTACTTGCTGTGAACGTGCAATATGACATCAAGAATTTCTCGAAGATTTTGGTCGGTAGCCTGTATAGTCGTTTCTTCACAAAACTTTTATATACTATTTTACAATTGCAAGATAAAGACGCAGACAATGGTTCGAAAATGAACAGACTCATTCGAAACTTGTCACCATTAAGGAATACGTATGCAACTGTAACAGAAAACTAAATAAATAATAAAATATAGTTTCTGGCCCTTTACGGCAACGAAGTGTTGGAACTGCACAATATCAAGAGTTTTCTAACGTAGCAACAACCGTAGAAAAACACAGTGCGGATCATTAAAGAAACACACACACACACACACACACACACACACACACACATATTCACAGACATGTGCGAGCGAGACGGTTACAGTGTTTCGTAAATACTCCCAGCAAACACGCTAACCATTACCAGCCGCTAGCATTGCCAAATTAATATCCGCTCTCTGCGTACAAATGGCGAGTCACTGCTTCACTAATGCCCACTTTCGTCGACAGTTACGAATGCTCATTCCCTGTTAGACCGTGCGTCATCGAGTCAACTATAACGCAAGTCCATTTACACTGCTCACCGACCGAGTATTACAGTTGTTACGTCTGCACAGGCGAGAAATTCTCGCTAACGACTCTCTTTCGGGCCATTCAGTATCGTTCAGATCCTCGAATTCGGTTCTTGCTACAGCGCCTGGCTTTCAGTCGTAAATTAGTCGATGACAAATCTCCTCTTCTGCAAATTGAAGCTAAAAATTGTACAGTAATCCAGAAAAAGTACTGTCTTGAATGTAAAGCATTCAGAGCATTTATTTGAATACATACGAAAGTGCACGTCATTCCTCTACAACATGTACGACAAAACCAATACAAAGCACGAATCTGATAAATGATTCACTTTGATCATTCGGATGTTCAGATGCTAATTCAGCGGAACGGGCCCTTGGTTTTTAAATATTTCATCCTTACACACTGTGGCACAGAGTGATAAATAACCGGAGAGCTGTTATTTTCGATCTTGAAAGGTGTATTCGCAGATGCACTTCGACTGCGCAACTCAGCCGCAACGAGTAGATTTAATAGCATCGCGTGATCTTCGGCAGTAACTTGAATTTCAAATAACGGCCAGTCTCGTTTGTGTGTGTGTGTGTGTGTTCGCATGTACTAACATTCGTTCCACAATTCGCGTCTGTAGAAACCAATAAAATGCTCTGTCGGTTGTAACTGCCGCTGGGAAGAATCTCACTTGTTAGTTAACGGTTGTGAATGCTGAAAAAAATGGTTCAAATGGCTCTGAGCACTATGGAACTTAACATCTGAGGTCATCAGTCCCCTAGAACTTAGAACTACTGAAACCTAACTAACCTAAGGACATCACACACATCCATGCCCGAGGCAGGATTCGAACCTGCGACCGCAGCGGTCGCGCGGTTCCAGACTGAAGCGCCTAAAACCGCTCGGCCACTGTGGCCGGCGTGAATGCTGAATGCTATGACAAGAGGTACTGGAACGTCCAATGTCGCCATCAGGACGGTAATATTAACCAATCTTCATGAATCAGAATACTTAAAAGAGCATTTTCTTTCGAAATGGTTCAGCAGAAATCGGAGCTGAACAACATTTTTGTGTATGGGACAAAATACAGCTACTTTACACCTCAGGAATTACTGTAAGGCATTCGTAGATTCAATAGCTCGTATCGTCTCATGATTTAAAAAATGTTGACGTTTCTAAGCAATACAATAGGAGAATCTAGACTGTTTAGAGGCTAGAAATAGTCCTTGCAGAAAAGAAATTCTGTGCGGCTACGAGAAAATGGTGGCAACGAACGTTGGTCTGAAGTATCGGTAAGCCTTATTTACATCTGGAACCTACTTTCGATATACTTTTACACGAATATTGTGCTGTCTCGTCGCTCTCACCTTTAAATTCATCATACACAAATGATTTATCAGACAATTATAGAACAGAGGTGGGGATTTTCCGATACGACCTTTTCACGAGTGTACCGTGAATATCAGGAACCCGGTAAAACATCAAATCTCCGACAAAGCTGCGACAGGAAAAAGATCCAGCAAAAACAGGACCAACGACGACTGAAGAGAATCATTCAACGTGACAGAAGCGCAACCCTTCCGCAAATTGCCGCAGACTTCAATGCTGAGCCATCAAAAAGCGTCAGCGTGCGAACCATTCAACGAAACATCAGCGATATGGGCCGAAGACCCACTCGTGTACCCTTGACGACTGCACGACATACAGCTTTACGACTCCGACGAGTCTCCTTTCAAATTGTATCGAGCGGATGGGCGTGTATGGGTTTGGAGACAACCTCATGAATTCATGGACCCTGCATGTCAGCAGTGGACTGTTGAAGCTGATGAAGGCTCTGTAATGATGTGGGGCATATGCAGTTGGAGTGATACGGGACCCCTGATACGTCTAGATACGACTTTGACAGGTGACACGTATGTAAGCATTCTGTCTGATCACCAGCATCCATTCATGTCTGTTGTGCATTCTGATGGACTTGTGCAATTCCAGCAGGACAATGCGACACACCACACGCCCAGAATTGCTACAGAGTGGCTCCAGGAACACTCTTCTGAGTTTAAACACTTCCGCTAGCACACCAAACTACCCAGACATGAACATTACTGAGCATATCTGGGATGCCTTGCAACGTGCTGTTCAGAAGAGATCTGCACCCCCTTGTACTCTTACGAATTTATGGACAGCGCTGCAGGATTCATGGTGTCAGTTCCATCCAGCACTACGTCAGAAGTTAGTCGAGTCCATGCCACGTCGTGTTGCGTCACTTTTGCGTGCTCGCGGGGGCCCTACGCGATATTAGGAACGTCTACCAGTTTCTTTGTCTCTTCAGTGTAGGTTACCCTTATGTAATGCAACGCACACAAAGCAAAAATGTTACGCACACATAGCAAAAATACCGGTGTAGCAATGACCACCCATTAACTGCTTGGCCGGCTGGGGTGGCCGAGCGGTTCTAGGTGCTACAGTTTGGAGCCGCTACCGCTACGGTCGCAGGTTCGAACCCTGTCTCGGGCATGGATGTGTGTGTGATGTCCTTAGGTTAGTTAGGATTAAGTAGTTCTAAGTTCTAGGGGACTGATGACCTCAGTCCCGTAGTGCTCAGAGCCATTTGAATTGTTTAAAGAGCCCATTTTCCGATTTTGGCTTTAAATTAGAAAAAGGAAACTTCCACATCAATAGGCGGGAAACGACGCACTATTGACTGTTGTAACACAGGGAAGTGTTGGTAGTAAACTAGTAAATTTTGATTACAAGGATTACTAGTTGACTATGACACGTGAGTGTTCCGTACGCTGTAATGCATTAATAAAGTCTACAGCTCAAAAGTGGTTCAAATGGCTCTGAGAACTATGGGACTTAACTTCTGATGTCATCAGTCCCCTAGAACTTAGAACTACTTAAACCTAACTAACCTAAAGGACATCACACACATCCATGCCCGAAGCTGATTCGAACCTGCGACCGGAGCGGGCACGCGGTTCCAGACTGAAGCGCCTAGAACCGCACGGCCACATCGGCCGGCTCAAGTCTACAGCTCTCTCAAAGCGTGTGCATACGCTAAAACAGTAAAAAAGGAGTAAGAACGATGACGAGGAGCGCCCCAGAAATCCTGTGGCAATGGAAAACAGCTAAGGGCACACAATGAATTATTCTAATCACCAGGACTGAAGCTGTGCCAAACAGTGATGATAGGTCCGGTAAAAGACAGACGGTCTCGAGGCTTCCGGCCAGGAGCGTGCGGTTGGACTGCTGGAAGTTGCCCGGGCAGACGCCGGACGGACGGACGGTCCGCGGTGGCCTAATGGGCTATGCGGGATTAGCAAATGAAGCGTGGCTGGTGATAAAGCGCCTCAAATGAAAGAGGACCCGCGATGGGCCTGCCGTAACACCGGCTCCCCGGTCCTGCTGTTTCATTAATTTACTCAGTTTCGGCCCCCAAGGCAGAATGCGGCGCAGAACAAAGTCAGTTGAAAATTGCTTCGTCCACCGGTCTCCATCAGTTTTCGCCATTCGCGCAACAAATCGCTCGCGAAGATGTAAGACTTTGAATGGTATGTATGAAGCTGCACGAAACATTCGAGATATTCCGCAAAATCACGTGCTTCTATTTTACCAATTACGTCTGCGGCCTAAAGTGTGGAATTCTCTCCGTGGTGGAATCATAGTGCGAAGGTAATTGTTTTCGATCAGACTAAAGGAATTAATTTTCAAGACTGCAAATAAGCGGCGTAGTAAGACATGATGACGTACAATACCTGACACTACATTGCTTGCTGTTCCGGATTGTATTCATAATCTCCTAGCACTGAATTGAATGAGAACAAAGAATCCGCCAGTTCTTTTCCTTTACTTCTCCACCCATCTATAGTACGTAGATAAACAGAATACTATAACCGAAACACTCTCACTCCAAACAACCAAAAGGTACAGCTAAACATCTGACAAGTAATTAACCCTGTAAAAAGGCAAGAGCACGTCCTCCCTATAAGATTCTGTCATGAGATCAAAGTAGAGATTAGCCCGCACTAACCATACTCAACCACCGAACAGATTAAGACGCACTTAGAAACGGGGGCAGCACGGAGATAGGTACTGGTGAAATTTGGTTTGTTCAGGTAATTTGGTTATATACGGTAAGCGGATCAGATGGGAGAACTGTCTCAGAAGTTTAACTATCGTCGCCGCAGGAAAACTATACCATAGCCAGCCCGCCCGGTTAGCCCTGCGGTCTGACGCACTGCTTTCCGGGCGGGAAAGCATGCCGGTTCCCGGCACGAATCCGTCCGGTGGGTTAGTGTCGAGGTCCGATGTGCTGGCCAGTTTGTGGATGGTTTTTAATCTGCCTCGGCGAATGCGTGCTGGTTCCCCTTATTCCGCCTCAGTTACACTATGTCGGCGATTGCTGCGGGAACACTTTCTCCACGTACGCGTACACCATCATTACTCTACCACCCAAACGTTGGGGGTTACACTCGTCTGGAATCCGAACCGCACCGTAACCCTGGGTTCGGTGTGGGGCGGCGGAGGGGTGAGTGGATTGCTGTAGCCTGTTGTGTATCACTGAGGCTACGGCGAAGATGAAACCTCTCCGTCGTTTCTAGGTCCCTAGTTCAATAGAATGCAACACAATATAATACCACAGTCAACGAACACATAGTGGAGACTGAAACACGCTATTCGGCGAATTGAAAAAATAAAGAAATCAGTTTCCCGTCAGGTTTCACAGAAAGTCAGAAACACAGCGCTATTTTCACAGTAGAAAGAAATCCCATCACTAGTGTATGAAGGCAGCTTGAACTACAACTGTAACTATGTAAGGCTTCTCGAAAGCGTCAAGATGAATGCCCCCGTCCTTCCAGGTTATGCTGAACACTAATATGCTTCTCTTTTTGTACCTATGAGGGTGCCATTTTGTGCCCACATTTTGCTGGGCAACCTGGATACCAGTGTTCTCGAGGCCACGAAAAGCCAATTTATGCTTGTTCACTTCATTATAATGTGCACTACGTCTCGGTGAGTAAGCCAGTAAGGCCGGTATTACACTATCAAATTTCTTTGTCCAATATCTTTGTCCAATATCTTTGTCAAAGATATTTGATAGTGTAATAGGGATCTTTGACAAATGTCGTCCAATATTTGATCAAACTAGGCAGAGGCCGTATATTTGATCAAAGAAATCGCTTGTCTTCTGTTCACGCAATGCGATATGTTACCACGCGGAGCGCTAGCATCGCTGCAGCGTTCTGTCTTCTGTAGTGTTTTTATAACCATTGCCGGTAAATACAATTGGTGTGTGCCGACAACTACAGAATTAATAGAGATGTCTGAAGCTGATGAGGCGCTTTACAACGTGAGGCACCCTGAATACAAAAATAGATTAAGAAGATTGGAGACCTAACCTAACCTAACCTAACCTAACCTAACATAACCCTCTCCTGTAGCAAGGAATCGGAGTGTTATAGTGAGCCTGTCTTCTGAAGATGTAGCAGTTCTTAAGTGAAAATTGTGCTTTGTGATATGAGGATACACTTCGTTGAGCACATACAGAAATGTATGCTCATCCATTCTTAAGTAATTGATGTACAACTTGACGTCTTCCACTGTAAGCTCACGTAACAAGTTTTGTTGAATGCTTTTATCGTGTCGTCGTAAAACCCACGGCTTCACCCCGATTCGATTAATTTTTCGTTCCATAGATCCGTGCTGAGGAGATCCTCGTGGATGTGGAACATGTCGTTTTTTTTTAAGCTGAAATAAAAACGCTAATAGTATGAATAAATACAATACGTCATTTGTTTCTATTAAAAATTTCGCCAATGGAGTAGAAGGAGTTGGCCACTAGTAAGTCTTTCAGGCTTCTTTTAAACTGATCTTTATTTCTAACTAAATTTTTTATGTTTCGTGGCAAATTATTGAAGATGAGTGTTCCTGAGTAGTGGACCCCTTTTTGAACTAAAGTAAGTGCTTTTAACTCCTTGTGCAGATCATTTTTGTTCCTGGTATTGTATGTATGAACTGAGTTGTTTGTTGGAAAAAGAGATATATTATTTACGACAAATTTTATTAAGAAGTAAATATACTGAGAGGCAGTAGTTAGTATACCCAGTTCTTTGAAGAGGTTTCTGCAGGACGTCCGTGAATTTACTCCACAAATAATACGTATTACACGCTTTTGGACCTTGAAAACTTTTGTTTGACTTCAAGATTTACCCCAAAATATTATCCCATATGACATTATGGAATGAAAGTATGCAAGCTTTTTCATTTTTATGTTGCCTATGTCTGCTAACACTCGAATTGCAAATACAGATTTGTTAAGGCGTTTCTGTAGTTCTGTGGTGTGCTCCTACCAACTGAATTTATTATCAAGTTGTAATCCCAGGACTTTTAAGACTGTCAACCTCGTATGTATGGTTCCATTTTTTCCCCCCACTTCTTATCCGCATGTGCACACAATGCAATTGGAGTACGTAGAACTGCTGAGGTTAATAACAAGTTGTTGTCAGCCATCTTGAACTTTGACGAAAAATTTGATGACAGTGTAATACCCCTTGTAGCGCTACGTCAAAGATCTTTGTCAAATATATTGGACGGAATATTGGATCACATCTTTGATCAAATCTCTGACAAAGAAATTTGATAGTGTAATACCAGCCTAAGCGTGAGATTGCTA
This sequence comes from Schistocerca nitens, assembly GCF_023898315.1. Taxonomy (NCBI): domain Eukaryota; kingdom Metazoa; phylum Arthropoda; class Insecta; order Orthoptera; family Acrididae; genus Schistocerca; species Schistocerca nitens. Next base: position 177,098,602 of record NC_064620.1, on the reverse strand, counting down.
AGACAAGGGTTCAGTGTTCAACCCTCGGTCATCCGGTAATCCTAGAACGTTTTCTGCGACTTACCGCGTCTTTCATTTGTAACAATGATTTGATGATGTGAAAAATGCAAATCTGCACCCCTAAAGTGGCTGAGGAAGTCAGAGCACACACACACACACACACACACACAAAAGTTTTTATTTAATACTCGCAAGTTGTTGACAAATCAGTGAGCACGCTTCACTGCAGAAACATTGGTCGAAAATCAACAGTTCGCACAATAGAGGTTTATAAACTGAAGGACTAGCATTTGTTCGTCGAGTTTAATTATTTTCGAAGAATCAGAAATGGACGAAGAAAGTTTGCAGATCTGAACCGTGTCCTCATTAAAGGGATAAAGAGACGGTTTAGTAGGTTATTTAGTTATTAAAAATGAAGGACATTGGCTATAGCCAGAGTGACAGAACCCTCTCCATCCCCATTTCGCTTGGCAGGAGTGGGTTACAGAAACCACGGAAAACTAGATGGCTCCACGCATAAACGTACTTAGCCATTGGTCACCGAGGGGAGTGAGAGGGGGGTGGGGAATGCAGCTGCGCTCACACACCCTCTTCCCCATTTTGCAAAAACTGTTCCTAGCAAACCGAATATGCAACTTTCCCCGCCACACAGACAGACTATCAATACAATATCAGTCTGGAGGAAGGTGGAACATGAAATGGATGTTGAATGCACAGTCTGCAGCCAGGATACCACCACACTCATTTTAATATAACTCAGCCGGCCGGTGTGGCCAAGCGGTTCTATGCGCTACAGTCTGGAACCGCGCGACCACTAGGGTCGCAGGTTCGAATTCTGCCTCGGGCATGGATGTGTGTGATGTCCTTAGGTTAGTAAGGTTTAAGTAGTTCTAAGTTGTAGGGGAATGATGACCTCAGAAGTTAAGTCGCATAGTGCTCAGAGCCATTTGAACCATTTGAATAGAACTCAAGTACTGGCAGTCACAAGCGGATACAATAAAAGGCTATACAGACAGCCCATAGAGATTGTCAAACACCCTAGGAATTTCATCAAGAAGGACGAGAGCGTGAAACGGAATGACATCTGGATCCCGGTGCTGAAAATGATGTATACTGGACTTCCGCCGTGGGGTGATAGCAACAGAGGATGGCGTCAACAGATAACGGCCAATTACGGTCGGTTATTCAAAGTATGTGACATCACACCACTGAGCGGGAGTACGCGGAAACAGAATTTTGCTGTAGTTAGTAGCGAGTGTAAATCGGACACTCAAAGAACGATTTCTTTTGAAAAGTCCTCCACAGATGGGGATGAAACGTTGGGTTATAGTGTGAAATCCATCCTCTCACAGCATAATAGCCCGGAGTATTGTATAAATTTTGAAAAAAAGTGAAGCCCGTAGAAGGGGAGGAGGGAACGAAATGAAACTTTAGAGGTTGAGAGGTAATGTGAAGTTATTTAAGTGTTTAGAATATCGAGTCAAATTGACAAAGAACTTGTCAGTATGAGGCCACTTACCATATGACGTTGCAGCCGCTCTGGCCTGGATGGGGTGTCATAAAGCCGTTATATCCTGTCCTGAGGCAATCTGGCCCCCAACTGTTGTAATCGGTCCTGGATTCTGGCACGGCACAGAGTTGACTTCCGAGCTGGTCCTCACATATTCTATCGGGGACAAATCTGAGGAGAGCTCAGCCGGCCGAAGTGGCCGTGCGGTTAAAGGCGCTGCAGTCTGGAACCGCAAGACCGCTACGGTCGCAGGTTCGAATCCTGCCTCGGGCATGGATGTTTGTGATGTCCTTAGGTTAGTTAGGTTTAACTAGTTCTAAGTTCTAGGGGACTAATAACCTCAGCAGTTGAGTCCCATAGTGCTCAGAGCCATTTGAACCATTTTGAGGAGAGCTCAACATCAATTACACAGCTCATAGACACGTGCAGTGTGTGGAATTGTCCAGTTGAAAAGTGGCACAATGGTACCGCCGCATGACACGTGACACACGAGGACTCAGGATACCAGTGTTGTAGCACTGTGCCGTCAGAGTTTCCTCAGTCACTAGGAGCCGTGACCTGAAGTCATCACCGACGGCTTCCCCTACGTGACTTCAGGAGTAACGTCGTTGTCGCTCTCCAAAACAGTGGAAGAGTAGGACCTCGCCCCCAGGTAGCTGCCATACTCGCCGACGATTGCTCTCCGCGACAGTGCAGAACTGCGATTCATCGCTGAACTCAATGCGACGGCATTCACCAGCAGTCATGCTTCCCGGCCACGACACCACTACAATCACAGCCGTTGATGTCGTGTTAACAGCAGCATACGCAAGAGTCGGTAATTTCTTAGACCGGCTGCTGCTAGCTTCCGACCAATGTTGCAGGGGATCCAGAACTTGTTCTCGGATGGCAGGCGCAGATGTGGAAGGGTTTCGATGTGCTTGATGCACAACACGACGACCCCCCCCCCCCCTTTGTGGTGATCAAACGTCGACTGGAACCTTGACGACGGATATGTCTGCCGTCACGTTCCCATACAGTCCAACATCGGGCCACTGTGTCATTCGAATGCTCCACAAATCTGGATTTTCCGTGATTGGACCAGTCGGACAAAGGAAGACGTGCAATGAGGTCCTTTTCAAACAGTCGGGTGCTGATAAGTCTGTCTCACATGATTACGGGGCGCCTCTGTGTCCTTCACAGTGATCACTCATCAGACACCGGTTACACCTCCTGTATACCCTACCAGGCATGGTAACAACACTAAACAGGAACATCAGTACACTTTGGTGGCCGTTCTACCAGTCGTAGAGAAATGAAAGTCTGATCATCTACACACTCATCGATGGTATGTTCGTTTACGAAGTCACATTCAGATCTAACCGTGCCACCCTTTTTGTCAAGCAGTGTAGCAAGCAAGTGTACCCCAGAATCTTTCGTCTTGATATTTCAAAAGAATTTCCCGTGCCCCTACCTCGGATCACAGGTACGCCTTTGGCTCCAAGGAGTTTTGGCCTCTGCTCCTACCGTACAAGATTCCAGAGTCGTAACCACGGCGCTTTCTCGCACTGGTGCACAGAACAGAGCGACTCGGGTGAAATGTGTATCCTGTTCTCTGTGTTGCTCCCATCCATCAACATTAAAACACCCCACCCCATCACCAGCGGAAAGGAATCACCTGAATTTTCTCCGCCATTGTGGAAAGAAGAGAATCATCAGGAACAAGCAGCGCGGTGTCAGCGAGAGCTGAGTTAATATTTACACAAGACTGACCAGCGTATCAGCGGGCGCGGCCCTCTGCCCGGAGCTTCATTAAGTAAGACCACATGATACCCGATAGTCCGCTCTTTGGTTCGTTAGGGGCCCGTTCCGGCAGGCACACACGCAGACTTGTTCGGGAATCGCGCGCCGCTGCCCGCACCCGCGTACAGACTTAATTAAGCCGCGTCCGGCGAGGAGACTGCGTCCATTTACACGCTCTGGCGCCCCCGCAGCCTTAATAAACGTGACAGGAGAACGCACTGATTAAATTCCTGCCCACAGTATCGGCGCTATCGGTGCACCGCGATCGTTAGACGTTGGCAGAGCTTTTACGCGGAAAATACTTCCTGATGCTCCGGTTTCCCAAAGATCTGCGCGTGTCTGAAAAGCTCTTCACGGTGGGGTTAGTTCAACCGCTGCTATATATCGCGGCGGTCTCCCTACTTTACGATGCTTTCAGGAACCGCTTCCTCCCCAGTTCGGAAGGGCCGTAGCTGTTTTGCTGCTTACTCGAGAAGTGCTCCTTTTGAGATATGTTTCGCTAGGCGGGCATCTCACTCGCTACTGATGGGAGCGCTATTCCAACACAGCACACCACAGAATAAACCTGCGGTCTTTCATTATACTGTTGTTCTCTCTCTCTTTAGCTTTAGCCATGTTTTTACTTGCTTATTCGAGGCATGCTGCCACGGAATGGTAGGTCCGCAACTGTTCAAAACTTAGGAAATTGGATATTATTTTTTATTTCTTACGTCTGGGTTGCATTGATATAAAGTTTTTTGCTGCAGTGGTTACCGGCTTCGGGCTGACACACCCAACCTCAAACTACACATCTTGTTTTTAATTGTAGCTAGTCATACAATATGTTGCCAAAAGGCACGAATAGCTTCTGTACCGAAAGATTTACTGTGGACAACAAGTACTCTCATTGACATTAGCTCACGTGTGTGTTGCAGTCAGGTGGGAATTCCACTGTTAAATGCAGAGGAGAGAGCGGATAGGTGAAAAAGTACATTTGGGCTTCTATGACGTGTTGGGGGTGGGGACATCTGATGACGTGATAGAAGAAGCAGGAGTCGACAGGGAAGTCGCAGGGGCTCCAGTATTATAACCAGAATGTGAAAGAGGTTTCTACGACTTTAGGTGAAATAAGGCACAAGGGATAGATAATATTCCATTGGAATAAAGCACAGGGGAAGTGGCAAACGGCTATTTGAGAGAGTGCGTAGAATCTATGAGACTGACGAAGCACCACCAGACTTTCGGAAAAATGTCATCGATTCAATGTCAAAGACAGCAAGGACAGGTAAGTGAGAAAACTATCGGACAATCAGCTTACCAGTCCGTGCATCTAAATTGCTGACAAAAATGGTTCAAATGGCTCTGAGAACTATGGGACTTAACAGCTGAGGTCATCAGTCCCCTAGAACTTAGAACTACTTAAACCTAACTAATCTAAGGACATCATACACATCAATGCCCGAGGCAGGATTCGAACCTGCGACCGTAGCGGTCGCGCGGTTCCAGACTGAAGCGCCTAGAACCGTTCGGCCACTGCGGCCGGCTAGTTGCTGACAAGAATAATATGCAGAAGAATGGGAAGAAAAACTGAGGAAATATCAAATGACAATCTGGTCGGCTTTAGGGAACGTCAAGGCATCAGAAAGATAGTTCTGACGACGCACTATAAAGCTGTAGGGGAAAGGCGGAGAGTATACAATTTGTACAAGGGCCAAGACGGAAAGATAAGAATGGAAGACCAAGGACGAAGTGCGCAGATTAAAAATGGTGTAATACAGGGGTGCAGTCTTCCGCTCCTGCTGTTCAATCCATACATCGAAGAAGCAATGACTGAAACAAGAGATAAGGATAAAGAGTGGGATTAAAATTCAGGGTGAAAGGCTATCAACATCAGATTCAGTGATGACATTGCTATCCTCAATCAAGAAGAATTACAGGACGTTTGAATGGAATGAACAGTGTAATGAGTAAAGACTGTGGACTGAGAGTAAACTCGAGAAAGACAAACGTTATGGTGAGTAATAGAAATGAGATTACCGAAAAAATTAGCACCAAAATTGTTGACCATGAAGCTGACGAAGTTAAGAAATGGAATCATGGAAGCAAAATAACACACAAGGTACGAAACAAGGATGCCATTTCTGCTAGTATCACACATCGGCCTTAATCTGATGAAGTAATTTCTGAGACTGTACGTTTGGAGCACAACATTGTATGGTATTGAACCACGGACCGGCAAAACCGGAGAAGAGCGTCGGAGTGTCTGAGATGTGGTGCTATAGAAGGATGTTGACAATAAGGTGGACTAATAAGATAAGGAATGACGAGGTTCTCCGCGGGATCGACGAAGAAAGGAACGTATGAAAAGCACTGACAAGAAGAAGGGACAGGATGATAGGAAACGTGTCAAAACAGCACGAAATAGATTCCGTGATATCCCAGGGAGTTGTAGAGGATAAAAGTGTAGGGGAAGACAGGGATTTGGATCTAGCCAGTAACTGAGGACGTAGAGTACAAGTGCTAATCTGAGATGAAGAGGCTGGCGGCACAGGAAAGGAACTCGCGGTGGCCCGCTCAAAGTAGACCGATGACTACAAGTGCCCTTCAAAATATTTCACCGATGTACATGGAATGACAGAAACGATGGGAGTTCTCATTTCAGACTGCTCAGTTTTACATACGCATCTCGTTTGCCGGCGGGAACAAACGAACACCAGGACGCTGACAAGATTCCACAAATTTGTTCTACAGTGGTGCGTCACGCAGCTCGGCCATTGTGCAGTGGGATCAAGGAGCGTGGCGCTGTTTACTCTAAGACTGACATCCAGCAGGCAGACGGGGAGGCGGAAAGAGGAGGCGGCCATTGCCCCGCCTGGCGCATCGGGCTTCGTCCCGCTTGCAGCGCCGCGCCTTTTTCCTCGCAACGCGTGCAGCAAGAACGCCCACAAAAGAGTAATTAACGGACATTGTTCGCGCGGGGGCTGTGCTAACCCGCGCCGCTGCCGCCTGCGATTATCTCAGCGGCGAGAGTCCTCGGATTCACTCGGCTGCTAATGCCGCGGCAAAATCGGCAACGACCGTCTCCCGCTGCGCCTGCGAGGACACGCAAATGAGACAGCGGCGCGCGCATGGAGGGGGCCGCCGTCGCGTACCCGGAAAAGGCTGCCGCGCCTGATGAGGTATTCGCCTGCGACACTGGCGCCAGTGACGCGCAGTGGCAATGCCTCGCCCACGGACGTTCTCCTCGGGTGACCGAGAAAAGAATTCAGCGCCACAGTCACAATTTCGCTCACGAGGGAGAATAACCTGTCCCCTGAAAAGCTTCCGTTACCTTTCTCCGGGGGCCCATCCTACGCTGTGTGCGCAGGGTTACGTCGTTGTAAATGAGCGGCTGATGTGTCCAATAACAGTCTCACGCCGCGCGGGATTAGCCGAGCGGGGTATGGCGCTGCAGTCATGGACTGTGCGGCTGGTCCCGGCGGAGGTTCGAGTCCTCCCTCGGGCATGGGTGTGTGTGTTTGCCCTTAGGGTAATTTAGGTTAAGTAGTGTCGAAACAAGGCCCCGGTAGTAGAAAACATTTCATTAGAACTACTGACAGCCTTGGGAGAGCCAGTCCTAACAAAACTCTACCATCTGGTGAGCAAGATGTATGAGACAGGCGAAATACCCTCAGACTTCAAAAAGAATATAATAATTCCAATCCCAAAGAAAGCAGGTCCTGTCCGAACAATCAGTTTAATAAGTCACGGATGCAAAATACTAACGCGAATTCTTTACAGACGAATGGAAAAACTGGTAGAAGCCGACCTCGGGGAAGATCAGTTTGGATTCGTAGAAATATTGGAACACGTGAGGCAATACTGACCCTACGACTTATCTTAGAAGCTAGATTAAGGAAAGGCAAACCTACGCTTCTAGCATTTGTAGACTTGGAGAAAGCTTTTGACAATGTTGACTGGAATACTCTCTTTCAAATTCTGAAGGTGGCAGGGCTAAAATACAGGGAGCGAAAGGCTATTTACAATTTTTACAGAAACCAGATGGCAGTTATAAGACTCGAGGGGCATGAAAGGGAAGCAGTGGTTGGGAAGGGAGTGAGACAGGGTTGTAGCCTATCCCCGATGTTATTCAAATCTGTATACTGAGCAAGCAGTGAAGGAAACAAAAGAAAAATTCGGAGTAGGTATTAAGATCCATAGAGAAGAAATTAAAACTTTGAGGTTCGCCAATGGCATTGGAAATGAGACACTTAAAGTGGTAAAGGAGTTTTGCTATTTGGGGAACAAAGTAACTGATGATGGTCGAAGTAGAGAAGATATAAAATGTAGACTGGCAATGGCACGGAAAGCGTGTCTGAAGAAGAGAAATTTGTTAACATCGAGGATAGAGTTAAGTGTCAGGAAGTCGTTTCTGAAAATAGTTGTATGGAGCGTAGCCATGTATGGAAGTGAAACATGGACGATAACTAGTTTGGACAAGAAGAGAATAGAAGCTTTCGAAATGTGGTGCTACAGAAGAATGCTGAAGATTAGATGGGTAGATCATATAACTAATGAGGAGGTATTGAATAGGATTGGGGAGAAGAGAAGTTTGTGGCATAACTTGACTAGAAGAAGGGATCGGTTGGTAGAACATGTTCTGAGGCATCAAGGGATCACCAATTTAGTATTGGAAAGCAGCGTTGAGGGTAAAAATCGTAGAGGGAAACCAAGAGATGAATACACTAAACAGATTCAGAAGGGTGTAGGTTGCAGTAGGTACTGGGAGATGAAGAAGCTTGCACAGGATAGAGTAGCATGGAGAGCAACATCAAACCAGTCTCAGGACTGAAGTTCACAACAACAACAACAACAACAACAAAAACAACAGTGTGTAAGTTTAGGGACTGATGACCTTAGCAGTTAAGTCCCATAAGATTTCACACACATTTGAACATTTTTGAACAGTCTCATCGACGAAGACTGAGGACAAGCTAGAGCTATGTATCGAACCGGGACGTGAACCCAGATCTCTTCCGCAGGCAGCGCGACACATAACAACTGCACTCTCCGACTTCTTCTCACGTACAACATACAGAGCTTCATTGTCTGCCGCTGCCTCTTCTACCTTCCTCCCAGATCTCACAGACGTTGTCTTGCACGGTGCGGGGGCACTAGCAGTACTGGCTGGAAGGACCTTGCTGAGCATTAGACGTAAGCGTAAAGGTATAACTGTTTACAACATACCACAGAGGTGCAGGTGAAGTCAAAATGAACAAATTGATATAGGACACTTGTGGTCCATCAAGCCGAGAAACAGCCTCCGATTGGCCTACAAAAGCAACGAAAGCTACAGAACATGGGCGCCGGGTAATATTTTCGCTAAAATCGTCCTCGAATACTGAAAACCGCTTTTCTTTGCACTTACAAAATGTAAAATTGACGTCAAATTTTAACTCAAAATATTATTAATTTTAACAGCATATAATTACGGATTACATCTTTTCCCTGGCTTGCTTACTACGAAACTACTGTGCTTGTAACGGTTGAGTTTAAATCGTTCAAAAGGCTCTGAGCACTATGCGACTTAACTTCTGAGGTCATCAGTCCCCTAGAACTTAGAACTACTTAAACCTAACTAATCTAAGGACATCACACACATCCATGCCCGAGGCAGGATTCGAACCTGCGACCGTAGCGGTCGCGTGGTTCCAGACTGAAGCGCCGGCGGTTGAGTTTAGATCGAATTGTAAACGTAATTTGTTATTGCATGAAGTTTACAAAAGCATTTCTTCTTTTATTACCCACACGGGAAAGTTTAAATTACCATGAATCCTGCAGGGCCGTCCATAAATCCGTAAAAGTACGAGGGGGTGGATCTCTCTTCTGAACAACACGTTGCAAGGCATCCCAGATATGCTCAATAATGTTCCTGTCTGGGGAGTTTGGAGGCCAGCGGAAGTATTTAAACTCAGAAGAGTGTTCCTGGAGCCACTCTGTAACAGTTCTGAGTTAGTGAGTGTCGCATTGTCGTGCCGGAATTGCTCAAGTCCATCGGAACGCACAATGGCCATGACTGGATTCAGGTGATCAGACAGGATGCTTACGTACGTGTCACCTGTCAGAATCATATCTAGACGTGTCAGGGGTCCGATATCACTCCAACTGCACATGTCCCACACCATTACAGAGCCTCCACTTGCTTGAACAGTTCCCTGCTGAAATGCAGGGTCCATGGACTCATGAGGTTGTCTTCATATCCGTACACCTCCATCCGCTCGATACAATTGGAAACTAGACTCGTCCAGCCCATGTTTCCAGTCATCAACAGTCCAATGTCGGTGTTGAATGGCCCAGGCGAGGCGTAAAGCTTTGTGTCGTTCAGTCATCAAGGCTACACGAGTGGGCCTTCGGTTCCGAAAGCCCATATCGATGATGTTTCGTTGAATGGTTCACACGCTGATACTTGATGGCCCAGAATTGAAATCTGCTGCAATTTGCGGAAGGGTTGCACTTCTGTCACGTTGAACGAATGTCTTCTCGTTGGTCCCGTTCTCGCAGAATCTTTTTCCGGCTGCAGCGATCTTATGTTTTATCGGATCCCTGATACTTATGGCACAATCGTGAAATGGTCGTACAGGAAAATCCTCATTTCATCGCTACCTCTGTGATCATCGCTCGTGCGCCGGCTAGAACACCGCATTGAAACTCACTTAAAGCGTGATAACCTGCCATTGTAGCAGCAGTAACACTTGTCTTATATAGGCGTTGCCGACCGCAGCGCCGTATTCTGCCTATCTACATCTCTCTGTATTTGAATAAGCATGCCTATACTAGTTTCCTTGGCGCTTTAGTGTATACTATATAGTCCTTTTTCTTTTGGCCCATGTGCTAGTTATTTCAAAATTTCTGCACACTATAAGAGAGAACTAAAAAAATAATTTATTTTACATAATACCTTTACGGGCCTTCAATATAATCTCCATTCTTGCTTATGACAGCTTCTCAACGTTTTGACAACGTCTGTATTCTGGATAGAGTGCCTTCATCGCTGAGCTGTCTCATTACTCGGGTCACATCACCGGAAGCTTCATCACTTTTATCAAAACGTTTCTCATGTAGTTGTTCCTTCAAGTTGGGAAACAAAGAGAAGTCTGCTAGGCTCGTATCGGGACCGTATGGTGAGTGGGGAAGTACTTCCGATCCACATTTGTCGGGCGTTTCTCTCACTGGTAGGGCAATATGCAATCTTGCATTATCGTGCAAAATGAGGACACCAGTTGCAGGGACGTCAGACCTTTTACAACGAATTTTCGGGCGCAAAAGAATTTACAGGAACAGTTTGTAGTACGCGCCTATTACAGACGTCCGCTGAGGCACTCTATCTGTATCTATGACTCAATCCATGCCATACGTAAAGATCGTCAGTTTCGCCTTTGACTGTCAGCGGCGGAATTTTTTTGGGATGTGGAGAGTCGGAAGTTTTCCACTGAGACGACTGAGACTCCAGCTCTGACTCAGAATCTCATATTCCGGTTTCACCAAGGGCAACAGTCCTTTCCAGAAACTGTTCTCCTTCAGTTCGATAACGCTGAAGCAATTCTTCTGCGATTCTTTCGCGACTTGCTTTCTGCTCTTCACTCAGATCATGCGGAAATCATCTGGCAACTACTTTCTTCTCCAATAACTTTTCAGTTATGATGCTGTGAACTGAACTAAGAGACAGTCTGGTCTCACTTCCAATTTCCTCACATGTTATTCGTCGATCCTCTCTCAAAATGTCATTTACAATAACCTGAGAGGTGTGGTCTGTTGCAGTTGATGGTCTTCCACTTCCCGGATTGTCCTCAGTGTTTACCCGACCTTCACGGAAACGAGCAAACCACCGTGATACTGTGCTACGATCCACTACGCTATTTCCGCACACCTCTCTGAAAGTGCTCTAAATTTCTGTTGGGTTCTTTCCAAGTAGGGATTTGATTTTGATGTAGGAACGCTGGTCACTACATGGTATTCAACCTGACTCGGTTTCATCATCTATTTTAAAACTGAATTACGACATAGCCGCGCGAAACAGGAAACACACAGATGACCGTCACGCCTGAAATCTCACTCACAACTGACATGAATTTCAACTCCATCACGCACCGTAAAGCCGTCGGCACACGGACCGTGCTGTCGAACGTCAACGTTGAGCGTGGCAAGTTCAACGTGCTGCTGAACGCTCAGGAACGACACAACTTGTGCATACGGTGCGTGGGTCTCAACGTGGTATACGCGATCGCAACGCACTCCAGCGGCAGTTGAGGGATGTTTCTAGTTCGTAAATCACACTGTTTACTCAACGGGCGCGCATAAAATTCCCACGTTAGCTTCATTAAAACGCACATTTCCTCCATCGTCCACGAAAAGGAAAATACCATGTCCAATCAGTAAGGACACAGGGTTATGAAAGTGCCATTACAAATGGTGCGGTACAAATTTGAAATACTTCTCCGCGTAAGATAAACATTATATCGTCATTCCCACATTTTAGTAAAACCCAAAGGTCAGTCTTACTTGGTCACTGTTCCTACCCAGTAGCAGAATCTTTGCAACATGTGAATTGCGAAGCGTAAAAGAAAAAGGAGCAAAATATCTTTACACAAGTAGCGCAAGCTGAGCAGTAGATTAAGTCAATCGAACAAAGTAACCCCTCAAAAAAAAAGGTGAACTTATATTTACATAACATCAAATATTATAGTATGTACTTATATTAAACTAATAATAAAGTGTCAGAACCTATAAAACGCGAACGTTAGGGAAAAAATATTGGAAGTGTGAAGATGCGAACCACCGCACCAACAAACAACTCAACAAAGCTCAGTGACGCTACGCGTTACGCTGAACCAACAACACATCCCTTGCATCTAATCATAGTATGCCAACCCTTGCTGAAAACATTAATCGTAGGTATGTTACTAACTGAAATTTAATCATAACAAATTGTACCAAGAACAATGCGTTTTGGGTGGATCTTCAGTGTGTCGCTACCTTCAAATAGCCTACTCTCATAATAAGCAAGTTACAATAATCTTTTGCCACGAATATGATGTTTCTCATTATTGTATTGGAACGAATCACACAGTTAACAACGGGTTTTCCAGTGATTCTCAATTTGCTGGTGCTCAGAAACGGCATATATATATATATATATATATATATATATATATATATATATATATATATATATATATATATATATATATATATATACTCCTGGAAATTGAAATAAGAACACCGTGAATTCATTGTCCCAGGAAGGGGAAACTTGACTGACACATACCTGGGGTCAGATACATCACATGATCACACTGACAGAACCACAGGCACATAGACACAGGCAACAGAGCATGCACAATGTCGGCACTAGTACAGTGTATATCCACCTTTCGCAGCAATGCAGGCTGCTATTCTCCCATGGAGACGATCGTAGAGATGCTGGATGTAGTCCTGTGGAACGGCTTGCCATGCCATTTCCACCTGGCGCCTCAGTTGGACCAGCGTTCGTGCTGGACGTGCAGACCGCGTGAGACGACGCTTCATCCAGTCCAAAACATGCTCAATGGGGGACAGATCCGGAGATCTTGCTGGCCAGGGTAGTTGACTTACACCTTCTAGAGCACGTTGGGTGGCACGGGATACATGCGGACGTGCATTGTCCTGTTGGAACAGCAAGTTCCCTTGCCGGTCTAGGAATGGTAGAACGATGGGTTCGATGACGGTTTGGATGTACCGTGCACTATTCAGTGTCCCCTCGACGATCACCATTGGTGTACGGCCAGTGTAGGAGATCGCTCCCCACACCATGATGCCGGGTGTTGGCCCTGTGTGCCTCGGTCGTATGCAGTCCTGATTGTGGCGCTCACCTGCACGGCGCCAAACACGCGTACGACCATCATTGGCACCAAGGCAGAAGCGACTCTCATCGCTGAAGACGGCACGTCTCCATTCGTCCCTCCATTCACGCCTGTCGCGACACCACTGGAGGCGGGCTGCACGATGTTGGGGCGTGAGCGGAAGACGGCCTAACGGTGTGCGGGACCGTAGCCCAGCTTCATGGAGACGGTTGCGAATGGTCCTCGCCGATACCCCAGGAGCAACAGTGTCCCTAATTTGCTGGGAAGTGGCGGTGCGGTCCCCTACGGCACTGCGTAGGATCCTACGGTCTTGGCGTGCATCCGTGCGTCGCTGCGGTCCGGTCCCAGGTCGACGGGCACGTGCACCTTCCGCCGACCACTGGCGACAACATCGATGTACTGTGGAGACCTCACGCCCCACGTGTTGAGCAATTCGGCGGTACGTCCACCCGGCCTCCCGCATGCCGACTATACGCCCTCGCTCAAAGTCCGTCAACTGCACATACGGTTCACGTCCACGCTGTCGCGGCATGCTACCAGTGTTAAAGACTGCGATGGAGCTCCGTATGCCACGGCAAACTGGCTGACACTGACGGCGGCGGTGCACAAATGCTGCGCAGCTAGCGCCATTCGACGGCCAACACCGCGGTTCCTGGTGTGTCCGCTGTGCCGTGCGTGTGATCATTGTTTGTACAGCCCTCTCGCAGTGTCCGGAGCAAGTATGGTGGGTCTGACACACCGGTGTCAATGTGTTCTTTTTTCCATTTCCAGGAGTGTATATATAGGCTTGAAATGGATGCCAATATGGCGAATCACAACTCTGTACTGGAGGGAGACGGCGTGCGTGTGAAGTAGGTGGCGTTGTGCCATCTCATTGGTCAACGCTCAGACGCACGCTCGGAATATGCCAGATATTGCTCTGCACGTTCGGAAAGACTCCAGAACGTGCTATTCCACGCCATGACGTCAGAAACTCGGCACGCTCAACGTTCGGATGCACGGTCCGTGTGCCGACGGCTTAACGGTCGCGCAGGCGCAGTAAGCACGACTAAAAATGACCCTTACATGAAAGGGAATGACAAGCAGTGGTACAAAGTACCCTCCGCCAGGCACCGTATGGTGGCTCGTGGAGAATTTATGTAGGCGTAGACGTAAATTTGGAGCCCCACCCCTCCCCTCACAAGACTACTGAGGCGGCCTCAGTTTCAGTGAGACTCGCCGATCGCAGAGCCGCCCGCGCGCCTGCCGCCAGACGCCCATTGTGCCTGCCCAGGGGCTCAGCGACTGGCAGCGATCCATTTATCGCCTTCATAAAGGCCGGCGCGACCGGCCCGACACGCCTCGTTTCACTCCACAACCCGCGGCATTTCGGTTGACGTCTTCACTTATGCGCTCGCACTCGTCGGACAAAAGGCCAGTAGAATATTGGGCGCGGTCCACAATGCGTTCCGCCGACCGGAACGGAGACTGCCTATTGAGAGACAGGGTGAAGCGGAGATGACACAAATGGACGTCGACCGCTGCTGTGAAAGGCGGCAATTAAAAGGATGAGCGAGCAGCGAGCGCTAGGCGGGTTGCAGTACATTGGCACTTTATTTGTCCGGCCTCGCAAATCTTAGACTGTCATTCCTTTCCCATGTTACTAGGTTTTCTTCAGGTTATTAGTGTTTATTATCTCGTCAACACTGACCTCTCGTATAGGGTAACGCGCACCGTGTTAGCTCGCGAGTCATGCAGGTGAGCCAGACACGGATCGAATACGCTTGGCGGATTAACGACCGTGCCCTGGTACCCCCGGCTAGTCTGTCAAGGGCAACTTACGGGCTCGGAAACTCGATTCGGGGTGAGGCTTTGCAGGTTAGTAGTATACTTCAAGGGTAACCTCCCACAAAAGTTGTAAAGCGCACTAGCCAGAAGATTCCGAGAAAAAGGGCTCTAAAGTTAAATGCATTACTCATATTCCTGTCAATTTATACGCTGTGGCAGCACAGCGAAATGGCTGCGCCTAAGGTGGACTCCCTTGTTAGGCGGGCGGTCCAGGTTAGATCATACCTTTGGGTAACTTTTAATTTGTTAAATTATTTTAAAAATTATAACAACTTTTAAATAAAGATAATAACCTAAAGTATTACCAGTTAAAGCACAAACAATTTTATTTTATTGATGAAATGACTGTTACAGCCAATTACCATAAAATGCGAATTACAATTAATAATGCGTCATAAACTGTCATCGGCAGTTTTTAATGAGATGATCCGGTACGCCTATTACGTTTCAAGGCTTTCTGATAAAAGAGAAGTTTTCATAAATGTTAATAGAGTATGTTTTCGGACAGATCTTTAAAAAAACCTTGTTCATCTAAACAATTGTCCTTCATATACTGTGCAAGACGTCCAAATGATTTTTTGTATTCAATGGTTTTATGGTAATTATCGTTCCGGTGCTTGTAGGTAAAATAGGAAATTCACAAATAAAAACAATGTTGAAATTTTTTTTATAGAAGCAAAACCTACCTGAAATTTTGTTACAGTGGTAATTAACGCCTTAAACCTCCATTAAAAATGCATTCTAAGTTATTCAATTTTTGAAAAAGAAAATATTAATTGTAATTAACATTTTATGTTAATTAGCACAACAGTCATTTCATAAACAAAATAAAATTGTTTAGGATTCAATTAATAATATTTTAGGTCATTAACTTCATTTAAAAGTTGTTACAATTTTAAAACAACTA
This sequence comes from Schistocerca nitens, assembly GCF_023898315.1. NCBI lineage: Eukaryota > Metazoa > Arthropoda > Insecta > Orthoptera > Acrididae > Schistocerca > Schistocerca nitens. The sequence continues at coordinate 177,082,719 of NC_064620.1, read as the reverse complement.
AAAAACAAATAAAAAATTACCTGAAGATAGGATCGAACTTCGATCACTCGAATGGTAAGCGAGTCAGCTACAGCCGCAGCCATTTCGTTTTGCTGCCACAGTGTGTAAACTAACCGATATATGAGCTGTGCGTAAATCTTTAGAGCCCTCCTCAATCTTCTGGATAGTACGCCCTACAACTTTTATGGGTGGACACCCTTGATGTATACTACTAACCTGCGAAGTCTCGTCTCGAACTGGATTTCCGGGACCGCAAGATCCCTCAATGTTTTCTAAGCTGTTTTCTTCGCTCGTTTAGGCAAATTCTGGACTGGTTCCAAAGTGCGCCTACTTAAAATATAATAATCCACAAAACAAAGTTTAAACGATGCACAGACAAATGATGTACACGGCTTCCCTCCCTTATGTTACACTGACGACAGTAACGTCAGAAACGGAATCTGGCCACAAAGTTAAACAAGAAAATAAAAATCTGCCATACGATCTCGTATCTTGAAAAAACGGAACCCGTGTGGGATACATGTTAGATAAAAAAATATATTGCCCCATGAACATTAGACAGCAATCAGTAGGCTACTTCATAAATAAAGGAGAGTGTAGTATACAGCATCTTTCATGAGAGAACCGCCCCAGAATTTGTCACAAGTCATACTGAGGTACGAGAGAAATTAAGGAAAAAAAGGTGCATTTAACTGATGGCGTGTACTCCCTGCCAGTACGTTTCTTTAAGTGCCATGTTGCCCAGTCTGTCAGTTCCATAGCTTCCTAATACTGAAACCAGTGGTTTTTCAATTATTCTCCGTCAAGGCCCACTTTTTCAAACAGCGATTTGATGGCGTTGCTTTCACGCAGAGAAAAAAATTGAAAGAAACGACAGATTTCTAAAATTACTCTACTAATGTATATTAAAAACATTTATCCTTAATTGTTTCGTTTGTTAGTAAATTCCTGACTATCCTACATCCCCTTTCGGCTAAATATCATGGGACTCGAACACAGAGCTTATTTTCCGCAGTTTACAAACCTGGATACAGGTCACAAAACTGGATAAATTACTACAAATTGCCTTTCAAGCCATAACTCTTCATATCTAATTTTAATATTCAATTTCTTCGCATCTGACTTCAATTCAGGCATGTTTCCTTTTCTCTCAATAATAATGTCCGTGAGCACCTGAACAACTAATACCATAATCGTAAGATTTTAAGGGAAGGTACTGTCCTATGGCCAGCACCATCAGCGTACCCTATTCTAATTGTTTTTTTTTTCCCTACGGATTTACATGAAATATTTACTACCGGTGTCGATTTCATTCTAAAATAAACAGACGGTTCGGCCCAGTTGCAGCGAATTTCCTCAGGAAAAGCATTTTATATGACGCAGCAATACATGCAGAAGGATTCTCATAAGAAACACTGGTACACCTTATTCGCCGGTCTAATGTATGTACTGAGACTGGCGAGCGTCACTTTCAACGGTTGCTATGAGATGGAGAAGCGTTCTAAGGTATCAGCTTTTCATATCAATGAAAAACGAAACATTCATTTCCGATTATGAAGTCCTTATTATCGATGTATCCATGGTGTAAAGAGCTGCTGTCATTTCAACGCTCCTGAATTGCTGTGGAAAATGGACACTCTATCGCTGTGATATCAAAAAACTTGAGCGCCTATACCACAAAAAATGAGATAAATCTTCAACATAAAGTGGGAGGACTATCCAACCAACACTGCGGTTATGGAGCAAGCGCTTGTAAACTACACTGAGGCAACCATCATCGTTCATCAACTGAAGTGTAGTCCCTATTTACAGGCATGAGATACCATGCTTCGCTGTCACATATTTTATGGTGAATGCTCTGGCCGTAGACCTCATAGAAACCCTCTTAAGCGCTTTACGGAGAAGCACAAATACATCATGAAGACGACTGGTGGTTGTTGTTGTCTTAAGCTCAAAGATTTGTTTGATGCAGCTCAGGCCGGAGTGGCCGAGCGGTTCTAGGCAATTCAGTCTGGAAACGCGCGACCGCTACGACCGCAGGTTCGAATCCTGCCTCGGGCACATGGATGTGTGTGATGTCCTTAGGGTAGTTAGGTTTAAGTAGTTCTCAGTTCTAGGGGACTGATGACCTCAGTTGTGAAGTCCCATAGTGCTCAGAGCCATTTGAACCATCTGATGCAGCTCACCATGTTACTCTATCCTGTGCGAGCCTCTTCATCTCCGAGTAACTACTGCAACCTACATCCTTCTGAATCTCCTTACTGTATTGATCTCTTGGTCTCCCTCTACGACTGCGCGACCGTTACGGTCGCAGGTTCGAATCCTGTCTCGGGCATGGATGTGTGTGATGTCCTTAGGTTAGTTAGGTTTAAGTAGTTCTAAGTTCTACGGGACTGATGACCTTAGAAGTTAAGTCCTATAGTGCTCAGAGCCATTTTTCTCCCTCTACGATTTTTACTCCCTCACTTTCCTCCAGTACTAAGTTGGTGATCCCTTGCCGCCTCAGAATGTGTCCTACCAACCGACCCCTTCTTTTAGTCAGGATGTACCACAAATTTCTCTTCTCCAAAATTCTGTTCAGTATCTTCTCATTAGTTACGTGATGTACCCATCCAATTTTCAGCATTCTTCTGCAGCACCACATTTCCACTAATCACGTCCGCAGCTCGTGGTCTTGCGGTAGCGTTCTCGCTTCCAGCGCACGGGGTCCCGGGTTCGATTCCCGGCGGGGTCAGGGATTTTCTCTGCCTCGAGATGATTGGGTGTTGTGTGTCTTTCATCATCATTGACTCACAAGTCGCCGCAGTGGCGTCAGCTAAAAAGGACACCCCGGACACCCCGCATGGGGTCTCCCGGCCAACAATGCCGAACGCTCATTTCATTTTCCCATTGATGACAACCCTGCCCTTTCACAACCATCCAGTACGATCTGTGAAGACGCATGTTTTATGCCAGAATTTGGCTGTTCATTCATCGAAATCACATCCATCGTCTGAGTTGGAATTCTCACTCCATGCAGGAAGAAGCTGGGAATGGTGACGAGGATGTAATCAGTTTGGGGTTATTTATCACTATATAACTTTGACCTTAAGGGTTTGTAAAACCCCATGCAAAGAAATCATCTCACCGACAACGGTGCGCTTAACATTGGCGAAACGAGAACTGGCAGCAAACCACATTTTAGTAGAAATGCAAAAGGGGTAATTGCTTATAGGGGTTAGGGAAAGGAGGAAGAGGGGCTGGGGAGGGGTTTGGGACGAGACGGCCCGTGCCGAGCGGTCGTCACGACTCGAAGCTCCGGGTTCAGCGACCGGCAGCTGGCGTTTTTGGTAGGCCGGCCACACGATGTCGATGGAGTGCCGTGCAGCCGTGGACTTGCCGATACGCACGGAAAGCCTTCGGCGTGAGCAGCAGGGCGAAGAGGCTCCGCCGGACTCTAAAAACCGGGCCGAAGCGCTGCAGACACATGTAAAAGCGAAGCGTTCCGTCGGCGCTCGATAGAAACACGACACATTCCCAGAGCCGCTGTCTCCGTGAACCGTGCACACGCGCCGCGTTCTACGAGTATTAAATCTTCAGTTCCGTGCAGTGCTAATCCCTGCTCGACGCCCGCCACAACGCCTTTCTTCCCCATCGCCAGCTCGTGCGCACGTCTCGCAGCTAGCTGGTTGTCGAAGCGACGTGAAGACGAGATGCGGAAAGAAGTGCTTTCTTGTGCGCCGCCTATATCCCGTAAAAGTGTAGCTGAAAAGTTAATTGCCGTTCCACCCTTCCACAACAGCGTTTGGAGTACCGTGGCGATTGCGGATCAGCGTAAATGGACTGTGAAGTGAAGGGACTGACATCAGATTGCATTTTTCGTCGTGCCTGGCGCTACTTCACACATTTTGTGCAGCGTATAGCATGTAAAATTATTTAGATCGGAAAATGAATGAGACGTCTAGCCTACAAGAAAGCCGACGACTTGTGTCGGATACTCAGCTGGGGTACAATGTAGTCAAATTGATGAATACAATGTCCTGTCCCTTTAACTCGTCTTTTCAGTGAACTTCCTGAACAAACTATTCACAGTAATACATTTGTAGTTTTTCCAGACACAAGTATGAAATATACTGATAAGCCAAAACATTATGACCGCTCCCAACGCGACGTTGGATGTTACCTGGTGGTGTTACAGGCACGTGCTGCGGTAACGAATGAGTGTAAGCGTAGCAGACAGCAGACACTGACGGCGGATCACACTAGCGAAGATATGGGCTACAAATGAGGAAATCCACTGAGATAAGTGAGCCGGCCGGAGTGTCCGTGCGGTTCTAGGCGCTACAGTCTGGAACCAAGCGACCGCTATGGTCGCAGGTTCGAATCCTGCCTCGGGCATGGATGTGTGTGATGTCCTTAGGTTACTTAGGTTTAATTAGCTCTAAGTTCTAGGCGACTGATGACCTCAGAAGTTAAGTCGCATAGTGCTCAGAGCCATTTGAACCATTTTTTTGAGATAAGTGACTTTGTCAGAGCACAGATTATTATTATTACACTACTGGCCATTAAAATTGCTGCACCAAGAAGAAATGCGGATGACAAACGGGTATTCATTGGACAAATATATTATACTAGAACTGACATGATAACATTTTCACGCAATATGGGTGCATAGATCCTGAGAAATCAAGAACAACCACCTCTGGCCGTAATAACGGCCTTGATACGCCTGGGCATTGAGGCAAACAGAGCTTGGATGGCGTGTACAGGTACAGCTGCCCATGCAGCTTCAGCACGTTACCACAGTTCATCAAGAGTACTGACTGGCGTCTTGTGACGAGCCAGTTGCTCGGTCACCATTGACCAGAAGTTTTCAATTGGTGAGAGATCTGGAGAATGTGCTGGCCAGGGCAGCAGTCGAACATTTTCTGTTTCCAGAAAGGCCCGTACAGGACCTGCAGCGGTCGTGCATTATCCTGCTGAAATGTAGCGTTTCGCAGGGATCGAATGAAGGGTAGAGACACGGGTCGTAACACATCCGAAATGTAACGTCCACTGTTCAAAGTGCCGTCAATGCGAACATGAGGTGACAGAGACGTGTAACCAATGGCACCCCATAAAAAATGTTTCAAATGGCTCTGAGCACTATGCGACTTAACTTCTGAGGTCATCAGTCCCCTAGAACTTAGAACTAATTAAACCTAACTAACCTAAGGACATCACACACATCCATGCCCGAGGCAGGATTCGAACCTGAGACCGTAGCGGTCACGCGGTTCCAGACTGAAGCGCATAGAACCGCACGGCCACAGCGGCCGGCACCCCATACCATCACGCCGGGTGATACGCCTGTATGTCGATGAAGAATACACGCTTCCAATGTGCGTTCACCGCGATGTCGCCAAACACGGATGCGACCGTCATGATTCTGTAAACAGACTCTGGACTCATCCGAAAAGATGACGTTTTGCCATTCGTGCACCCAGGTTCGTCGTTGAGTACACCATCGCAGGCGCTCCTGTCTCTGATGCAGCGTCAAGGGTAACCGCAGCCATGGTCTCCGAGCTGATAGTCCGTGCTGCTGCAAACGTCGTCGAACTGTTCGTGCAGATGGTTGTTGTCTTGCAAACGTCCCCATCTGTTGACACAGGGATCGAGACGTGGCTGCACGATCCGTTACAGCCATGCGGATGAGATGCCTGTCATCTCGACTGCTAGTGATACGAGGCCGTTGGGATCCAGCACGGCGTTTCGTATTTCCCTCCTGAACCCACCGATTCCATATTCTGCTAACAGTCATTGGATCTCGACCAACGCGAGCAGCAATGTCGCGATACGATAAAACGCAATCTTGATAGGCTACAATCCGACCTTTATCAAAGTCGGAGACGTGATGGTACGCGCCGGCCGAAGTGCCGTGCGGTTAAAGGCGCTGCAGCCTGGAACCGCAAGACCGCGACGGTCGCAGGTTCGAATCCTGCCTCGGGCATGGATGTTTGTGATGTCCTTAGGTTAGTTAGGTTTAAGTAGTTCTAAGTTCTAGGGGACTAATGACCTCAGCAGTTGAGTCCCATAGTGCTCAGAGCCATTTGAACCATTTGATGGTACGCATTTCTCCCCCTTACACGAGGCATCACGACAACTTTTGACCAAGCAAAGCCGGTCAACTGCTGTTTGTGTATGAGAAATCGGTTTGGAAACTTTCCTCGTGCCAGCACGTTGTAGGTGTCACCACCACCGTCAACCTTGTGTGAATGCTCTGGAAAGCTAATCACTCGCATATCATAGCATCTTCTTCCTGTCGGTTAAGTTTCGCGTCTGTAGCACGTCATCTTCGTGGTGTAGCAATTTTAATGGTCAGTAGTGTACGCAAAACTTGTGAAAGAGTTTCTCTAAAACTGCGAAGCTGGTAGAATGTTCACGTGCTACGGTCGTTAGCATCTACGGAAGGAGGTAGAGGGATAGTGAAACTATCACTAGTCTACGACTCTTCACAGCACGTGGGGTTCGGAGGCTTGCCTGGTCTGTAAAGTAGGATACATGCTCATCTGTGGCATCTCTGCCGGAACACCGCAATCCTGGTGCACGCACAAGTGTTTCGGAGCCTTGATCGTCCATTGTTAATCATGGAGCTCCGCAGCAGGTCTGCTGCTCTACGTGTTCACACGTTGACCCAAAGACATCGTCAATTACGATTGCAGTGGGCACGGGACCATCAGGATTCGGCCGTCGATCAATGGAAACGTGTCGGCTTCTTCTGGTGAACCATATTTTTGCTACTCTTGGTCGATGGTCGTCTCTACAGACGGCGTCATCTAGGTGAACGGCGGCTCGGAACGGACGCAAGGTGGTGGAAGCAGTATTATGCTACGGGGGACATTCTCCTGCACTTGCATGGGACCTACGGTAGTAATCGAAAACACGCTAACAGCTGCGGACCACCTGCATCCCTTCACGCTTTATGTCTTCCTCGACGGCGATCTCCACCTTCAGCAGTATGATTGTCCGTGATTCGGTGCCAGAACCGTGCTACAGTAGCTTTAGGGCATTACAGTTAACTCACGTTGATGTCTCGGAGACCAAATTCACCTGATACAAATCCTATGGAATCCATCTAGATCGCTATCGGGCGCCATCGCCGCGTACGCAGATCAGCGGCCCGTTATTTACGCGAATTACATGACCTGTAAGTAGAGATCTAATACCACATACCTCCATACACCTACCGACATACTGTGGATCCGTGATAAGCAGAATCAGTTATGTATTTTGTTCGTAGGCCGAACATACAAACTATTAAGCAGGTGCACATAATTATTTGGCTCACCAATGAATAAACAGTCGATAATTGGAAATGCGAAGCAGGTGAAAAATTAAGCAGGTGTTCTCAGCAACTGGACGACATCGCGACGTCGCAGGGACTCCTCCAAATGTCAAAACGCAGTTCATGGCAGAAAAGAACGTAGGAAAGAGGGCTGGTAAGCTGGGTTTTAACGTCCCATCGAGATTAGTCTCATTACAGACTGGGGAGTGGCACATTTGGAGGAGGAGATGGTGGGCGGACGTTGGCCGCTGGTTTGTTGAATAAACCATCTCGTCATTTGCCTCAAGTGGTTTAGGGAACCAGATGAAACATGGAAAACATTAAACGAGATCATTTCCAGCTAGTTGGACTCTCATTCGCTACAGTACCGCCCTCAAGCAACTTTATTAAAGAAGTCAAAGTGATAGATATAAATCTGTCGTGGTTATTTCTGCTGCACTACAATAGCATCAAACAGGGAAGCAGTACAAAAACACAGTGAAACCGGATCTGAACAATCCGGCTCGCAAACAACATATACAGCGGCGCGAAACTTCGCGGTTTGCCACGGCGCAGCGTGCCGAACGATCACACGACACACTAAACCACGAAGAGGCGGTGGCTGCATGCAGCGACCAAGCACGTAAAGGGTCAACGCAACGCCAAAGAACCAACAGGCTAGTACAGTCGCATAAAACACAACATGAAGAACGTCTGTGACCGAGACCGCTGGAAGCACTCTGAACATGTAAACGACCACGGTCTGAAGGATTTATGGCTCTCTGTCAATTCTGAACTCTCCTATTCTTCGACGTTCAGTTTTATGTTGTCGTATTTACACACTAAAAGATGCAAACGAAAGCATTCTCCACTCACTTCTACACCTATGACTACAAGCATGTGCTTTGCCGATAAAGAGAGACAAAGGCTAAGAACGGTTGCAACGTTTAATTAAAGCAATAAATTCATTTTCTGAATCACTTTCGTTCACATAATTGGCAATACGAAAGTAACTCATAAACAGCAATCAGAACATTCATATTACCTAACTACTTTTAGTTTACAATACAATTCTAGCAGCAAACTTAATTCAGTCTAATGAAAACGAGACAAAAGTAAGTAAACCGTTTATTATTTCAAAAGTAATCGCCATAGATGTTAAAACATTTATCTCAGTGTGATACAAGACGGTCAGTGTCTTCATGAAAAAATGTTTGCAGTTGCCTGCGGAACCGTGACTGTACCTTGGCATGCACGTTTTCGTCCTAAGCAAATCGACGGCCACAAATATCTTTCTTCGGCGCTCCAAAAATATGGAAATCGCAATGGGGAGAGATCGGGACTGTATGGAGGATGGATGTGTAAGGACTTCGGAGCGGAACTTTTGCATCGTAATCGAAGTAATCTTGGCACCATTTGGGCGGGCATTATCCTACAACAGAATGATGCCTTGCGTCAACATTCCTGAGCGGCTGGACGTTATGGCGTGCTTCAGTTTTTGCTGTGTGTCCACGTACCGCTGTGCGTTTAATGTGACTCCCTGTTCCAGAAAGTCAATGAGCAGCGGGCCCTTGCAGTCAAAGAAAAAGGTCATCATGACTTTCCCGGAGTTGGAGTGTTTGTTGGTTCGACTACGCTGCAGAAGTTTCACTGGGAAGCCCTTATACATCCTCCGCGCATGTTCGATCTCTCCCCATGCAATTTCTGTGTTTTTGGAGCCTGAAGAAAGACGTTCGTAGCCGTCGATTTGCTTCGGACAAAGAGGAGCAGGTCTGGGTACAATCGTGGTTCGGGACACAACCACAAACATTTTTCCATGATGGCACTGACCATCTTGCCTCACAGCGGGTTAAATGTACCAACTTATGGTGATTACCAGTGAAATAAGAAACATGGTACTTACTTTTTCCCGTACATCTAATTTTCATTTGACTGTTCCTCAAAGGTATAATGATACAGATTATTGTTTAAAACTATACTCTCGAATTTCGTATGTTGTGTTCATTGATCTTGAGAAGGCTTTTGACTGTGTCAGATGGGACAAACTGATGGAAATCCTAAGAAAACATGAAGTTGACTGTAGGGACAGACGGCTAATTAGTAATTTATATTTGAACCAGAGAGCAAGAGTAAGAATAGGAGGTGTGATGAGTGAAGAAATAGAACTGGGAAGAGGTGTAAGAAAGGGTTGTTGTTTATCACCAACACTGTTCAATATATACTGGAGGAAATATTAGTGAAAATTTTGATGGAAGGAGAGGAGCGCTTGTATAGGGGGTCGGAGAGTCGAGTGTATAAGATATGCAGATGACATGGTTGTGATGGTAGAGAGTGCAAGAGAGGTAGAACAAGTGTTTGATGATCTACATCTGGAGCGTTGCACTGTATGGTGCGGAGACCTGGACATTGAGGAAGGAAGATGAAACAAGATTGGAGGCACTAGAGATGTGGATATGGAGAAGAATGGAAAAAGTGAAATGGGAAGATGGTTCAAATGGTTCCAATGGTTCAAATGGCTCTAAGCACTATGGGACTTAACTTCTGTCATCAGTTACCTAGAACTTAGAACTACTTAAACCCAACTAACCTAAGGACATCACACACATCCATGCCCGAGGCAGAATTCGACCCTGCGACCGTAGCGGTCACGCAGTTCCAGACTGTAGCGCGTAGAACCGCTCGGCCACCCCCGCCAGTGAAATGGGAAGACCGAGTAAGGAATAAAGGAGTATTAAGAAGAGTTGGAGAAGAAAGAAACATGCTGAAAGTTATCTGAAAGAGAAAACGGAACTGAATTGGACATTGTTTGAGGAGGGACTGTTCATTGAAGGAAGGAATAGAAGGAATGGTGGAGGGAAAAAGGTGAAGAGGAAAAAGAAGATACCAAATGCTGGACAATATAAAAGGACACAAATATTCAGAAATGAAAAGACTGGCTATGGACAGACAAAAATGTAAGAGGCTTAACCCATGACAAGACCTGCCGTAAGGCAGAAACCCTACTACTATTCTCGAATTTCATTTTAATTCTGTCCAAAAGATTGTAGTTTAAAATGCAAAGGAGAGATTGGACTGTAGTTTCCACTGACTTCCGTTACAGCAGTGTGAATGAAATTTTCAGGATCTGAATATTGTGTCCTAAATATGCTGAAGCCTGTCTCCTGTGATCAATCCAGACTTTAACAGGTCTGAAATATAATGCTAAATCAATTTAAAAGATACTCTAAGATTAAGTAGTATACTTGTATGTGGTGCTACACATTTAATGAATACCGATACCAAAGTAGTAGAAGAGTTTCCTCATGGCTCACTCCTTCCATTCTGTCGAGGAGCTCCTGGAAGAGCTAAAAAATTAAGCAAATTTCAGTGTTACATTGTTGATTTTCTTTATTTAAACTTACGACTTGTCACCTGAATGTTTTTTATATTTCATTTTATCTGTTTCTAATATCGTGTTATAATTTCATGTATTGACTCTTTCCATGACCATGGAGATTTCTCCTTAATTTGGTCCCACGGAACAATAACTAAATAAATAAATATATAAAAAGTAACACTAAGGACTAACAGCCTGCTAAATGCAGTTTTCCCTGATATCGTGATTTGGCTAAAGAGAGCTACAGACGGCACGTAAACTGTAAATGGAATAGAAGGTTGTACCGTGCTTGATCTCGTTGTTACGCAATTTCTCTCCAACATCTGCTGCGATGGGGGCGCATTAAATGGATTTCTATCTACCTTCTTCGTTTGCTCTGGCTACTTTACATGGTTGGTTTCTCACATAGTCACTTGAGAGGTATTTACAGCTTACGTTAACAGTAACATCAATGGAATTTGGCGCTGTTCGTGGCCGTCTGAATACACAGTGACAACAACAAAATGTGCGATACATCTATTTACTTTACGAAATGAAAAATGAAATAAAACTTCAGGGTAGTAGGATACAGTAGACACTAATGCAAAGAATACGCACCTGAGAACAGAAGACGGATTACATTTGTAAAAATGAATCTTAAGCCAAATACTGCAAACAGCCGCTCTTTTGCTCAACGCAGATCTTGTCGTTCTTTACTGAAATACGTGAAGTTGATTAAATTCAAGTCATGTTACGCTCATGTGATTACTGTTGCTTTCAAACGTTCTGGCGTCCCGTACTACATTGTGTGTGAATGCGCACTTACTCAAGTACAAATGAAAGTGGCAGTTACTTTGGCTGTATCTGTGAAATCGTGTACGTATTAGCAGAGACTGAGCTCGCGTCCTGCTATAAAGTAATAGTACTCCCAAGGTACGAGGAAATTGCTCCTTTCCTGACGGAAAGTAGTACGAAATAACTGTGTAAGTCTCGTAGCCACCACGTCAGTCTAATCGGTGCGCGATTAAACATAAACGATTTGGATTAAGGCTCAAAATGGTTCAAATGGCTCTAAGCACTATGGGACTTAACATCTGAGGTCATCAGTCCCTAGACTTAGAACTACGTAAACCTAATCAACCTAAGGACATCATACACATCCATGCCCACGGCAGGTTTCGAACCTGCGATGGTAGCAGGTGCGCGGTTCCGGACTGAAGCGCCTAGAACCGCTCGGCCACAGCGGGCGGCGAATTGAATTAAGGAGCCGAGCTATTATTCACATACAAAATGACTGCATATGGAAAGGGAGCTGTCATCTGAAAGGCTAAGCGCCAATGCGAATACAGTGGCCAAACAAGATAAATGATATTACGCACACTTTAAAAATATCAGCTTACGTTGTAATCGTAAATTTTCGCCTTCACCATCCGTGCCTGCCTACCTGTTCCCCAGATGATAAACGTTCAGGAAACAGTGTAGAAGCTCTGTGTCAAACGCAAGGAACAATAACGGTCGATAGCAGTTCGCTAGTAAACCAAAAGAGTTGAGGACTCATTTCGTGAAAAGACGATCTGCAAACGTAGTTGAGTTACAGACATCACAGCAGCTCCCATATGGCTGCCAGCTAATTCGTTAGAATATCTCGATTCTGTGATCCATTTCTGGAATGCTTATGCGATGTACTGAATTACTTTCGTAATGTACACGTTCTGTCGTCAGGATAGACCGTCTAGCATACTTCATTGTCATGTAGATGACTGCGGTAGGTCCTTGTGCACTGTATCACTATTACCGATGATTATACAGTGAGGTGACGAAAGTCATGGAGTAGCGATATGTACATACACAGATGGAGGTATATAACATACACAAGGTACAACAGGGATGCGCACTGGCGGAGCAGTCATTTGTGCTCACGTGATTCACGTGAAACGGAGATTAGGGCCGCACGATGGGAATTAACAGACTTTGACAACGGAATGGTAATTTAACCGAGACGCACGGAACATTCCATTGCGGAAATGACTAGGGAATTCAATGTACCATACGCCAAATTCAGGTATTACCTCTCATCAATGACAACGCGTCCGAAATTGTGCTGAACGCATTCTCTGAAAATTATTTAGAGCAATTAGTTGATGAGCCCACTCGAATAGTAAACGGTTGTGAAAACACATGGCTTCCTGAGCTGCCGCGCGTAGTGACCGCGTGGTTAGAGGCGCCTTGACACGGACTGCGCGGCCCCTCCCGCCGGAGGTTCGAGTCCTCCCTCGGGCGTGTGTGTGTGTGTGTGTGTGTGTTGTTCCTAACGTAAGTTAGTTTAAGTAGTATGTAAGTCTAGGGACCGATGACCTCAGCAGTTTCGTTCCTTAGGAATTCACGCACATTTGAACATTTGAATCCTGAGGTAATAACGAGCATCAAAACGGCTACAGGGATTAGCGAACACAGGATTGTCGTAGCGAGATTGAATACTGTAACTCCATGTCCTCCAGAAATAAACGAAGAATATATCTACTCAAGAAAAGCAGATAAAACTTCTGATTTCTCACGAAATTTCAGTTACCGACTTTCTCCTGCGAATACGAAAATATTTTGCTGACACCGGCCTAAATCGAGGCCTGGTCGGATGAGTCCCGATTTCAGTAGGTAAGAGCTGATGACTGGGTTCGTCGCGCGGGGTAGCCGTGCGATCTACGGCGCCTTGCCACGGTTTGCGCGGATTCGCGGATCCCCCCCTCGGAGGTTCGAGTCCTCCCTTGGGCATGGGTGTATGTTGACCTTAGCGTAAGTTAAAGTAGTGTAAGCCTAGGGACAGATGACCTCAGCAGTTTGGTCCCATGGATCTTACCACAAATTTCCAATTTGGCTGGGTTCGAGGGTAGCACACACCCCATGAAGCCAAGGACCCAAGTTGTCAACAAAGAACTGTGCAAACTGGTGGTGGCTCCATAATGCAGTGGGCTGAGTTTACACGGAATGGGCTGGGTCCTCTGGTCCAACTGAACCGATCACTGACTGGAAATGGTCATGTTCGGTTACGGCATTAGAAGCCATTCATAGACTTCATGTTCACAACCGACAATGATAGTGCGGTGAGTCACCGGGCCACAATTGTTCGCTATTGTTTTGAGTAACATTCTGGACATTTCGAGAGAATGACCTGGCTACCCGGATCGCTCAGCATGAATCCCAGTGAATATTTATGGGACATAATCGAGAGGTAAATTTGTACACAAACTACTGTACTGCTAACAGTTTCGCAAATAAGGACGGCTACGGAGGCAGGGCGGCTCAATATTTGTGTAGGGGACTTCCAACGACTTTTTGAGTCAATGCCACGTCGAGTTGTTGCAGTATGCCGGGCAAAAGGAGGTCCGACACGATATTAGGAGATATCTCATGACTTTTGTCACCTCATTGTACAATGAAAAGAAGGGAGAAGATGCCTACAGATAGCCGACACTTCTCGAAAATCGAGGGAGATGCCGAGCTTAACTACTCTATCTGTCGGATAGATAACCACAAACAGCTTTTTCCGTTACGAGAGAAAGTTCTCGGAGACTTGAGAATTAACCTAGCAAATTGGCGCGCAGTCTGGTAAACGGGAATTGTGCATCATTTTTTCTTTTGCCTGTGTGGTGGTGGTGATTTTTTTTTTTCGTCAGGTACGTCCGTGTTGTCACCGCACTAAACAGCTACGGACGGGATCAAGCGCGCCAACACAGACCGAGGAGCACGCTAGGATAGCGGGTAGCTCTGCTCCGAGGAAGACTGTTGTGGTGCTCGTGTCACGCACTGGAAGGACCGCAAGGGCGCGCGAGAGCGACGAGTTTTTCGCGGCAGGGGGGAAACCGCGCTCTTAAGGAGCCGATTTTCCACACGGCCGCGGGTGGCTTTTGCCGGCAGCGCATCGTGGGAGCCGTGCATCCGGCACAACTCTTTGTGGAACCTGTTTAGACTTCTGCTTTGCAAGGGAACACTGGCTGTGCCCACAGATCATCTCAAGAATGCACCATACAGTTGCTAATACTTGCACGTCATTCATAGGCAACTTTGCATACTTGAGGAAATCTCACAATGCTCTGAAAGAGACGTGGCTTCTGACAAAACGACTTTAGCTGGAGCAAAAATATGGTGCAAATGGCTCTGAGCACTATGGGACTTAACTTCTGAGGTCATCAGTCCCCTTGAACTTAGAACTGATTTACATTAGCACAGCATTTCTCTCCAACAAGGACTAATGTAGACATGCTTGGAATATCCAAATATTTAAGAAGGTGATATGACTTGCTGTCATACGGAGGAAACGTACCAGACAGTATATTTGAAAACAGATAAATGTCTTCCTCACAGTGACGGACAGGAATGCCTAACTGAAAGAATGTTGCACACCTGCAACCATAAAACGCTACATTATGTTCGGAACGGCAAACACAGGACAGAATTGCTAAAATTACATGCTTTGACTATGACTTGCTTTACAACTGTCAGTCATGAGAAGCAAAAGCAGCTAGATTAGTTGAATATGAGCACAAATTGGAGGTCGCAGATGTTTGACCTTACATTTGCTGAACACGTACAAGGTCAACGGCATCATAGGTTCGAGACATAGTACCATGTACTCTAAAAAGAAACCGAGCAAGGTCGCGCAGTGATTAGTACAGTGGGTTCGCAATCGGGACGATGACGGTGCAAACCCTGTTCGGCCATCCTGATTTAGGTTTCCCGTTACATCCTTTAATCGCTCCTGGCAAATGATCGGATGATTCTTTTGAAAGGGCCACGCCCGATTTCCTCCCTCATACCTTAGTAACCAGAGCTTGTGCTCCGTGTGTAATGAATATGCTGTCGAAGGAATGTTGAACTCTAATCTTCTGCCCTTCTTCCTTTTTCCTATTGCAGGCAAGGGCCGAAAACTGACTTTTTGGGAGCCCTTGATGTCAATAAACGTCTGACAAATGGCCCACACTTAAAGTTTAGACGATCAGACTCGACTTTGCACTTCCCCTCTCTTGAACTTCACCGTATCATCTTTCTTCCATGGTCCCTGCCCCGTCATACCTATCCACGTTGCTATCTATTTATTCTATTGGATCCAATACGTACATTAAATTGCTAATTTTTCTGCTGTTTTACCGTATGTTTGTTATTCGCTTATGTTTATTTTTTTAAACATATATGAATCTGCTTTTAATTTATTATTTCTAACAAGTAAGTAAGTGCTTAGTCGCAAATTTCGATTTAGATGCAACACAATTTGGGCGTAAAACCTCAATTCACACACATTGTGCAAACCCTCTCCCACTCAGCAGTGGTCTGTATACGGGTGATTCTTATTCACGTTTAAAAACCGAAATGACGCAGATGACGCTGAAAGAAATAATTTAATATAAGACACATGGGGTCGCAAATATCGGGAAATACCTCAAAAGTGGGTGACAAATGTTGAATATGTCACGTCACCAGATGACGTAGCTCGCAGTACGTGCAGCGGTTGAGCCTATTGGTCTGCCGCACCTGATCAAATGGTTCAAATGGCTCTGAGCACTATGGGACTTAACATCTCAGGTCATCAGTCCCCTAAAACTTAGAACTACTTAAACCTAACTAACCTAAGGATATCACACACATCCATGCCCGAGGCAGGATTCGAACCTGCGACCGTAGCGGTCACGCGGTTCCAGACTGAAGCGCCTAGAACCGCTCAGCCACCAACGGCCGGCTCACCTGATCATCCCAAATTCAGTCAAGTATTGACGTCGGTATGGCTCGGGGCCAGCGAGCACGCCTTCAGCGCGTGTGGCTTCGGGTTTAAGTCCTACGTCTGCCACGTAGCGTTCTTTTTTTTTCATTAATTTACACAACTGAGGCTTTACACTGAGGCAAGATTTCTTAGTTTATTTAATGACCACGCGGTCTCCTCTGGTTTATTGCAAAGTACAATCACAAGTTAAACATTTCTCATCCGTTTTTGGGATATTTCCGGACATTTGCGACACCATATGCCTTAAATTACTTGTCTCAGAATCATCTCTGCCGCTTCGGGGCTTTTTAAGCGTTAATAATATCACCCTTTATGTCAGCAGTTGACTACTACACGGGGTCAAGATAAAACAGAAAGAATGGTTCAGAGTTTAAAATCATGTTGGCGTTAAGTTCTTTTCGACCGCAAAAGATGAGGTTGGAGGAAGACGACAAGGATGTGGAAGGTAAATGGACGTGGATTTATTGTAGGCATTCGTCTCAAAAGGAAACCCTAACGAGGACCGGGATTCGAAGCCAGCTCTCATTATTAACAGAGCAATTACGAGAATACATCCAGTCGGTTCCAACTTCGCCAAGAGTAACTGTGTGATCCCAACAAGCCCAAATGCAAATGTAACTCGTAACACTAGGATTAGTCATGCCCTCGTAGGTTGCAGCGGAGCAAAATGTCTCGGTCAGCGCGGCCCGTGTTAACACGCTGCCAACGCGACAGCTGTGCTCGCTCTCTCTCTCTCTCTCTCTCTCTCTCTCACACACACACACACACACCACGTGCGCCAGCTAGTGGCTAGTGCCACAGGTTGTCCCCACACCCTACCTTGCACTGGCAGGGTCTGGCGTGGACAATGGCGCCGCCAGCGGTTCGTCTCGCTTTTCAGTCGAACCCGCCCTGCGACTTCGCCGCAATTCGTCGCGACACGGAAGGCAATTGCCGAGAAAACGGCAGCGCTAAAGCGAGAAAAGCCGCGCCGCTCCGAGTCTCATTGTACGTGAGTGGCCCAACACCGCCGGATGTAGTCTTCTGCGGTCGTCGCCCGGGACTTGCCTGCCTCGGCGGTACATATTTCGGGAATGCTTGCCTTGCGTGGAAGGCTCGGCGAGGGACAAGCAACACGTGCACAAAAGATGAGGTTGGAAGAAGACGACACGAAAAACAAGCGCAATTGCTTCCTGGCTGAAAATCGCCTGTGAACACGCTGATGGCTACCAGTACAAGAAACCCTCCAGTCTTCTTTTTGTTGAGTACTTGAATTTTCCGCGCACGAAGCAGAAAGAACAGAGGTTTCCCACATGAAAGTCGAGACTGATATTGTGGAAATACATTAAAAATAACAGTACTATCGCTTGTACTCTCATTATACTGATGCTACGAAAAGATTTGGACCAATCTTGTCATGTAACCGAATTAACAGAAGTGCTGTATCACTCTTTTGAGTGTCGCGTCACATACATTGTGCCCCCTAATTCTAGCCCAAGACCTTCGCCGAAGATATCACCATTAGATTTTAAAACAAAAATACTATTTGTCGAAATACACGATTCGCCGTTTGCGAGAAAACCTCTGATTAAGATCTTGATGTGGTAACACAGCAGAACGGTGAGGCCGTTTAAGTTTAGCTCGAGACTCAGAAACTCCATAGACAGCTTGTTAACATTCCTCCTTGGTAACGCCGTTCTAATTACCGAACCTTTTCTTCTTCTGTAGTGGTCAATCCAAGGATTGGTTTGCAACAGCTACAATGGCAGCTTGTCTCCATTCTGTGCGTCTTTCAGCTTTTCTCTTCATTTCTTTATAGGTGTTACATCCCACATCTTTCACGATTTGATCCATGTACCTCAGTCGTGGTCTTCCTCTTGGTCTCTTTCCCTCGACATATCCCTCTATGATTGTGTTCAGGAGTCTTTTATGTCTTAATAGATGGCCTGTAAATTGCACTCTTCTTTTAACAATGAAACTCCAGAAGCTTCTCTTCTCACCTGCTCTTTCCAGAACCACTTCGTTTGTGACCTTGTCGATCCATTTTATTTTGAGCATGCGTCTATAGCACCACATTTCAAAAGAATTTAGCTTCTGGTCTTCCTCTGTCCCGAGAGTCCATGTTTCACAACCATAGCATGCCACACTCCACACATATGATTTCAAAAATCTTTTCCTGATTTCAAGGCTGATGCTCTTAGATGTTAATATGTTTTTCTTCTTGCTAAAAGCAGCCTTTGCTTGAGCTATTCTACTTCTCACTACTTGCTCCTTCCATCCCTGGTAATATTACTGCCCAGATAAGTAAATTTATCAACTTGTTCAAGCAGTTCATTGCCTACATGAACTTGGATCTTCTTTGTCGCATGCCATTACTTTTGTTTTTGCTTTATTAATTCTCATATTATATTCTTCACCCATAACTTTATCCATTCTATTCAGTAGGACTACAAGATCTTCTTCACTTTCAGCCAGGACAGCTATATCATCGGCATATCTTATCATATCTATTCGTTGGCCATGAATTACTACACCTGTCTGTGAATTTTCCCTTACTTTTTTCAGCGCCTCTTCAATGTATACGTTAAAGATAACAGGGGATAGTGCGCAACCTTGTCGGACACCTTTCCGTATCTGCACCTCTTCTTGTTTTGTCCGTCCACGGATAACTGCTGTCTCGTTTTTGTACAGGTTCCGAACCTTATGAGTCCGAATATTGCCAATCCGAATAGTTCGCGGGTTCGATCCATGGCTGGTAATATTAAGCTAAAAGTAGCTAGAAGAACCAGTTTCCAACTCTACGAAAAGCAAAAATACCATCCACAACACGACCTTCAGCTTGATGACTGCTTTACCTTCTATGTTTCTTTTAGGCTTGCACACTGATAACCATCATCATCATCTTTTTCTTCTTCTTCTCCTCCTCCTTCTTCTTCTTCTTCTTTTCCGTCTCCTTCTTCTTCACGTTGTGGATTGATCTTTGCACCGATTCCAGCTTCACAAATTGGCAACATATCTCTTCTTCGATTCTGCTACATGTTTCTAACAGGAGGTTTTCAAGTTTGTGCTTGTTTGGAAAGTTTTGTTTCTTTTATGCATTGTCAGTGTTTTGTATCAGCTATCGTTGTTCTTATTTATTCCACTTTCAGTCGGTTCAGCTAGCAGTACTTGCTGAACCGTTTCGTTTGTAACATGGACTGTTTTTGGGTAATCTCTCTATAAACTTTACGCTTGAACGCCCTGGAAGCACAACCACCTAGAACTTTCACTGCGTACTATTTATTTCGATGAAACAACTTTCTGGAGGGAGATAACATTCGCTTTCCTGAAGAAGGGATGGGAAACCAATAAGTTTATAGAATTTGCAGGGATGATGGAGAAGGGCAAATGTATCGCTTTGAGGTTATCCTGGTCCGGAAACGAACGAGTCGAAAGCTATAAGCGAAAATCGTTCTGATATTTCTGGAATACATGTACCAGTACTGCTCTCGCTAAGAATGTAGGGTAGGCAACTTTCCGACGTGGTAGTATGGAGCAAAACAAGAATTAAATCTCCAATAAATACGAACTCCAAAACGCCTAACTTACGAGCTGTGAGCACTAGCTCATCTTCGCTACTGTCATATACATCTCTTTTACTGAAAAAGTGCTCACAGCTCTCAACGTATGTATTTTAGAGCCCATATTTAATGGGCATTTTTCTTGTTTTCTTCCATTCAAGCTCCTACATAAATATAGATACCAAGCAGCTTGCAATATAATAGATGTGTTTCATAGCATCGAAGATGTTCAAGCGCTCATAGCTCTTAAGGTATGCATTTTAGAGCATATACCTAATGGACTTTTTTATTGTTTTGGTTCTTACACCCACCTCCGAAAGTTCCCTACCCAAGAATCGTAGCAACAACAGTACCAAGTACATGCATTCCACTGTCAGAGGTGTCAGAACAGTTTTCGCTTATAACTTTCGACTCGTTCGTTTCCGCTACATGGGCTCTTACCTCAAATTGATACATTTATCCTTCTCCGTCATCCTAGAAAGTTTGTAACATCATGACGGAATCACTCCGTGCATTATGTGGTCTAACAAATGGCAACAGTTTGTGCCATAACCTGGTTCGTTATCCGAAAATAATCCAAAATAGGCTTCCGAAACCCTACAGACTGTACAATGGGTAGTCATAAGGTATTGATTATCAACTCTGAAAAAATTTAACCATGTAATTTATGTTTTGTTTGTTTGCTAGCACATGCCTGCAGTCCTGATACACACTGAAATCCTCGAGTCACATTATCTTATCATGTCGTTACAGGAGCCAAAGCGCAGCCCACTGATAAAATGGAGTATCATATGGTCATTCGTTTTCGAAAGCAGCGGCAATGCCTCACGCCATTCATGCGGATAAAGCAGTCATCTGGATTCTTCTTTTTTCTGTTGCTTTTGTCCTGTATGTACGCAGGGTCGCCATGGTTATTTATCGTAACTGACATGGAAAATTAAGCGGTGGTCCGATGCCCTTCCTGCCGCCTGGACGGAATACGAGTATTCCAAGTGCACTAGTGTTCGAAATTAAATCAACAAACCACTATTTCCCCGTCCTGTGTCTGATTCACCATATACTCATACAAACTGTCAACAAATGTCCGTATGCTCGTGTTCTGCACGGAAGATGGCATTCCAGTCAACGGACAACCACCCCAACGATGACGTCAGGGCACCTATCAAAGGGGCAGTGTTTCCAAGGTATTCCGACATCTACAATCACTGTGTACACAGTCACAGACGGTGCAGTATGGCACAGACAAGAAACCTACCAGACTCCTGCAGTGGAGGGCCACAGGAAGAATGGAAGCAGAACAGTAGTAAACTGATGTGGACCGATGGCTTAATGTGAATCGCTCTGTTATTTCTCAGGTATGGCGACAGTTTATAGATACCGAAACTGTATCCCTAAGACTAGGGCAGGGCCACTTACGTGTGAAATCAGAAAGGGAGTGCCGTTTTTGTCCTGTAAGGGCACGACGGTACCGCCTTAGTACTGCACGGCAACTGGCATCTAACCTTACAACATCCACTGGACGTGTTTTATCGAGGCAAACGGTGAACAGAAGGCTTCAGCAGAGCGGCCTTTTTTCTTGGAGACCTGCTGTCTACCTCTTGGGTGCCTTCACAGAAGAGAGCGTCTAGAGTGGAGCCGTCAACATGCCACCTGGACGGTCGAACGGTGTGCCAATGATCTTTTCACAGATGAGTCTCGATTTGGTCTGAAGACTGACTCTTGACGGATTCGCATATGGAGGGCACGTGGAACACGATTTCGGGACGCAAACATTGTGGAAACAGACCAATATGGAGGAGGATCCCCAAGGGTGTGGGCAGGGT
Source organism: Schistocerca nitens (assembly GCF_023898315.1). NCBI lineage: Eukaryota > Metazoa > Arthropoda > Insecta > Orthoptera > Acrididae > Schistocerca > Schistocerca nitens. The sequence goes on along the minus strand of NC_064620.1, from coordinate 177,060,950 downwards.
TCGCGAAGTTGTTCGGATTAATCGGCAAGGTTTAACTGCTGTCAGGAATAGTAACGCGATCTTGTGATCTCATGTGCGGTTGTTACGTGGCGCTGTCGGCGCAGACTTTGTATTGATGGACGGTAGTAGTCGACCTCATAGAGCACTGGTGCTGGATGTTTTCTTGGAATCGGAAGATATTGCACGTTAGGGGTGGCTTGCTCGCTCTCCCGATTTGAATCCCATAGAGCATGTTGGGGATGCAGCAGGGAGACGGGTTGCATGTAATAAGCATCCATCAACCACTCTCCAAGACTTGTGAGCAGCTCTGCCGGAAGCATGGGTGTCATTACCTCAAGATGAGATTGATAGCATTATTCACAGTATACCCCGCCGTTGTCAGGTCTTTGTTGCTGCCAGAGTTAGTCACGTCCATATTCAGCACATTAACCAGTTGTGGGAAAGTGTGTGCAAATCTGTTAAGTTAGGAAAAAATGAACATTTTTGTCTACCTTTATGCATATTGCAGTTGTTTACATTCTGTATTCTTTACATTGTTTCTACTTTACTGCCACCTGTTTGAACCGTTTTGTGACAAAATAAACGCAACCTTGCAAAATTTCACTTTGTTGCTTTAATTGTGGACACCAGTGTATCCGCATGTAGTGTTATTACGTGAAAGTGTATGAACGTTTGCTAAATGTTCGCGAATTATGTAACTGAGGCGAGCCTTGGGAACTAGCCCATTATTCACCAAGTCAGGTGTGGAAAACCGCCTAAAAAGCACTTCCCGGCTGGCAGGCACGCCGGCTCTCGTCGTTAATACACCTGGCGGATTCGATCCGGGGGCGGCGCAACTGCCCGAATCCCGGGAACAGGCGCGTTTAATGTGCACGGTTATGTATTCATCCGGATTAGCCTACATAAATGTATCATTTCTGCTTCTGCTGATAACGAATTACCGCACATAGGGTTAACAGGTATCCGGCTTTAGCCGGACATGTCCGGCACTTCACGGTCGTGTCCGGCCAAATATTTACAGTTCCGATTTTTCTTGGGCTTTTTAGCGATGAAGTAGAGAACGCCGAACTAAGGCCCATTCCGACTAATGACGTAAGCGCAGGGAATAATAAAAGACGGAATAAGGTGATATACCAAGGGATATGCATATGTATCAAAAAATGGTTCAAATGGCTCTAAGCACTATGGGACTTAACACCTGAGGTCATCAGTCCCCTAGAACTTAGAACTACTTAAACCTAACTAACCTAAGGACATCACACACATCCATACCCGAGGCAGGATTCGAACCTGCGACCGTAGCAGCATCGCGATTCCGGACTGAAGCGCCTAGAATCGTCGGCCACAGCGGCCGGCGATGTATCAAATAATGCTATCCTTATGTCTGTGTCGTACGTTTTTCTTCGTTTTGAGGGTTTCGCTAACTTACGAAAAGCCCTTTTTTCCACAAACGAGTAGACGTATCAAGTTGAAATTTATGCCATATATTAAGGCCTACAGGTGTAAAAAATTGAAGCTTCTACGTCAGTGCAATCAAAAGATACGGCCATCGAAGTCAAATACGAGGGTTGGAACTTTAATAATGGCAACGTTTGCTAAATTTACAGCTCGTACAAATTAGATACGTGTTCCAAAGTTTTACTGACCTTCATAGTAGTCGCCAGCATTGTGCATAACCCGTTGCCAGCGATGTGGAAGTCGTAGGATACTCTTAGCAGTGCCAGTTGGTTGACAGTTCGAGCGGCGCGGTCTATTGCCCGACGAATTTGTAGCAGTTCGGAAGCGAATGACGTGAAGTTATTCCTCCAGTTTAGAAATCGAGTTGAACTTACGAGGGCTCAAGACAGGGGAGTGCAGTAGGTGGTATAACACTTAGCAGCTCCATCAGTCGAACAAATCAGTATCAGCTTGCACTCTACGTGCTTGAGCATTGTCCTGCAAAATGACGGTCAGGTTCTGCAGAAAAAGTCATCACTTCTGTCTCTAAGCTGGTCGTAGATTTTGTTCAAAAAATGAACAGCATAGAGACAAAAGAGATGACACTTTCTGCTAACCATCATTTTTCAGGACAATGCTCAAGCACGTACTGTGCAGGCTGTTAATGATTTGTTTGAAAGATGGGGCTGCTAAGTGCTGTACAACCTACTGCACTCCCCTGACTTAAGCCCTCGTGAGTTCACCTCGATTTCTAAACTGAAGGAAACACTTCACGGCATTCGCTTCAGAACTGCTACAAATTCGTCGGGCAATAGACCAAGCCGCTCGAACTGTCAACACAACTGCCACTGCTAAAAGTATCGCTGGCAACGGGTTATACACAATGCTGGTGAGTACTTTGAAGGCCAGTAAAACTTTTAAACACGTACCTGTTTTGTACGAGCTGTAAATAAATAGTTGCCACTATTAAAGTTCCAACCCTCTCGTAAACTCACTCAACAAAACCTACAGAATAATTCCCCTCGACCTAGTATCATGAAATTTGTCATGAAGCAAGGTTTCACAGTAGAAGTGAACAAAAAAATTCGAAAATTGTTAACCTGCAATTATATCACACGAAAAAAACATTTATTTCGTCATTTGTTATCTAAGTCAAAATTCAGACAAAACGATCGGTAGTTCTGCATTCAGACGCAATTGTAGAAGTCGAACATCAGGCGGGGAAAGATTTAATTGATCATGTGACACGTTTCGGAATTTACTCATCGTCAAATATCCATGAGCGTTTACTGCACGTAGATATGGCGTATGTGAAACGCCATATCTACGTTTAGTAAACGCCCCTGGATATCTGGTGTATAAATTCCGAAACGTGTCGTATGAGCAATAAAGTCCGTCCTTGCCTGTCCGTCCTTGCCTGATGCTCGACTTTTACCATTGCGATCCAGTCAGCCTGGATAGAGAACTATTGATTAATATGATAATGGTCGCCTGCCTCTTGTTTGACTTTATGTCACACTTGCATTATTGAAATTAAAACACTCTCGAAAATCTCGGAACCCTTCGGACCGATATCCTGTCAGTATCAACGTCGATAACAGGCAGTTTTTACTGTTTACTGAAGAACTTTTTAGTTTTATCCATATAAACGTGTCTGTAGGAATAACGCAGCAATTAAAAGGACTGAGCATTTAGTATCATAATTGCCAAATTATAAGGCTCTTTACCGATTTTTTTAGATTAGGCACTTTAGGGTTGATCTCGCCAAAAAGTGACTGTAGTTAATAGTTAGTGATGACTGAAAATACCCAAATGTCTACACTTGTATTTAAAATAGGTAGGACTGGCTTTTAGGCCAAAATCCGGCTTTTCCACTGTATTTTCGGACTCTGTAAGCCTAACCGCACGACACATTCCACTTTATCAATCGGCGGCGCCATTTTCTCTCGGATACTCTAGCGGCATGCTAGGGTGCTCTGCTGCTGGAATTTCAACGTGTATAAGGACTGCAGACACGTACTTGCAATCAAACAAATATTGATCACGTAACTTCATTTTATGAGGTGATAATTATAATATTATGACTTCGTCCCCATATTACGTAGTTCATATTGTAGAGTGTCTGAGCTCACAACCCGGTTGTGGCTCCGTGGGGCGGCGACAAGCGCGTCATGGAACGCTCTTGGGCCGCCTGGAGAATACTGTTTCCCAGAGCGAGACCACCGTGTGCCAGCTTGCAGGCGCATCGCAGCGGCCGTTTGTCCTCCCAGCCAGTTCTCCGTCGGTGGGCCCATTCTTCTGTAGAGGCCATTGACGCGCTGTCCCCCTCCGAAAGACTCCAGTTTTCACGGCCTCGCCATTCTCTCTCTCAGCAGTTAACCGGGACATGAAAAGGGTGGTCGCCTTTTGTTTCCCCCCTGCGACTCGATTCCTTTGCCAAAGGGTGACGAAGCCACAGAGCGAGGAGAGGCGGCGACGATGGGAAAAGACGCTGCGGAAAAAAACGGGCGCGGATGCGACAGGTCGTTCTGCAAACTCTACGGTTCGAAGCAGACTGAGAGGCGAGAAGAAGCAGACCGGGAGCGACGGTAATCCACACGGAATGGACGAGGGAAGATGGTTGGATTGCGTATCTACAACACAGGGGTTACATCTCCATGGATAATTTGGATGTAGGCGTGCAAGGACTTTCTGGTGCTGCGTCTGATGATCTCACTAGAACTTTCCAATATGTCTAGCTAGCACTTGTCCGACATAAATTTCAAGCGATGATGCTGACAGTTAACGGACGAACTGTAAGAATTCTTGATGATCAAATTTGCATATCATATGTAACCTCTCTGCCTAGCCAGTCAACATTTGAGTGTTTTGCTCCTTAAATTTCCGCATACAATCGAAATCGAATAGTATCAAAAACCTACAATATACACTATGAATATTAAGTATGGGGACAAACTTCAGATTATTCCTGACGGAAAAGGGACAAAAAGTTCATAGCGACATATGTCCGGAAACGGACAGTGAGTCTGCAATAAAGCAATTAGTACCATTACATACGTGTTCCAAACTAACTGATTTCAGATGTTCCATTTTTCATTTCAGAAGCAAGCAGAGATAGTTTTTGTCTACGGTCAAGCACTAGCAAAAGGCCGAGATGCCGAACAGATTTATCGAGCCACTTTCCTGGTAGACAGCACTACCCAACTCGCGAAACCTTTGCACCGACTTTTCGACGTGAGCATGAGTCCTTGCAGAGAGATGAATGACTTGGACGGCTGCGGGATATTCGTGCACTAGCTCTGAAACAATAGGTTCTACACGATATTCAGACAAGCACCCTTGATTTTTATGCGCGATTGCATCTGAGAAGTGTTTTGTATGCTGGCCTAGTTGCTGATTTGCAGACCCTTCAAAAGCGTGTCCGAGCAGCCTGCCACGCTATAAGGTCACAACCTAGACCATTCGAAAGACTGAGGCAATCCGCGATGCCACGTGTGAACGCTTGAACTGCTTCCCGTGGTGGCCGCTTAAAACGTGTTCCGTAAAATGGAAAAATAAATATATCGTAATGTGTAATTTAATGTAGCAGTACTAATTGCTTTACTGTACAATCATCATCGTTTCCATATTCCAGACATATGTTGATATGAACTTTTTTTTCTACTTTTTCCTGCCAGAAGCTACCTCTTGAATTTGCCCTCTTAATAATCATCAATTATGTGACGTTCTTATTGAACACATTACACCAAACTAATAACGTCATTTATGTCATACAAGCATATTATTATTTCTTTACGTAAGCTAGAATGAAATGTTTAGTTGCAAAAATGGTATCAATTATGCGACGTTCGTATTGAACACATTAAACCAAACTAATAACGTCATTTACGTCATACAAGCATATTATTATTATTATTTCGTTACGTAAGCTAGAACGAAATGTTTAGACCAAAAACGGTGAAGACAGTTGTGCATTTTTTCTCCCCTCCTGTTCGGTCTGTACATCGAAGTAGCAATGACAGAAATGAAAGAAAGGTTCCAGAGCGAGATTAAAATTCAAGATGAAAGGTTATCAATGGTCAGATTCACTAATGTCAGCGCTATCCTCAATAAAGTGAGAAGTAATTAATGGACGTTGCATGGAATGAAACGTCTAATAAGTCTCAAAGTAAACCGAAGAACGACGAAAGTGTGAGGAGCGGTAGAAAGGAGAACAGCGAGAAACTTAAAATCAAAATTGGTGAAGTAATTCTGCTGTCTTGGAAGTAAAATAGCACATATTTGAAGAAGCAAGGACATACAAAGCAGACTGCCACAGGCAAAGAGAGCGTTCCTGGCCAAAGGAAAGGCTAAAATTTCTGAGATTGTGGGATTGATTCATAGTATTGTATGGAAGTGAATAATGTAAGGTGGAGAAAACTGCAAAATAGGAGAATCTAAGAGTCTGAGATGTGGTACTGCAGAAGAATGCTGAAAAATAGGCGGTCGGATAATAAGTGATAGGTTTTTTGCAGAATTGACGAGGAGAGAAATATGCGGAAAATACTGACAAGAAGGAGGGACACAGTTATTGTACCTGTGTTAAGACATCAGGGAATACCTTCTGTGGCATTAGATAGAGCTGTAAAGAGTAGCCGGCCGCTGCGGCCGAGCGGGTCTAGGCGCTTTAGTCCGGAAACGCGCTGCTGCTACGGTCGCAGGTTCGAATCCTGTCTCGGGCATGGATGTGTGTGATGTCCTTAGGTTAGTTAGGGTTAAGTAGTTCTAAGTTCTAGGGGACTGATGACCTGAGATGTTAAGTCCCATAGTGCTCAGAGCCATTTGAACCATTTGTTGTATTCATCCCTCAGTCTCTCTATAGAATTTTTACTACCAGAGTTACCTCGATTACCAAAACAAGCATGCCTTGATGCCCCAGGACGTGTGCTAAAGTCTGATCCCTTCTTTTAGTCAGTTTGTGGAAGAACTCTTTTTTTTTTATTTCAATTCGATTTAGCACTTCCTCATTAGTTGCTCGATCTAAGCATCAAATCGTCAGCATTTGTATGTAGCACCACATTTCAAAAGTTTCTATACTCTTCTTGCCTGAAGACAAGAAGATCTTACAATGTTTTTTCCAGACATTTTTAAGACATTCCTTTCACTTGCTCTTCCAATTCCTTCCTGTCTTTGGCAGATTTACAAGTCCTCGGCAAACTTGCACGTTTTTATTTCTTCTCCCTGAACTTTAATTAAGTTTCCAAATTATTCATCGGAACAAACACTGGTAGCAGTTACTTCTGTAAAATATCTGGGAGTATGCGTGCGGAACGATTTGAAGTGGAATGATCATATAAAATTAATTGTTAATTGTTGGTAAGGCGGGTGCCAGGTTGAGATTCATTGGGAGAGTCCTTAGAAAATGTAGTCCATGAACAAAGGAGGTGGCTTAACAAAACTCTCGTTCGGCCTATACTTTAGTATTGCTCATCAGTGTGGGATCCGTACCAGGAGGGGTTGACGGAGGAGATAGAGAAGATCCAAAGAAGAGAGGCGCGTTTCGTCACAGGGTTATTTGGTAAGCGTGTTAGCGTTACGGACATGTTTAGCAAACTCAAGTGGCAGACTCTGCAAGAGAGGCGCTCTGCATCGCGGTGTAGCTTGCTGTCCAGTTTTCGAGAGGGTGCGTTTCTGGATGAGGTATCGAATGTATTGCTTCCCCCTACTTATACCTCCCGAGGAGATAACGAATGTAAAATTAGAGAGATTCGAGCGCGCACGGAGGCTTTCCGGCAGTCGTTCTTCCCGCGAACCATACTCGACTGGAACAGGAAAGGGAGGTAATGACAGTGGCACGTAAAATGCCCTCCGCCACACACCGTTGGGTGGCTTGCGGAGTATAAATGTAGATGTAGATACCTTTACTGCTTGCTTAATGTACCGATTGAACAATATTGTGGACAGGTTACAACCTTGTCCGCAGTCCCTTTTCAACTACTTCAGTTGTATACAATATTTCGCTCCCTGTATTTCATGTGTGTCCCCTTCAGAATTTCAGAGAGTTAATTAGCCAATAGTGGAACAATAAATAATTCAGTCGTTCTGGTGAGTATGCTTACTACTGCGGCACCTAACGTGAGTGAATGTGGTAGTTGAGAGCGAGGCGCCACTTGTTGGGCAGGTCCGCCAACTACGAGTCGTCGACGGGCCGGTGCGAGCTGTCGGACATGGACCGCGTGACGGGCGGCGAGTCGCTGTCGGCGGCGCCGGGGCAGGACTACCTGGAGAACCAGTGCGCCGAGGAGCCGGCGCGCCTCTGCGAGTTCCGACGGGTGGCCGGCCGCGTGCTCAAGACGGTCGACGCCGTCTACCAGGACGTGCACTCGGCCGACGAGTGCCGCGAGCTGTGCCTCACCTCGCCCTTCCGCTGCCGCTCCTACGACTACGGCGAGACGGGAGAGCTCGTCTGCCGGCTCAGCCACCACTCCAGGACCACGCTCACCGACATACAGGTCAGCACATTCCGCCCTCCTCCAGCTTAACACCACTCTCGTCTCATCTCTACCTTACATCTCTTTCAGTACAGCCTCCATTGCGTCTCCTCTTACTTAAGATTGACATCAAACGCGATACATCTGTAATGGAGCAGGTTACAAGGCGCTTGTCTGACCAGTTCTAGGGTGCTGATGAATCTTCCTGTTTGTATGGGCGTGGTCCATTATCCTCTTTTGTTCCTAACCAACAAAGTAAATCTGCCAGGAAGCTTCAATCAGCGCACACTCCGCTACAGAGTGAAAACTTGATTCTGACAACATCCTCCAGGCTGTGGCTAAGCCATGTCTCTGCAATATCTTTTCCTCCAGTAGTGCTAGATCTGCACGGTCTGCAGGCGAGATTCTGCGAAGTTTGGAAGGTACGAGACGGGGTACTGGCGCAATTAAAGCTGTGCGGACAAGCTGTGCGGACGGGTCGTAGGTCGTGCTTGGGTCGCTCAGGCGGTAGAACACTTGCCCGCGAAAGGCAAAGGTCCCGAGTTCGAGTCTCGGTCGGGCACACAGTTTTAATCTGCCAGGAAGTTTCAAAGGAAACATGTCAAGCTCTCAGATCTCCAAAGTATAACGCCCTCCTCTGGTGGCATGTCATTGATAATCCAGGACACTATGACTACTGCCCACCACGACGTTGGATGCTGCCTGGTGACGTTTCAAGCACGTGACGCCTATGGAAAGTATGTAATCGTAGCAGAGATGGATGTGGTATTATCCTAGCGAAAATATGGGCTGCAAATGGGGAAATCCAGTGAGATAAGCGACTTTGTCAAAGGACAGATTATTATAACGCAAAGCCTTTGAACGAGTATCTTTGCATGTCCAAAGGAACAGCCACAGCGGCGAACTACAGCCGCTGTGAAATTCATAAAATCAATTCGCAATTACGAATGAGAACAACCATCAGCATGCGTGTCCAAACGAACATTGCATCGTAATCAGAATAACACAGTAACTGTAATATCGTATTTATCTGCCGATACCGGGAAGCGACTTTCAAATATAACGTCTCACCTGTTTGGGAATATACATAATGGATGTACGAGTACAGGTCGCAGACGCATGACTGACGACATATGGAAGCTTGGGTCTGGCCTGAGTCGTGCACGGATAGCCAAATGATAAGGCGGCCGCTCGCGACAAGCGGAAAATCTGGGTTCGAGTCGTCCAGCACAAACTTCCATTGTCGTCATTCCATTCTACAGCTGATGGTTGTCCACATTCGCAATTGCGAATTCATTTTATGTATTTTATAACGGCTGTGTCGCCGCAGTGTCTGTACCTTTGGATATGCAAGCACGTCCAAAAGAACTTTGCATCATAATCAAAATAACGCAGGCCCTGCAATATTTTACTTCTATCAGATTGTCTTCATATTTTAGACGTATGATGGTAGGATCTATAAAGGCTGGGGAAGGAGGTGCCTTTCTCCTGTGTACCAGGGCACATGGGTATTGCGGGGAACGTAATGGCGGATGTAGCAGCCAAGGAGGCTTTTCGTGACTCTCAGCTACTTCAGGTGCCATCCCTCTATATGCTATCGCCCCGCTATTGATAGAGAGTAATGCGTCGATGGTAAGAAGAATGGCTGGAAGTGACAGACAGTAAGCTGCGTCTGGTAAAGTCCACAGCGCGGCCGTAGCGTACCTCCTTCCAGTCGTGCAGGCGGGACGACGTCCTCCTCACTCGACTTCGCATAGGACAGACCCCTATGACACACGGCTTCTTGCTCCGGCTAGAGGACCCTCCAATGCATGGTGCTTGTGCCATACAGATCATAGTGCGCCACACATTTTAGTATACTATGTTTTTTTGTTCAGACCAGAGGGCAGCGACTCATTTGCCATCTATTTTAATTGGCATTCAAACGAATGTGGTACGACTTTTATAGTCCCGTACATTGTCCGCATTGTTCCCCAAACTTGTAGGGAGAAGTTTTTAATGTGTTGACAGGGTGTTTGACTCATCCATGTTTTTGTAAGCAGTCGGCCAGTCATATTTCCCTGTGCATTTATTTTAGTTCTTTTATTGTTTTACTTATGTTTTCATTACCGTTTTAGCACATTTCAGGAATTTTACGTTATCTTAAGGAATGTCAGATAGTGTGCTTGTCGGGGTGACGTGAGAGGTTGGGAGAGAGTGACTGTAGTTTCTGTAGCTTCACTCTTCAATGTTTGCGAAATTCTTAGCCATTTTAACCACATTCGTTCCTACTAATTTTCGTACGGGCGCTGATAACATTATAGTTGAACTGTATGTACTGTGTCTTTTCAAAATTTAGCGATAGACGATTGGCTAGGCCCATTAACTGCTCCTAAAACTGTACTTAATTTATGTTTATTGCAATGTTTGTATCAACTGTAAACGAAACAAGCACAACATCTGGTAATGTTACTTACGAAAGCTCATTAATATATATACAAGAGAAAGTAAAGATGAAAATTTGTGGTGCACCGCTTGTAATTTGTACGAGGGTTGAATGGAAAGTAATGCCTCCACCTTCGTTAACTGGGTTTGGAAGGGAATATTTTAATAAATCAAACGCAGAAAGAATCCTTAGAGTGTGATCTTTAATTACCAATATTCACTTTTCCACATAATCACCAGCCAATTGGATACATTTCTGCCAACGATGAACAAGTTTTCTGAAGCCGTCACGGAAGAAGTCGACACACTGTTTCCGCAACCACGGCCTCAACAGTTCGTTCTCTCTCTCTCTCTCTTTTTTTATATACCATGCCGACTGTCCTTGCAATTTGTCTCTGAGTGATACGACCATCGTCCTGAATCAATCTGTCAACATTTTGCTTGTGAAACTTGGTGGTTGCTGTCACATGACGTCCAACTCATTGTCACGCAGGTCAGATGTTCCCGCCTCAACATCTTTAAACTTAGTCGCCCAACGACGCACAGTACTCACATCAACACAATCACCATAAACTGCTTTCATTCTCTGATGAATCTACTTTGGGGTGACACCAAATTCAATGACTGCACACTGCTTAAAGCGCGTTGGCTGACCGTCTGCGCAGGGTTCCATGCTTTACACTGTAACAACACAACCGTTCAATGCTGAGGCTTCCCGGCAACTGGAGCTGTAGAGAAGAGGCTACGGAACAAGCCAGTACCTGCCGCATACCAATGCTGCCAACTGTTGAAGAGTTACGAAGGTGGAGGCATTACTTTTCAGTCAACCCTCGTACATAGCTGGATGATGACTGACACCTTAATACAACATTCGAAGTTTTCTATCAGACAGTTACGATTAGAACCATTTTGCGGCATTTCTTGTTAAGCAACCCAAATGTTGGTTTGAATACCACAGAGGTTTCCTAGGCATTGTCATATTCACAGATGGTGAGCCCATATCTTCCTCCGAACTTTGAACTGCCTTACTCAGTTATAAGAGGAATTATTGTTTAACATGTACTGTACACCGAACAAAAGTGCAGCTCAGCATTTTACACATTAATTTATCACTGCCAGAGGTGAAACAAGTAATAAATGACAGATAACCCCCCCCCCCCCACAACTGATCGAGGATGAACCCCCAAACCACTGGGTTCGTAGTTTGCCACTTTACCATCGAACCGCACTACATTCCCTACTAAACCATAATACTTTAATGAACTTAAAAGATATTGATTTTTGCGCAGCCAAACGCTTTTGACAGATCACAGAAGATATTAGTTGCCTATAATTTACTGACTAATGAATGAAGTCCATTCTCGTTGTACGAGTAATTAGCCTTGTCAATATCGGAACATTTTATACCTCCAAATAGTGACCTTGAAAAGATATTGCTTATAGTTATATGGTAGGACACTGATACTAGCGACTTCGACGCATGAAAGAATAGTGAGTTTGGTAATGGACGGAACTCTGGAGGGAAGGGGGTTATAGAGGAAGACCAAGGTTTCGAGCAGCTTCAAATGCGTGTAAAGTGCAGTAGTTACGCACATATGTTGAGACCTGCACAATACAGACTAGCGTGGAGACTTATATCAAACCAGTCTTCGGATTGAAGACTTCCACAAGAGTCAAATGGTTACGAAGCTGCTTGTACGCGACTACGTCAGCTGAGACCACAGGAATGCTGTCCTCTCTCGGTTACCGTTCAGCTCGCGGGACTAGCAGTACTTGGCGCATAGATTGCAGGACTGCGACAGCTGACAGCGCTCATATCCTTAAACGCCTGTACAGCAACACGGCGCCTCACGTTTCCCTGCAACGCTTCCGTTAGGCGCTACTCAGGCGTGCAGAAACCGCGTCACAGATACGGTCGTCGCTAAACTCTGCGCCTCACACCTTTATCTGTCCTCCGGTGCTTTACGAGCAAACGTTTAAATGATGTATAGTATCTCCCTGCCGATAACAGCAAGACTATGATTAACTGTGCGTAGGGCGATGTGGCTAGCACTGAGTCGAGCTACATTTTACGAGAAATGAGATGAAGTTAGTTACCTGGATGCTCAGGAAACAGTTAAAAAATTAATAGAACGCCAAGAGTAATCATCCATTCTCCGAATTATGGTGCTCTCTCCAAAAGGGATACAAAAGAATAAGTAACAAATATGTCCTGTGCACACAGGGTCTCGAATACTTAACAAAATGTTCTGCTATTCTTCCACGCATATACTTCTCCTTTCTCAGACGATCTCGGTCCATGCGTCTCATTCTTGCCATTCACACAGTTATTTTGCATTAAAAATTGCTAGTATCTGTCGTAACACCAGAGAGAATGCGTCTGACGTCTCTTAGGAGGGTCATCCAGTATGTTCACCGTAGGGAACATGGTGGATCGTTTTTTATACCATTATTATAGATTCTCTTGTTCCATTCGCGCGTTGAGCGAGGGAAAAATTTGCCGATTATACGCGTCTCTACGCGCCCTAACCTCTCATTCGTGAAATACACGATGGTTGCTAGAGAATGGTCGCACAGTCTTCCTCGAATTCAGGTTCTCTAAATGTATTCAACAGGATTTCACGATAACTACGTCGTATTTCTGGGGATTCCGATACACACTGAAGTGCCAAAAAAACTGGTACACCTGCCTAATATCTTGTAGGGACCCCGTGAGCAAGCAGAAGTGCCGCAACACGACGTGGCATGGACTCCACTAATGTCTGAGATATTGCTGGAGGGAACTGACACCATGAACCCTGTAGGGCTGTTCATAAATCCGTAAGAGTACGAGGGGGTGGTGATCTCTTCTGAACAGCACATTGCAAGGCATCCCAGACATGCTCAATAGTGTTCATGCCTGAGCAGTTTGGTGGCCAGCGGAAGTGTTTAAACTCAGAAGAGTGTTTCTGGACCAACACTGTAGCAATTCTGTACATGTGGGGCGTCGCATTGTCCTGCTGGAATTGCCCTAATCCGTCAGAGCGCACAACGGACATGAATGGATGCAGGTGATCAGACAGAATGCTTACGTACGTGTCACCTGTCAGAATCGTTTATAAACGTATCAGGCGTTACATATCACTCCAACAGCACGTGCCGCACGTCATTACAGAGCCTCCACCAGCTTGAACAGTCCACTGCTGACACGCAGGGCCCATGGATTCATGAGGTTGTCTCCATACACGTCCATCCGCACGATACAATTTGAAACGAGGCTCGTCCGACCAGGTAACATGTTTCCAGTCATCAACAGTCCAATGCTGGTGTTGAAGGGCCCAGGCGAGGTGTAAAGCTTTGTGTCGTGCAGTCATTAAGTGTACACGAGTGGGCCCCTCGGCTCCGAAAGCCCATTTCGATGATGTTTCGTTGAATAGTTCGCACGCTGACACTTGTTGACAGCTCAGCATTGAAATCTGCAGCAATTTGCGTAATGGTTGCACTTCTGGCCGCAGCGATGTCGGAGATTTGATGTTTTACCAGATTCCTGATATTCACGGTACCCTCCTGAAATGGTCGTACACCAAAATCCCCACTTCGTCGCTACCTCGGAGATGTTGTGTCCCATAGCTCGTGCGCCGACTATAACACCACGTTCGAACTCACTTAAATCTTGATAACCTACCATTTTAGAAGCAGTAACCGATCTAAAAACTGCGTCAGACACTTGTTGTCTTACATAGGCGTTGCCGACCGCAGCGCCGTATTCTGCATATTTACATAACTCTGTATTTGAATACGCATGCCTACACCAGTTTCTTTGGCGCTTCAGTGTATATTCCCAGAGAATTTTTCTTAGTCTAGCATATGCAGCATGTAGTTCTGTTACAATCATGGCAGCCCGTTTCTGAAATCGTGTGGTATTTGCAATACTGTCAAACTGACAAATTTTCCAAATCCTGGACCAATACTCTAGCGTCTTGTACGGCGATTTCATTTACAGATGGATTGCACTCTCCCAGGACGCTTCCCACAAATCTAAGTATTCCATTCGCCTTCCCCATCACTGAGTTTAAGTATTCGGTTCATTTCACCTCACTTCTTATTTGTTTATCGTATAGCACACATTAAGAGGTTTTGAATCACCTGGATATGTATACCTACACAAAAATTACTAACCTACTACAGATTAAAATTTCAACATAGTTCTCCAGAATAACATAACACAGATGACAATAGGTACAGACGAAAACAAGGCCTTTTTATACAGTTTATCGCACCACTCGTCACTGTCAGGAAATATTTGAAAGGACTCTTGCAGTCATGTGCAAGACATCTTGACACAACATAATCACTGTCTGTCGCTCCGTACCAGAATCACAAGATGGCGACGAAAATTTGCTCTACCTTTGGAAAGTGTCTGCACATCTTCCATGGCACATTCGAATGCGTCATCACTTCTTATTATTTCTCCTAATACGTACACAATGTAAAGTCCTCAAGATGTTTAACACTGATCTCGTAATCGAGTACTATCGGTATCACTGCCTACGTTACACGCACTATCTTAGACTTTGCCACGTTTAAAGATAGCTTCCATTCATTGTAGCAAGTGGAAATTTTTCTACAAGCCCCCCGCCTTTCCGTATGATTGTCCAGGGACAATAACTTAATGTGGATAACAGCATAATCTGTGATACAATTTTCTAAATATGTTGATCTCTCCTGAACAATACAGAATCTATTATTCTTCCTTGGGACAACTCAGAGTAACTTTCGCTTTCAGTTGAGCGCTCTTCGTTCACTATAGCGACATAGGTTCCGTTGGCTAAAAACCCATCGAGCGGATCGCATATATAAGACGACAATTCACGTGATGGTAAGCTCACCGTAGAAAATATTTGTCATCCCCTCAGAAGAGCACATGGTCACTTTGGAGCACTGAAGATGATGTAGAGCTGGTACCAGTTGTACACGTGACCTTCCATTGCAGACTTATGGCATTACAGTGAACTGGTGTGTATCTGACAGTTGGTTGTATGGAATCAACGAAGTTAGATGAGTCAGCTTGGAGACCTAACAGAATGACATAAAGGAGCTATAATGCTTGGGCGTGCCTACGACCACACAATGAATGACGTTGCCCGATTTGCTGGTGGATCAACGTGTACTGCGAAAGTGTGTACAACGAATGCAACATGTTACATGGCATGAGAACAGTGGTCCTAATTCGACTGGAACTGTTGCTGCCAGTGAATGCTGGTCCATCTCAACCAGTTTCCAAGGAAATGTTGTTACGGAAATTGCATGTAACGGACAATGGGAGTCGGTACTTCACAAAGGCGATTATACACTGCAGCACATAAAGTTGCACGTCTTCAGTAGGCCAAACAACACAGAAACTGGACAGTAACTGACTGGATGCGCGTAGTGTGATCACACGAGTCGCAATTTTGCCTCATTTCAAATGAAGTCAGTGCACTGATGTATTCTGTGGAGGTGTAGTGCAGGGTGGATCATTCAGGTTTCTGTGAATATGAACGAGGATGTTTATATCAACATCCTTGTTGACCAATGGTTGTCCTTTTTTCTACATCTTCGTGATGAGTATACTGCGGACACTCCTACCTTCCAAGATGACAACATTCGTGTTCAACAGGGCTGCATGCACACGTTTCGGGTTTGATGAACAATGAAGCACCCTATTGCACCTCGACTAGCCTGTAAAATCATCCAATCTGTATCCTGCAGAAACTGTATGGGACTATTTGGAACCACAGGCGGAAGGTAGCAATCAACATCCTGTAAATCTGGTAGCTGTGCAGGATTTAATCGTGCAGGATTTAATCATCTCTGAGTGGCTTCAGTTGGATACAACATAACTGAAGAAACGTGTGGGCGGTCTTCCTCGCCGAATTGAAGGAAGCAAGGCAGATTAGGGTTTAATGTCCCATCGACAACGAGACCACTAGAGACGGAGCCCAAGGTCGGACTGTTCCACGGATACGGAAGGAAATCGACCATGCCCTTTCAAAGGAACCATCCTGGCATTTGACTGAAACAATTTCGGGAGATCATCCGACGAACTGAGGCAGTTATCGAGTGTAGACGTGATGTTATGTGGTACACTACTGGCCATTAAAATTGCTACACCAAGAACAAATGCAGATGATAAACGGGTATTCATTGGACAAATATATTATACTAGAACTGACATGTGATTACATTTTCACGCAATTTGGGTGCACAGATCCTGAGAAATCAGTACCCAGAACAACCACCTCAGGCCGTAATAACGGCCTTGATACGCCTGGGCATTGAGTCAAACAGAGCTTGGATGGCGTGTACAGGTACAGCTGCCCATGCAGCTTCAACACGACACCACAGTTCATAAAGAGTAGTGACTGGCGTATTGTGACGAGCCAGTTGCTCGGCCACCATTGACCAGACGTTTTCAATTGGTGAGAGATCTGGAGAATGTGCTGGCCAGGGCAGCAGTCGAACATTTCCTGTATCCAGGAAGGCCCGTACAGGACTTGCAACATGCGGTCGTGCATTATCCTGCTGAAATGTACGGTTTCGCAGGGATCGAATGAAGGGTAGAGCCACGGGTCGTAACACATCTGAAATGTAACGTCCACTGTTCAAAGTGCCGTCAATGCGAACAAGAGGTGACCGAGACGTGTAACCAATGCCACCCCATACCATCACGCCGGGTGATACGCCAGTATGGCGATGACGAATACACGCTTCCAATGTGCGTTCACCGCGATGTCACCTAACACGGATGCGACATCATGATGCTGTAAACAGAACCTGGATTCATACGAAAAAAAGACGTTTTGCCATTCGTGCACCCAGGTTCGTCGTTGAGTACACCATCGCAGGCGCTCCTGTCTGTGATGCAGCGCCAAGGGTACCCGCAGCCATGATCTCCGAGCTGATAGTCCACGCTGCTGCAAACGTCGTCGAATTGTTCGTGTCGATGGTTGTTGTCTTGCAAACGTCCCCATCTGTTGACTCAGGGATCGAGACGTGGCTGCACGATCCGTTGCAGCCATGCGTATAAGATGCCTGTCATCTCGACTGCTAATGATACGAGGCCGTTGGGATCCAGCACAGCGTTCCGTATTACCCTCCTGAGGCCACCGATTCCATATTCTGCTAACAGTCATTGGATCTCGACCAACGCGAGCAGCAATGTCGCGATACGATAAACCGCAATCGCGACAGGCTACAATCCGACCTTTATCAAAGTCGGAAACGTAATGATGGTACGCATATTTCTCCTCCTTACACGAGGCATCACAACAACGTTTCACCAGGCAACGCCGGTCAACTGCTGTTTGTGTATGAGAAATCGGTTGAAAACTTTCCTCTTGTCGCACGTTGTAGGTGTCGCCACCGGCGCCAACCTTGTGTGAATGCTGAAACGCTAATCATTTGCATATCAGAGCAACTTCTTCCTGTCGGTTAAATTTCACGTCTGTAGCACGTCATCTTCGTGGTGTAGCAATTTTAATCGCGAGTAGTGTATTTCTGTTATGTCCCCCGGTACGCCGAAATTTTTAGCCCAGCGTGCAAGGTACTAGTATGTTCTCCTAGGTTTCGGATCGACAGTATGTTGCGAAGCGTCTCAGGTAGACAATACTATGGGTTGCCTCCTGGACAGCTACTAGCACGCATCACGAGCTTGGTCCATTCCACGTTTCAGTCACTGTTGGCACGGCAGTAACTCTTTGCCCGATTCTCCCGCAGGAGCCGTACCTGGTGGTGCCCGAGGCTGCGACGTACGAGCTGCGCGCGTGCTATAACGTGACGGTGGAGTGCGGCGCCGGCGACATGGTGGCGCGCGTGCGCACCAGCGCTCTCTTCAGCGGCCGGCTGTACGCGCGCAACGGGCCCCGCGCCTGCGCCACCACTGTGCGCTCGTCGCTGTTCTTCGAGCTGCGCATGCGCTACGACGACGTGGAGTGCGGCGTGCGCCGGCTGGCCGCGGGCCGCTACGTGGCCGACGTCGTGGTGCAGCACCACGCCGCCGTCCTCACCTCGGCCGACCTGGGGCTCGCGCTGGCCTGCCAGTACGACCTCACCAACAAGAGCGTCAGCAGCGAGGCCGATCTCAGCGTGCGCGGAGACGCCAGGTGCGCATCACACCGCCCCCTACCTTGCCCTGCGCCTTTCGCACCGTACTTTTCTAACTTTAATAGTTCTTCACTGATCTCGCCTCTTCTACCTACCTACACAGAACACCACCTGTTCGTCTATTCGAGGGCCTCACACGCCAGCGACATACCGCTGGCGATCCAACATCGCGTCCAGTTAATGGCTCTCTTCCAGCCTAGCGCACGCGAGCGATTTGTTTAGCAGTTTCAGCCAAGATTCGTGAAGTATCTTGAAGTACTCCTACGGAAAAATTAATTGCTATGTTTAATATAAGTGGCGCTTGATCAGCATATGCCCAGTAATGCTCGTAAAAAAAGACAAAAAAAGAGAGTAGAAATTTATTATATTTGTTTTGGAAAGCTCTTCTTCTTGACAATCTTACTCAATATATCACATTTTTTTAACAAACGCAAAGTGTGCCAGTCTGTAATTCTCAGATATATCTTAAGGTCTTCCATTTATTTTTCATTTACTAGTCTTGACATTGTCTTGAAAGGAGGATATAAGATGAACATCAACAAAAGCAAAACGAGGATAATGGAATGTAGTCGAATTATGTCGGGTGATGCTGAGGGAATTAGATTAGGAAATGAGACGCTTAAAGTAGTAAAGGAGTTTTGCTATTTGGGGAGCAAAATAACTGATGATGGTCGAAGTAGAGAAGATATAAAATGTAGACTGGCAATGGCAAGGAAAGCGTTTCTGAAGAAGAGAAATTTGTTAACATCGAGTACAGATTTAAGTGTCAGGAAGTCGTTTCTGAAAGTATTTGTATGGAGTGTAGCCACGTATGGAAGTGAAACATGGGCGATAAATAGTTTGGACAGGAAGAGAATAAAAACTTTCGAAATGTGATGCTACAGAAGAATGCTGAAGATTAGATAGGTAGACCACATAACTAATGAGGAGGTATTGAATAGAATTGGGGAGAAGAGGAGTTTGTGGCACAACTTGACGAGAAGAAGGGATCGGTTAGTAGGACATGTTCTGAGGCATCAAGGGGTCACAAATGTAGCATTGGAGGGCAGCGTGGAGGGTAAAAATCGTAGAGGGAGATTAAGAGATCAATACACTAAGCAGATTCAGAAGGATGTAGGTTGCAGTAGGTACTGGGAGATGAAGAAACTTGCACAGGATAGGGTAGCATGGAGAGCTGCATCAAACCAGTCTCAGGACTGAAGACCACAACAACAACAACAACATAGTTTAACTAGAAGATGTTTTATTCATGATGGTTTGAGAACAGCGCGGCTGTCTTCGTTAATGCCGCTGAAAAAAAAACTGCAACCGGTCAAGCACCTCCACGTTCTGAATGAATGAATTATTTCGTGGTAACATGTTTCGGGGCTAGATACATCTTCAGACGGGAGCGAAAATTTCTCCTACAAATTTAAAACCCTCGCCGCCCTCTGACGACGTATCTAAATTCAAAATTAGTCACGATGAAATAGATCATCCATTTAAAATGCGTGTATGCCTGGCTGGTTGCAATTTGTTCTTCAATGATATTTAATTACAAGTATTTAAGCCATTTATATCTACATCCACATACATACTCCGCAAGCCGCAGTGCATGGCGGAAGGTTCTGGATGTTTCTATGTAAATGATATCAACAGCTGTGCTGCTGGTTGCTCTAACTCTGTATAAGGGAGAGAGAGATAGCTCGAAACTGCAAGGGACTGGAATACATTTCATGGAGAAGCATGCTTTTGAAATTAAGTTAGTATTACCGCATTCACTACAGAAGTTAAAAAGGTTAATAAAGGGTTAAGTAGTTTAATGACTAAGTCACAATAACCAAATGGAGCTCTGTACATTGTCATTATAACCATTCACTTTCTATGGATTTCTGTTCCACGGTACAAGCTTCAAATTGCTGGACTCATATTAATCCGAGATAATCAATCCTTTTATATCTCTATCAATTCTTAATTTGATAGCTCCTGCTTTGAGTTTATTTCTCAGGCCGCTTCATAGTCCTGGAACAACTCTATAAATTGTAATGTGGAGTCTTCATTCCATGGGGTCACTCGTAAATGATACAAAAGTACACGATACCATGATTACTGTACAAACGGATCGCAGCCAGCCAGCAATGTAGTTGCAGGCGGGCGATTAGTCACAGGCGATTCATCAGATCACCTGGGAATTTCGTGCGATCAGAGATCCAAAGCTGTGATCTGAGCAAACACATGCTATCTACCTTTAGATAGCGAATTTGTAGTCCGAATGCTACAGATCTGTCGATTGTGTGTGGGGCCCTTCCACTAGCACTCACCAACAGCATACGTCCACTTCTCCACGCAGTTTTCTACTCACCTCGATCGTACCATAAAAAAAAAGAAAAAAAAGTCTGAGGTGATTCCTACAGTTTCCTCGATGTGACTGACGGACAGTATGTTCCTGTTTGGAGTCAAGACAGTTACACCACTTTAAAACTACCAAACACATGGTGAACAACTTCAGTCGTTGGGACAACTGCACAAAATTGAATTGTCAACTCGGCTATCACTCGAAAAGTACTTTTAAGAAACAAAGTGTTCAAATCAACATAGAAGCTAGATTCTCTTTGGAATAGAAACATATGATCGCTGTCATCAGCATTGAGATATAGCAAACCAGCTTCAGAGCCGCCTCCGTAACCGAGGACACGTAACACACGCCTGTATGTTGGCCCTCGACTCGGAGGTACGCCGGTTCGAATCTTAGTGGTAGAATCTGGCTGGGAAGGGTAGGAGAGGCATGGCGCAAAGTTGTTGATCAAGAGTCTTTGATCCAGTGCCCTGGGTTAAATTCCGAAACCTCTCCGAAGTGTCTCATAAAGCGAGAATATGTGACACTGCTGATGGTGATACATCCTTCGGATGGTGACGTTCAGCTCGGGGGTCTGCGTTGATGCTATTCGGAAGGAATAGGTTGTTGCCGGCACCAGGTTTCAGTCTCTCCCTTCCCTTCATCCCAACAACACGAACCCAATACAGGCATACATCATAGTCATCCACACGACACACATACACACTTGATACTTCGTAACAGGTCCGAGTAAGGCAATGGCAAACAAGCTCCACTAGGACCACGTCTAGTGCGGCATACAAGATTCCTGCATCTACTCTCCTACCCTCATTCCGTGAGCATGGGCAACTTTGATTTCGAGGCCAGTTTCAGTCAACTGATCAATAGGCAAGGCATGTTAACTGGAGACATACTGTACCACTAGTAAGTTAAACGTAGCACATAAACCACGAGCTACGTCAAGAACGGTAAAGTGTCAATGGTCCAGCATTGTCCATAGCACACTGAGTACACCACATGTTCTCTTCCTGTCAGTCTAAACATACGGCGACAGCACCTGTCCACAGATGACTAGATAGTTTTATGTATTTGTTCTGACAATAGATGTTCCACAGCTACACGTCGTAATTATTTTATTTACTTATATTTCTTTTTCTTCGATTAGTTACGGGATCACAGCCAAAAATATCAATAGCGTATGCAGTCAAACCAAGCTTGAAGGCACTACTGTGTACAAGAAAGAGCGCTTGAGATTGAGGTTTCGACTGCGAAACTAATCGTGAAATTATTTAATATAAGTACATAAAGTAAAGACGAAGTGTAGACTGGGGACTTATATTCCCAAAGCAAATCCCTGCAAATTGTTGCATTCAGGAATTTGTACGAATTGAATGCTTGCAGTTGTGGGTCACTGATATTTTAGTGACAGGTCTCTACAATTCTTCGTTTCTTGGGTTGAGTTGGGTCGTTTGGGAGAGGAGACCAAGCAGCGAGGTCATCGTTCTCATCAGATTAGGGAAGGACGGGGAAGGAAGTCGGCCGTGCCCTTTCAAAGAAACTATCCCGGCATTTGCCTGGACCGATTTAGCGAAATCACGGAAAACCCAAATCAGGATGGCCGGACGCGAGATTGAACCGTAGTCCTCCCAATGCAAGTCCAGTGTGGTAGCCATTGCGCCACTTCGCTCGGTTTCGTTTCCTGAAGTGCACAATTTTACATTTCTGAACGTTTAAAGGAAGTCGACTCTTATGCAGCACTTTGAAATGTTATCAAGATCTGATTGGATATTTGTGCTGCTTTTCCAACAGTACTTCATTTTTATAAATAACTTCGTCAGCCACAAGCAGTCTGGAATTACTATTAATACTGTCCACAAGCTGATTAATACACAGTACGAACAGCAAGGATCCCATCACACTTCTGTGGAGCAGGCCTGGTGCTGCTTCTGCTTTTGTCGATGTCTCTCCATACTCCCTACCGAGAAGACCCCAGTGCAGTGAGGAATGCGTGTGCTGTCGGCAGGCCGGCGCTGAGCGAGGACGCCGTGGTGGAGTCGCCGTCGGTGGCGATGCGCGTCACGGACCGCCGCGTGTCCGACCGGCCGCTGCCCGCCGCCCAGGTGGGAGACCCCCTGGCGCTCAGGTTCAGCATCCTCGACCCCAGCTCGCCCTTCGACATCTTCGTGCGCGACCTGGTCGCCATGGACGGCGTCGGCAACAGCGAGATCCTGCTGATAGACTCCGACGGCTGCCCCACCGACCACGCCATCATGGGGCCCATCTTCAGGAGCATGGACACGCAAAAGGTACGCAGTGCGCGCCAGAGGGTACTTCGTGCCGCCATTGGAGATTTTCTAGCCTGTTCCAGTCGCGGACTGGGTGTGAGAAAATCACTGCCACTTTATTCGCCGGCCGGAGTGTCCGAGCGGTTCTCGGCGCTACAGTCTGGAACCGCGCGACCGCTACGGCCGCAGGTTCGAATCCTGCCTCGGGCATGGATGTGTGTGATGTCCTTAGGTTAGTTAGGTTTAAGTAGTTCTAAGTTCTAGGGGACTGATGACCTCAGAAGTTAAGTACCATAGTGCTCAGAGCCATTTGAACCATTTGAACCCCTTTATTCTTCTGTGCGTGCTTAAAATCATTATCTTTGTCGATCAGAAGCTGTCTTGTTTCCTACGCCCTGTGCTTCTTCCTTCGCCTGCTGTTAACTTCGCCATGTTTTATATCATCCATAATTCAAGTCTTCTTCCTCCTCTTCCTCTGTTCCCTGAAATCTTTCCTCGAATGACTGACTCTCCACTGCAGGCAATTTCCTCGCAATATATGCCTCATCTAAGATGTTTTCCCTAAGTTTTCTTTCCTCTCCTAATATATGTTCTGCATCCTGAATGACCTTCTCTCTATGGATCTACTGGAATTAACAGTACACCTAATGTACCCCAATCTAATATGATAAGTGCTTCTTCATTCGTTACAATTCGATTTAGGCATTTTCACCCACAAACACATTTAAAATCTATCCAAGTAGTCTTCCTCTTTCTTTTCAAATTCTCCATGATAAGCTGCCATTCAATTCTCTACACCCCAGATTTCTGGAATATTTTTCTTAGTTCTATTGGAATTCTTTTTTCTGTAAACATATCTTTTAATCTTTTTAAAAGTTCTTTTACTCAAATTTTTTCTAATTACTTCCTTCGTTGCGATTCCATTTTCAGTTACAAAACTTCTCAAGTAGCTAAAAGTTTTTAGCAGTTCCAAAGACTTTCCTTCAGATAATATCTTGACGAAACTGCGCGTTTTTTAATTCTCATCACTTTAGTCTCCTCAATATTTGTTTTCATTCCATACTCCTTTCCCACTTTCATACTCCTCCCCGTCATAAATTATAGTTCTTACTCTAATGCATCCAATACTGCTTAATCATCTTTTTCCGTTCATCTCCTACTATTCACGTTTTTTCTGATGCTGTTAATTTCATTGATCAGAAACAACTCCTTTCTCCACCATCTCTTCCAATGCCTATCTCATCCGTTTCCTCATCGCCAGTCCTTATTACAGTACTGGCCATTAAAATTGCTACACCAAGAAGAAATGCAGATGATAAACGGGTATTCATTGGACAAATATATTATACTAGAATTGACATGTGATTACATTTTCACGCAATTTCGGTGCATAGATCCTGAGAAATCAGTACCCAGAACAACCACCTCTGGCCATAATAACGGCCTTGATACGCCTGGGTATTGCGTCAAACAGAGCTTGGCTGGCGTGTACAGGTACAAGATACCAACACGATACCACAGTTCATCAAGAGTAGTGACTGGCGTATTGTGACGAGCCAGTAGCTCGGCCACCATTGAGCAGAAGTTTTCAATTGGTGAGAGATCTGGAGAATGTGCTGGCCAGGGCAGCAGTCGAACATTTTCTGTATCCAGAAAGGCCCGTACAGGATCTGCAACATGCGGTCGTGCATTATCCTGCTGAAATGTACGGTTTCGCAGGGAGCGAATGAAGGGTAGAGCCACGGGTCGTAACACATCTGAAATGTAACGTCCACTGTTCAAAGTGCCGTCATTGCAAACAAGAAGTGACCGTCACGCCGCGTGATACGCCAGTATGGCGATGACGAATACACGCTTCCAATGTGCGTTCACCGCTATGTCGCCAAATACGGATGCGACCATCATGATGCTGTAAACAGAACCTGGATTCATCCGAAAAAATGATGCTTTGCCATTCGTGCACCCAGGTTAGTCGTTGAGTACGCCATCGCAGGCGCTCCTGTCTGTGATGCAGCTTGAAGGGTAACCGCAGCCATGGTCTCCGAGCTGATAGTCCATGCTGCTGCAAACGTCGTCGAATTGTTCGTGCAGATGGTTGTTGTCTTGCAAACGTCCCCATCTGTTGACTCACGGATCGACACGTGGCTGCAAGATCCGTTACAGCCACGCGGATAAGATGCCTGTCATCTCGACTGCTAGTGATACGAGGCCGTTGGGATCCAGCACGGCGTTCCGTATTACCCTCCTGAACCCACCGATTCCATATTCTGCTAACAGTCATTGGATCTCGACCAACGCGACCAGCAATGTCACGATACGATAAACCGCAATCGGGATAGGCTACAATCCGACCTTTATCAAAGTCGGAAACGTGATGGTACGCACTTCTCCTCCTTAGACGAGGCATCACAACAACGTTTCACCAGGCAACGCCGGTCAACTGCTGTTTGTGTATGAGAAATCAGTTGGAAACTTTCCTCATGTCAGCACGTTGTAGGTTTCGCCACCAGCGCCAACCCTGTGTGAATGCTCTGAAAAGGTAATCATTTGCATATCACAGCATCTTCTTCCTGTCGGTTAAATTTCGCGTCTGTAGCACGTCATCTTCGTGGTGTAGCAATTTTAATGGCCAGTAGTGTAATATGATAAGTACTTCTTCATTCGTTATTCTGTCAATTCATTTCGAATTTGGCATTTTCACCCACAAACACATTTCAAAACTATCCAAGTAGTTTGCCTCTTTCTTTTTGATTTCCAATGATAAGCCGCCATTCAATTCTCTGCATACTAGATCTGGGGACTATCTTTCTTAGTTCTATTGGAATTATTTTTGCTGTAAACAAATCCTTCACCTTTCTAATGCTTTTACTCAGATACTTTCTAATTACTTCCTTCACACAGCTTCCATTTTCAGTTACAAAACTAATCAAGTAGCTAAATACTTCAGCTGTTCCAAAGACTTTTCTTCAGATCTTGACGAACCTGCACGTTTGTTGAGTCTCATCACTTTAGTCTTTCCAGTGTTTATTTTCATTCCATATTCCTTTCCCACTTTTATAGTCCTCCCCGTCATAAATTGCGGTTCTTCCTCTAATTCATCCAATACTGCTTAATTATCTTTTTCCGTTCATCTCCTACTACTCACGTTTTTTTTCTGATGCTCTGTTAATTTCTCAGCATATATATTGGAAAGCATTGATGAGAAACAACTCCTTTGTCTACCATCCCTTCCAATGCCTATCTCATCTGTTACCTCATCGCCAGTGATTATCAAATTCTGTTTTGTGCAAAGTTCTTTTGTAAGCCTTATATCTTTCCTGTCTATATCAAATTATTTTAAGGTCTTCAGGAGGACATTGAAGCACACTGTTTCAAACGCCTTTTTTCTAGTCAACGTAACATACGTACACATTCCTGTTAACTAGTAGCATTCTTTGTCTCAACATCCTCAAATATTCAACAGTATATCGCCTCCCTTTCCCTCTGCCTTTGCAATCCAAACGGATCCTCTCCTACGTTTCCTTTATTTTTCTTTCTAATCTTCTAAGTAAAAGGCTATCGTAATGTGGTATACGAAATTAATTGTACCGTACTCTTTGGATTGTTCGGGTTGTATTTATGTGGTAACGGGACTAGTGAAGTATTCACTAGATTTTCATGCCAAATTCCGTCGTCATAGATCCCAGCGATGAGGTTGGGTTTTCTATATATCGTTCATTTTCCTAATAACTTTAGATATTTAGATGGTATTATATCAGAATCCACCGCCATCCTCTTTCTGAAGTCCTTAATGGCCTCTCTAAATTACATCTCAGTATCATTGGTCCACAGCTGATTTAGTCAAATTTCAGTTCATGTTTCGATCTTAGTCGCCCAATGCGTCGTAAAGCCTCTTATATTAGTCTCATTACCCTCAAGCGAAATGTAGGATAGTGGGAGAGGAGTAGCCGCACAACCTTCATTAAACTTTGGTTCTTTAAATTTACCTAACAGGATTTCACGACAATAACTTTTCTTTCTCCCCAAAACGTTGCATTTACGTTTCCCAGCCATCTATATAACATTTAGTATTATCCATACCCCCCCCCCCCCCATGAACCATGGACCTTGCCGTTGGTGGGGAGGCTTGCGTGCCTCAGCGATACAGATAGCCGTACCGTAGGTACAACCACAACGGAGGGGTATCTGTTGAGAGGCCAGACAAACGTGTGGTTCCTGAAGAGGGGCAGCAGCCTTTTCAGTAGTTGCAAGGGAAACGGTCTGGATGATTGACTGATCTGGCCTTGTAACAATAACCAAAATGGCCTTGCTGTGCTGGTACTGCGAACGGCTGAAAGCAAGGGGAAACTACGGCCGTAATTTTTCCCGATGGCATGCAGCCTTACTGTATGATTAAATGATGATGGCGTCCTCTTGCGTAAAATATTCCGGAGGTAAAATAGTCCCCCATTCGGATCTCCGGGCGGGGACTACTCAAAATGACGTCGTTATCAGGAGAAAGAAAACTGGCGTTCTACGGATCCGAGCGTGGAATGTCAGGTCCCTTAATCGGGCAGGTAGGTTAGAAAATTTGAAAAGGGAAATGGATAGGTTAAAGTTAGATATAGTGGGAATTAGTGAAGTTCGGTGGCAGGAGGAACAAGACTTCTGGTCAGGTGACTACAGGGTTATAAACACAAAGTCAAATAGGGGTAATGCAGGAGTAGGTTTAATAATGAATAGGAAAATAGGAACGCGGGTAAGCTACTACAAACAGCTTAGTGAACGCATTATTGTGGCCAAGATAGATACGAAGCCCACACCTACTACAGTAGTACAAGTTTATATGCCAACTAGCTCTGCAGATGACGAAGAAATTGAAGAAATGTATGATGAAATAAAAGAAATTATTCAGATAGTGAAGGGAGACGAAAATTTAATAGTCATGGGTGACTGGAATTCGAGTGTGGGAAAAGGGAGAGAAGGAAACGTAGTAGGTGAATATGGATTGGGGCTAAGAAATGAAAGAGGAAGCCGCCTGGTAGAATTTTGCACAGAGCACAACTTAATCATAGCTAACATTTGGTTTAAGAATCATGATAGAAGGTTGTATACATGGAAGAACCCTGGAGATACTAAAAGGTAGCCGGCCGCGGTGGTCTCGCGGTTCTAGGCGCGCAGTCCGGAACCGTGCGACTGCTACGGTCGCAGGTTCGAATCCTGCCTCGGGCATGGATGTGTGTGATGTCCTTAGGTTAGTTAGGTTTAAGTAGTTCTAAGTTCTAGGGGACTGATAACCACAGCAGTTGAGTCCCATAGTGCTCAGAGCCATTTGAACCATTTTACTAAAAGGTATCAGATAGATTATATAATGGTAAGACAGAGATTTAGGAACCAGGTTTTAAATTGTAAGACATTTCCAGGGGCAGATGTGGACTCTGACCACAATCTATTGGTTATGACCTGTAGATTAAAACTGAAGAAACTGCAAAAAGGTGGGAATTTAAGGAGATGGGACCTGGATAAACTGAAAGTACCAGAGGTTGTACAGAGTTTCAGGGAGAGCATAAGGGAACAATTGACAGGAATGGGGGAAAGAAATACAGTAGAAGAAGAATGGGTAGCTTTGAGGGATGAAGTAGTGAAGGCAGCAGAGGATCAAGTAGGTAAAAAGACGAGGGCTAGTAGAAATCCTTGGGTAACAGAAGAAATATTGAATTTAATTGATGAAAGGAGAAAATATAAAAATGCAGTAAATGAACCAGGCAAAAAGGAATACAAACGTCTCAAAAATGAGATCGACAGGAAGTGCAAAATGGCTAAACAGGGATGGCTAGAGGACAAATGTAAGGATGTAGAGGCTTATCTCACTAGGGGTAAGATAGATACTGCCTACAGGAAAATTAAAGAGACCTTTGGAGATAAGAGAACCACTTGTATGAACATCAAGAGCTCAGATGGAAACCCAGTTCTAAGCAAAGAAGGGAAAGCAGAAAGGTGGAAGGAGTATATAGAGGGTATATACAAGGGCGATGCACTTGACGACAATATTATGGAAATGGAAGAGGATGTAGATGAAGATGAAATGGGAGATACGATACTGCGTGAAGAGTTTGACAGAGCACTGAAAGACCTGAGTTGAAACAAGGCTCCCGGAGTAGACAACATTCCATTGGAACTACTGACGGCCTTGGGAGAGCCAGTCCTGACAAAACTCTACCATCTAGTGAGCAAGATGTATGAAACAGGCGAAATACCCTCAGACTTCAAGAAGAATATAACACTTCCAATCCCAAAGAAAGCAGGTGCTGACAGATGTGAGAATTACCGAACAATCAGTTTAATAAGCCACAGCTGCAAAATACTAACACGAATTCTTTACAGACGAATGGAAAAACTAGTAGAAGCCGACCTCGGGGAAGATCAGTTTGGATTCCGTAGAAATACTGGAACACGTGAGGCAATACTGACCTTACGACTTATCTTAGAAGAAAGATTAAGGAAAGGCAAACCTACGTTTCTAGCATTTGTAGACTTAGAGAAAGCTTTTGACAATGTTGACTGGAATACTCTCTTTCAAATTCTAAAGGTGGCAGGGGTAAAATACAGGGAGCGAAAGGCTATTTACAATTTGTACAGAAACCAGATGGCAGTTATAAGAGTCGAGGGACATGAAAGGGAAGCAGTGGTTGGGAAGGGAGTAAGACAGGGTTGTAGCCTCTCCCCGATGTTATTCAATCTGTATATTGAGCAAGCAGTAAAGGAAACAAAAGAAAAGTTCGGAGTAGGTATTAAAATCCATGGAGAAGAAATAAAAACTTTGAGGTTCGCCGATGGCATTGTAATTCTGTCAGAGACAGCAAAGGACTTGGAAGAGCAGTTGAACGGAATGGACAGTGTCTTGAAAGGAGGATGTAAGATGAACATCAACAAAAGCAAAACGAGGATAATGGAATGTAATAGAATTAAGTCGGGTGATGCTGAAGGAATTCGATTAGGAAATGAGACACTTAAAGTAGTAAAGGAGTTTTGCTATTTGGGGAGCAAAATAACTGATGATGGTCGAAGTAGAGAGGATATAAAATGTAGACTGGCAATGGCAAGGAAAGCGTTTCTGAAGAAGAGAAATTTGTTAACATCGAGTATAGATTTAAGTGTCAGGAAGTCATTTCTGAAAGTATTTGTATGGAGTGTAGCCATGTATGGAAGTGAAACATGGACGATAAATAGTTTGGACAAGAAGAGAATAGAAGCTTTCGAAATGTGGTGCTACAGAAGAATGCTGAAGATTAGATGGGTAGATCACATAACTAAAGAGGAGGTACTGAATAGGATTGGGGAGAAGAGGAGTTTGTGGCACAACTTGACCAGAAGAAGGGATCGGTTGATAGGACATGTTCTGAGGCATCAAGGGATCACCAATTTAGTATTGGAGGGCAGCGTGGAGGGTAAAAATCGTAGGGGGAGACCAAGAGATGCATACACTAAGCAGATTCAGAAGGATGTAGGTTGCAGTAGGTACTGGGAAATGAAGAAGCTTGCACAGGATAGAGTAGCATGGAGAGCTGCATCAAACCAGTCTCAGGACTGAAGACCACAACAACAACATACCCATTTGTTAGTATCCTAGCAGGTGTACCTGAATTCGCCCGATTGCTGCTATCACATTCGTTTGAGGACTCCAAATGCCGAACCAGAGATCTATAATTGATCACACTATCGTCTGGTATGTGACTTCATTGCCCTTTCCTGGTTAAGAGTATTTAATCATGGAATGTTCCCATATGTGTAAGTAAACCATAAGTAATGGGTAGATTTGTATCTCAATACGCATCAGAACTCCTTCAGTTGCGTCTGCAATGAAACAGTACATATATTTCAAGTACGGTGGATCTTCAAATCCCTAAATTCCCTCAAGCGATTTGAATCTTCTCAGAATTTTATCTGTTACATGCTTCTTAAACCTAAAGAATGTTTAAATCTGAAACTAAATTTGTTGCATTTCGGTGAAGCGTTGCGGTCATGAGGTGTAATCAAAAAGTAAGGGGAGTTTTTGTTTTCTTAAAGAATCTTTATTTATTCATCAACATTAACTTTGTCCCCTTCAAAGCAATCACCCTCAGATATAACCCACTTGTGCCAGCATTTTTTTCAATCTTGGAAGCACTTCTGGAAGCAACTTCTCATTATGGTGTTCAGCTCCTTCAGTGATTCTGTTTTTATATCGTCAGTGGTGGCAAAACGACGTCCTTTTATGGTTCTCTTCAGCCTTGGAACAGCAAGAAGTCGCAGGAGGCCATGTCCGGCGAACACGGTGGGTGAGGCAACATAACGGTTTTTTTTTTTTTGCCAAAAAATGGCGAACAGTCACTGAGATGTGAGCGGGAGAATTATCGAGATGGAATTTCCATGAGTGGATTTGTCACAATTCTGGTCATTTTCTCCGGATTGCTTCAGGCAGACGGCGCATAATTCCAACTAGTATTCCTTATTGACCATGCGACTATAAGGCAGGAACTCATGATACACTACCCCACTGAGAGAGGAACATTGGTACGTGATCGAACTTGTCGAATTTTGTAGGTCTTGGCTCTTCAGGCACTTTGCATTGGGACGATTGTGCCTTGGTTTCAACGTCATATCCGTATACCCACGTTTCGTCACCTGTTAAAACCTTGTTTAGAAGTTCTGGATCGTTATCGATTTCAGTCAGCAATTCCTGAATGATGTCTAGGCGCACTCGTTTGTACTCGAAATTCAACAATTTCTAAAGAAACGTTGCATGTAAAACATGCGAAAAATTGTTAGCATGAGCCAGAGGGTATGCCGACATTATCAGCAACCCCTCTGATCGTGGTTCGGCGATTTTCCAGAGCCATTTTCTTTATTCCTTCCACATTGTCGTCGCTAATAGATGTGCTAGGGCATCCAGCCCAGTTGTCGTCTTCAAAGTCTTCTCGACCCTCTTTGAAACGGTAACATCACTCGTAAACTCTTGTCTTACAGCAGATTCGCGAAAAGCCACTGCCAAAATTTCGAATGCGGTGCTGCACTTTGTTTCCTCTTTCGAGCAAAATTTAATGCAAATTCTGTAATCCATCTTTTTCGAAAGTAAAAACTTGCCGACCACTCGAAAACACAACCTTTTCGACTGTCAACAATACATTAAATGTTCAAAACAGCTGAAAATGCTAACATACATCAGGAACAAGTGTGCTAACGAGATAATAAAAAATTCTGAAAACAGGACTATGAAGCCCGCGAAATTAAAAACATCCCGTTACTTTTTGATGACACATCGTGTGTCTTGTATGTTAAGAGTATTGATAAATACCTGTCGCTGCTATACTCGTTAGATCTTATGATGCCTGCAGAGCTTAAAGTGGTCATGAGTTTTAAGAAACTAATATTCGACTAAAATACTGGTTTATATAATTTGGTTCCTTAATAATTCGAGCGGGCTCGCCTGTTTAGCGCAAGATACTATACAGCAACCTGATCAGGGAACCAGTGATCGAAAATGCGAGATAGTGGCGACAAGCATTACTACTGAAGCACTGCGGCTCTTGTTACAGATATCAAACTTGTTTCCTCTACAGCAGACGTATTTTCCGTACTTTACGCAAACAGCTCTATAATAGAATTTGCACCATTTCAAAGGGCTGCCGGCTGAGAGTATCAGTTAATTCGGCGAAATAACGCCGGAGCAATAAAAGAAACTAGATTCACTAGTCGAATACTCTCTCCGATTTGGCTGCCCCAGAAGCATGACGGAACGTCTTGCTGAAAGGGAACTCGACAGAGGTTCTGGATGAGCCTCATCACGGCTAGGGCGGCACGGCTAAGGCGTAATCGCTGGCTCCTCGGCGCCACTAACAAACCGCTGCACGTGAGATGGCCAGAGAGCCCCGGGAGGACTCCCAATTTGCGGCAACAGCTGGCCGAGCTTCGTGCAAGTTCGTGCTCGTTATCGCAGTTGCCGGGCGAGAGCTGCCTGCACAGCTGCGTGACTCGCAATAGAGACGGCCACGCAAACGGCAGGGTCACGCAATTACACCGGGCATCGGCAGCACAAAGGAATTGGTGCAGCTGGCTTTGGGAAATAGACAGCCGAAAATTGCCACCAAATTCTTGCGCCCGGCCAGTGCCGGTCAAAGCAGCGAGCTCCTCACGTACGGTATGGTCGCTGACTCGTATATTTCTTGAGGGAGCGCCCACTCGTAATTCTGTACAATTGTGAAACCCACGGGAGTCAGGTGCGAGCAGCGAAAGCTGGGCACGATAAATAGCGCGCCTGCCGAAAAAGGCAATGCCTCGGAAACTGTAAGAAAAACAACCAGAGTCGTCGATGACCAGAGATGGGCACTCCTGCACTTGGTGCCACTCGTTCAGCTTACGGCAATGCCAGCATTCATCAGAATAAATTGCAGACAAATTATTTCTTGAGCAACGTAAATATCCTTTACATTTTCACTTATAGGGCCTCTTTGTCGAGTCTATTAAGTATGATCGTGGTCGGGTTAATCAGTAAAAAAACTTTGTTGGCAACAAACTAAAACATATACATACAACACATATGAACAAAGAATTCAATTACAGTTAATAGTAGCCCAGTCACCCGCAGCGTCGATAATTGTTTGGCATCTTCAAGGCATGCTTGAAACCAAGTTTTCCGCGTATTCACGTGGAAGAGACTTCCAAATCGTCGAATCTGGTTGACAGCTGTTTCAAAACGAAGATCTTATTTCAGTGCAACTTCTTTTTTATTTTCATTTTCGGACCTTTGGGGTGGCGACGCGTAAGCTGCACTCTCTTCTTGTGTACCTCAGTCAAGAATTCAACATCTTTTACCATTTGTGTGTACCGCCGACCACGCTCTAACTTAACAGACTGTATGTGGAAAGATAGAACATACTTGGCGTTAGCAATCACAATCGCTACTTGCAGAAAAGGAATACTGCTGAGGTTGGACATACAAACAGCACAGTCCCACGGTCTATACAATGTGCGAGAACACAAACTTACCAAAATTGTCTTACAACGAGACCCATCAGCGACTGGATTTTTGTAATTTTTTATATTTATGGTACGTGAAGTTCAGAACTAAAATGTCAATCAGTCAAAGCAGTTCCATGCAACTCTAAACAATTATAGAAAAAATCGACTTTGAAGTTTTCTGAACAATTTTAATTCAATAAAATTAAAGCGATTTTCACGCTGGACATCGTGGCTCATCCAGTAGCGTCGGACAACGGTAACAGTACTGAACGGATCGCTGGTTCGAATCTCGATATTGTCTTTTTCTTTTGTTTTACTTTTTTCATTCTTGTCGAATGTAAAATTCATCAAATACATGCTAATTAACACATATTTAATCATCATTTTTTTATGAAAAATTCATGTTTTCTTGTTTCTAATTAAATACTGCACACAGAATTCTACTTTTCATTACAAATAAAAAAAATCTTGATTATCGATATTGAATAACAGATTGTTCATAAATTTGTAATGTTTCCTTTTAAACTGAATAATTTTCATTAAGAATCGATCATTAAGAACTTTTGTTTGCTGTATGTTTGATACGTAATTAGAAACAAAAAGACGTGCATTTTTCATAAAAACAGATGATTAGATTTGTGTTAATTAGCATATATTTAATGAATATTATATTTAATTTTTGTTAAATTATGTAGATTTTAGGTATTCGACATGAAAGATCCCCAGACTCCGATTTCACAACATTTTTGCTAAAGCTAGAGGAGGTTCTTGGTTCACTTTATAGGAAATACAAAAAGTTAGTTATATGTGGTGACTTCAATATAAATTGTATAAGTGATTGTGCAAGGAAAAGGATGCTGGTAGACCTCCTTAACTCATATAATCTTATGCAAACCGTATTCTTTCCAACGAGAGTGCAAGGGAACAGTAGAACAACCATAGACAATATTTTTGGTCATTCGTCATTACTAGAAGGGCATTCTGTTAGCAAAATGGTGAATGGCCTTTCAGATCATGATGCACAAATTTTAAGTCTAAAAGATTTTTGTGCTGCAACACATGTTAAATATAGTTACAACTTTCTAGGAAAGCTGATCCAGTTGCTGTAGAGACTTTTGTAAACCTTATCAAGGAACAAGAGTGGCAAGACGTTTATAGTGCTGATACAGTAGACGATAAATATAATGCTTTCCTCAAGACTTTTCTCGTGCTCTTTGAAAGTTGCTTTCCGTTAGAACGTTCAAAACAGGGTACTAGCACAAACAGGCAGCCTGGGTGGCTGACTAAAGGTATAAGAATATCTTGTAGAACAAAGTGGCAATTATATCAAAACGTTAGAAACAGTCACAATCTAAATGCAGTAGCCCATTACAAACAGTATTGTAAGGTGCTTAAAAAAGTTATTAGGAAGGCAAAAAGTATGTGGTATGCAGATAGAATAGCTAAGTCTCAAGATAAAATTAAAACCATATGGTCAGTCGTAAAGGAAGTGGCTGGTCTGCAGAGACAGGTCGAGGATATAGAATCAGTGAGTAGTGGGAATGTCCGTGTTACTGATAAGTCGCATATATGTACAGTATTTAATAATCACTTTCTGAATATAGCAGGTGAACTAAATAGAAACCTAGTCCCAACAGGGAATCATATAGCGCTCGTAGAAAAAAGTGTTCCGAGACTGTTACCTGAAATGCTCCTCCATGATACTGACAAGAGGGAGATTGAGTTAATAATTAAATCACTAAAGACCAAGAACTCTCATGGATATGACGGGGTATCTAGCAGAATACTGAAGTATTGTTCCATGTATGTTAGCCCAGTACTTAGCCATATCTGTAACTTTTCCTTTAGGAGTGGTCGGTTTCCTGACCGATTAAAGTACTCGGTAGTGAAGCCACTTTATAAAAAGGGAGACAGGGATAATGTTTGTAATTATAGACCTATTTCTATACCATCGGTGTTTGCTAAAGTTATCGAGAGGGTTGTATATACAAGGTTACTGCAGCATTTAAATTCTCATAATTTGCTGTCAAATGTACAGTTTGGTTTTAGAAATGGCTTAACAACTGAAAATGCTATAGTCTCTTTTCTCTGTGAGGTTTTGGACGGATTAAATAAAAGGTTGCGAACGTTAGGTGTTTTCTTTGATTTAACGAAGGCTTTTGACTGTGTTGACCACAAAATATTACTGCAGAAGTTGGAACATTATGGAGTAAGGGGAGTAGCTTACAATTGGTTCGCCTCTTACTTTAAGAACAGAAAGCAGAAGGTAATTCTCCGCAATATTGAGAGTGGTAATGATGTTCAGTCCCAATGGGGCACTGTTACGTGGGGCGTGCCCCAAGGATCGGTGCTGGGGCCACTGCTGTTTCTTATTTATATAAATGATATGCCTTCTAGTATTACAGGTGATTCAAAAATATTTCTGTTTGCTGATGACACCAGCTTGGTAGTGAAGGATCTTGTGTGTAATATTGAAACATTATCAAATAATGTAGTTCATGAAATAAGTTCGTGGCTTGTGGAAAATAATTTGATGCTAAATCACAGTAAGACTCAGTTTTTACAGTTTCTAACTCACAATTCAACAAGAACTGATATTTTAATCAGACAGAATGGGCATGTTATAAGCGAGACGGAACAGTTCAAGTTCCTAGGCGTACGGATAGATAGTAAGCTGTTGTGGAAAGCCCATGTTCAGGATCTTGTTCAGAAACTAAATGCCGCTTTATTTACCATTAGAACAGTATCTGAAATAAGTGACATTTCAACACGAAAAGCAGTCTACTTCGCATATTTTCATACGCTTATGTCATATGGTATTATTTTTTGGGGTAATTCTTCTGATTCAAAAAGGGTATTTTTGGCTCAAAAACGGGCTGTTCGAGCTATGAGTGGTATAAGTTCGAAAACCTCTTGTCGACCCCTATTCAATAGTCTGGGAATTTTGACATTGCCCTCACAGTATATATTTTCTTTAATGTCGTTTGTTGTTAGCAATATTAGCTTATTCCCAAGAGTTAGCAGCTTTCACTCAGTTAATACTAGGCAGAAATCAAATCTGCATGTGCAATGCACTTCCTTGAATCTTGTGCAGAAAGGAGTGCAGTATTCTGCTGCATCCATTTTCAATAAGCTACCACAAGAACTCAAAAATCTTAGCAGTAGCCCAAACGCTTTTAAGTCTAAACTGAAGAGCTTCCTCATGGCTCACTCCTTCTATTCTGTCGAGGAGCTCCTGGAAGAGCTAAAAAATTAAGCAAATTCCAGTGTTACATTCTTGATTTTCTTTATTTAAACCAACGACGTGTCGCCTGAATATGTTTCTTATATTTCATTTTATCTGTTTCTACAATCTACACCTGAATATGTTTCTTATATTTCATTTTATCTGTTTCTACAATCGTGTTATAATTTCATGTATTGACTCGTTCCATGACCATGGAGACTTCTCCTTAATGTGGTCCCACGGAACAATAAATAAATAAATAAATAAATAAATAAATAAAATAAAAAAGAAAAAATTATAACTATAGAAAAAGACCATACCGACATTCGAACCAGTTCATTATCCAGTTACAATTCACCGACGCTACAGAGTACGGCGTGGGGCCTATCGTGTAAAATGGCTCTGAGCACTATGGGACTCAACTGCTGACGTCATTAGTCCCCTAGAACTTAGAACTAGTTAAACCTAACTAACCTAAGGACATCACAAACATCCATGCCCGAGGCAGGATTCGAACCTGCGACCGTAGCGGTCTTGCGGTTCCACACTGCAGCGCCTTTAACCGCACGGCCACTTCGGCCGGCACCTATCGTGTAAATCGCCTTAACTGTAGTGAACTGAACTCCTTCAGAAATCTTAAAAAGTCGATTTTCTCAAGAATTTGTGAGAGTTGCATCGAAATGCTTTGACTCATTGATATTTGTGTCCTGAATTTCACATACCATAGATACAAAAATTACAAAAATCCTGTTGCCAAGTGGAAATAGTTTACCGGATAAAACTTTGCAGCGAACACGGAGGATATCCTACGTAACATGAGACATCCTTATTATACCGTTCCTCGGTTGGGAGGGGTAGGGGGGGGGGTGTTGGATGAGGAAACGCGTGTGTTTGAAATACGCAACAAGCATAACTTTTTTTATATACTAGATACAACATATTTATAAATGCAGTCATGGATATTCGCCCATACAGTTAAACACAGGACCCAACGAAGCTATCCACGTCTTAAAACAAGCCAGCGTAGGTGAGTTGGAATATTTCCGCTTCCAGCGATACACCCATCTCAGAACTATGTATTTATTGTATCTACTCTGCAGTACACAAAGGCGCAAATATTTTGCTGTGCTTCGTTGACTTTCTGCATTTTTAAACAGGATTATTTTATTTCTAAAGGCATCGAGAGTTCTAGAAGAGAGAAGTCTGATGTTAGAAAGCTGATAATGAAACCATCCGGAAAGAAACTGGTGAGAAATGTATTGAATCCCGCTGTCAGCATAAAGCAGGATTCGCCAGTTATTAGATGTTTACGTTGCAAAGAAAGTAAAACTCAAGAGTTCCAGGCAGTATGGACTTCATAACTGACATTTTCCTGCCTCTTTTTGCAAAAATTTCTGCTGCATAACATAACAAGTGTTACCTGTCACTGCCTCGAAAACGCTATAAAAATACTTTCATCATATAATAACAGCCGACAGCTGGCCGTAACAAGAAACGACAAAGTGAACCTCGATATTTATTCAGGGGGAACAAACAGAGACTTTAGTGTAAGTGCACGACTCAACCTCAACATTGAATACTCGCGTGCGAAGGGAAGGAAATGTAACACAGTAATCGGTGCGCCACAAAAACACTTCTCCGAGGATGCTACGAAGACGGAGACACCAATCCAGAAGTGTGGAGCCGTTAGTATGTCTTGCAGCGCATGTCGGCGACGGCCAATTATTTCACTCGCCGGATGCAGTTGTTTGCGAGTCCCCGGGAAGCAATCTTGCAACGACAGGTCTCGCGGCAATGCCTACGGTCTTTCACAACCTCGACCATCATAATAACTGTAACATGTCGAGTAGCTTCTGAAGAGCAACAAAAAATTCAGAAGACCCACGAAAATGGCAAGGTTTGTAACTAAAATTATAAAGAAATTATATGATGATAAACTGTCTCAGGTCCCAGTATGTTTTTTGGTTTTCAGATGTTCAACACGTTTCAACGCTAAAACTCCACTTTTAATTACTACATACGCTAGACAAAGGTAAACAACTGAAGAAAATGTTAGCTTTAAATGTGAATGTAGTACTTGAAAATGGAGTTTCTGCTCCGAAACGTGCCGATCATCATACAAACAATAAACGTTTAGAGACACGAGACCATTAATCGTTATTTAATAGCTTAACGCACGAGTTGCCCGTTGCAGTACGTCCACAACAAATACGTCAGTTGATAATGTAAAATTCGAAAACCTCGAACAATGGTGAAGATTATGATATTATTATACGTCGGTATGGTAATGACGTATACATATTAATGTTAAAGATACTTTATTTCTATGATGAATGGAAGAACACTTACGTCACAGATGAAATATCGCTTTGACCCATTGCAGCTCGTTATTATGACAGTCGTTCATTCTGCCTGGGTCACCACACTTCCTCCTCAACTGTGGGCGGTAACAGAATTTTTGACTGAATAGTCAGGCTGCTCATTTTAGAAAATCACCAGTTCCTAGGTACCCAACACAATGGTACACATTTCCTTCGGTGCTCTGAAAGTGAATCATGTCCTTGAGCATCATTATCACAAACTGTTCGACGTCCACAGTTGGAAAGGGTCTCCTCCAGACTTTTCCACGCATTTACGGTGTCCAGCTATACGTATCAGGCTGTGCCACAAATTTCTTGTCTCATCGATTTTATTCAGTACTTCATTAGTTGTGTGATTTACCAATCTAATCTTCAGAATTCTTTTGTAGCACCACATTTCAGAACCTTCTATTCTCTTTTTCTTTAAACTGTTTATCGTCCCGGTTTCGCTTCCATACACAGCTACACTCCATACAAATACTTTCAGAAGAGATTTCCTGACACTTAAATCTATACTCGATGTTAACAAATTCCTCTTCTTCAGAAACGCTCTCCTTGCCATGGCTAGTCTATATTTTATATCCTCTCTACATCGACCATCGTCAGTTATTTTGGTGCCCAAATAGCAAGTCTAATCTAATTCCCTTGGCATTACCTGATTTAATTTGACTGCATTCCATTATCCTCGATTTACTTTTGTTGATGTTCATCTTATATCCTCCTTTCAAGACCCTGTCCATTCGGTTCAAGTGCTCTTCCAGGTCCTTTGCTGTCTCCGACAGAATTACAATGTCATTGGCAAACCTCAAAGTTTTTATTTCTTCTCCACATGTTTTAATTCGTACTCCAAATTTTTCTTTTGTTTCCTTTACTGCTTGCTTAATATAAAGACTGAATAACATCGGGGATAGGCTACAATCATGTCTCACTCCCTTCCCAACCACTGCTTCCCTTTCATGCCCCTCGTCTCTTACAACTGCCATCTGGTTTCTTTACAAATTGTAAATAGCCTTTCGCTCCCTGTATTTGACCCCTTCCATATAAAGCAGACCCCTGACCCGTCAGGTTAGCCGAGAGCGCTAATGCGCTGCTTCCTGGACTCGGGTAGGCGCGCCAGCCGTGGATCGAATCCGCCCAGCGGCTTAAAGACGGAGACCGGTGTGCCGGCCAGCCTGCATGTGGTTTTTAGGCGGTTTTACACATCCCTGTAGGTGAATACCGCGCTGGTCCCCACGTCCCGCGTCAGTTACACGGCCTGCAGACATCTGCACACCTTCGCACTATTCCATGGATTACACTAGCCACAGAAAGTTGGGGTACACTAATTCCGTGTTGGGGGGTACGAGGTGGCAGCAGGAAGGGCATCTGGGCACCCCTTAAATTAACCTTGCCAAATCCGATTATCTTTGCCGACCCTGCGTCATTGCGGGAAAACGGCACAAGCAAAAGAAAAGAAATAATATAAAGCTGACTCCTGTCCTCGATGGTGAGTGTTCATCGGAGGTGAGGGTATCATCTGGAGTGCCCCAGGGAAGTGTGGCAGGTCCGCTGTTGTTTTCTATCTACATAAATGATCTTTTGGATAGAGTGGATAGCAATGTGCGGCTGTTTGCTGATGATGCTGTGGTGTACGGGAAGGTGTCGTCGTTGAGTGACTGTAGGAGGATACACGATGACTTGGACAGGATTTGTGATTGGTGTGAAGAATGGCAGATAACTCTAAATATAGATACATGCAAATTAATGCAGATGAATAGGAAAAATAATCCTGTAATGTTTGAATACTCCATTAGTAGTGCAGCGCTTGAAACAGTCACGTCGATTAAGTATTTGGGCGTAACATTGCAGAGCGATATGAAGTGGGACAAGCATGTAATGGCAGTTGTGGGGAAGGCGGATAGTCGTCTTCCATTCATTGGTAGAATTTTGGGAAGATGTGGTTCATCTGTAAAGGAGACCGCTTATAAAACACTAATACGACCTATTCTTGAGTACTGCTCGAGCGTTTGGGATCCCTGTCAGGTCGGATTGAGGGAGGACATAGAAGCAATTCAGAGGCAGGCTGCTAGATTTGTTACTGGTAGGTCTGATCATCACGCGAGTGTTACGGAAATGCTTCAGGAACTCGGATGGGAGTCTATAGAGCAGGGCTTCCCAACCTGTGGTCCGCGGACCCCTTAGGGGTCCGCCGGCTCTTTCTAGGGGGTCCGCGGCCATCTTTCACCAAAACGAGTAAAATAATGAGTAAAATTACTGAATAAAAATGTGAAAATCAAATTCAATACTTTTTTTTTCATGTGAAAAACGTGCAGTTTTACTTCAGGTCGTATTCCCAAGCAGCCTTTGCGGTTCCTAAGTGAGAACGTATACACTGTTTAGTGCTGGAGAATGCGGCTTCTCTGATCGACTGTTTCGCAACGATACGGGGTCGTTTGTGCCCCGGCTCACGGCGCTAGATGCGCTGAAACCTTTTACGCATGCGCGGAGCGAGCTTTGTCGACCAATAACAGCGCTCGCTGGCACGAATGCGGCCCCAGGCACCATTAAATGTTAAACTTGCTTTGTCAGTGCACTACCTACTTCGTAAGTCGATTTTTGACCAGTTTATTGCTTCTCACATGGATCGGTGGCTGAAGTCAGGATCATTGAAGAAGGGTGCAGTTTCTCCAGCGCCTTCACAACAAGGGAAGTTTCCAGTTGAAATGAATGAGGAGGAAGGACGACGAAAGGAAGACTTTACATACATTTGAACATTTTTCTTCGGATTTCACGACCCCCCCCCCCCCCCACACACACACACACGACTGTTACGAAATTTGCATGCTCCTTAGACAACAGTAGCCAAATAGTGGAAGTGAACAGACCATAAGCGGCTGCTTGTCAATAGCGAACAGTTTGGACGTGACGTTGATTGCTCTTGGAGGAAGACAGCTCCATCGTG
Organism: Schistocerca nitens; assembly: GCF_023898315.1. Lineage (NCBI taxonomy): Eukaryota > Metazoa > Arthropoda > Insecta > Orthoptera > Acrididae > Schistocerca > Schistocerca nitens. The sequence continues at coordinate 177,018,392 of NC_064620.1, read as the reverse complement.
TGAAATTTCAATTACCAAGTAATTTTAATCAGGCTATAGTGTGTTGAACAAAGGGAGTAAATCCACTAGTATGTGTCTGGATACAGTGGGAATTCAAATTGGGTCGTTAATTTCAAGTTGTTTTCATTCATCTCTAAACCAAACATTATTGATACTTCGTGGGGGGGGAGTCATTGGGAACATGGCACTTGCATTAAGAAGAAGCTTTCAGTTCCCACGGGTTTCGCTCTGAAATTTAAAGTTACTGCGCTCTTGACTGACTAGGGGTCCGCCATGGATTTTCGACTGAATAAGGGGTCCGCCAGCTGAAAAGGTTGGAAAGCCCTGCTCTAGAGGAAAGGAGGCGTTCTTTTCGTGAATCGCTACTGAGGAAATTTAGAGAACCAGCATTTGAGACTGACTGCAGTACAGTTTTCCTGCCGCCAACTTATATTTCGCGGAAAGACCACAAATATAAGATGAGAGAGATTAGGGTTCGTACAGAGGCATATAGGCAGTCATTTTCTCCTCGTTCTGTTTGGGAGTGGAACAGGGAGAGAAGATGCTAGTTGTGGTACGAGGTACCCTCCGCCACGCACCGTATGGTGGATTGCGGAGTATGTATGTAGATGTAGACATATAAAGCTCTCAGTAAAGCGAAAATTAATTTTTTTTAGCAAATAGTTTTTGTAAAATCGTTTGAGAAAGATTGGAGGGTGCGTGCCTGGATTCTGTCATCGCTGACCGGCCAAAAGGTGGAGAACACTTAACCCTTTCGTGGTTGATGGGTCATATATGTCCCACTAACTTTGAGCGCCAGTTCGAGTGTCGGGATATATGTTACCCAGCTCTGCACGGTGCTGCCATCTAGGGACGACTGTACTGAACCTGAGAAAAAATCGGGACTGCACTGCAAAGGCAGGAGTGGTAGTTCTGCAAGGTTCGCAGAAGACCTTCTGCGAAGTTTGGAAGGTAGGAGACAAGATACTGGCAGAAGTAACGCTGTGGGGATGGGGCGTGAGTCGTGCTTGGGTGGCTGAGTTGGTAGAGCACTTGCCCGCGAAAGGCAAAGGTCCCGAGTTCGAGTCTCGGTCCGGCACACAGTTTTAATCCGCCAGGAAGTTTCATATCAGCGCACACTCCGCTGCAGAGTGAAATTCTCATTCTGAGAACAGAAGTTGTTTGCACTGCTTATGGTGTACCACTTTGTGCCACACCATGTTTTTCCAAGTTTCATGGAATGTAAAGTTTTGTAAGTATTGGTCATGTATCATGAAAACTGAAATGTAATGAATATTTTTTACACTGGCTGTAGACAAATAAAAAGATTACGTGCATGTATAATTTGTAGTTATTTTATTCTCCACAAAATCCAGTTTATGGCAAAAGAAAATAAAATTACAAAATCAGTCAGTCAGCAGAAAAGGTATCTCGCGTTGGTTCATGGGACATATGTGTCCCACTTCCTGTTGTGAAAAAATGGAGAACTTAAAAAATATTTTGGTGGTGAAAATATAATAATGGTACTGAAAAGAAAACGTTATCACCTTAATATTTTAAAAATCTGTAAAAAATGAATTTTATCCATGAAAGGGTTAACGGCCTTCCCTTCTGAACAAACTAATGAACTCGTCCACCGTTTTGGACGAAAACTGGTCGCCTTATCCTGCGCGAGCTATAACACGAACTACTCGCGTGGGGAATAACCGTACGTGACGGCTTTCCGCAGGAGCTGGTGTCGCACTTCGACGCCTTCAAGTTCCCGTCGTCGGACGTGGTGCAGTTCCGCGCCCTGGTCACGCCGTGCGTGCCGTCTTGCGAGCCGGCGCACTGCGAGCTGGGCGGCTCGATCGCGGTGGAGGCGAGCGACGAGGACCCGGCCGCCTACTCCGTGGGCCGCATCGAGTCGCTGGGCCGGCGCCGGCGCCGCCGCTCCACCGCCGCCTCGTCCGCCGCCGCCGGCCGGCACAACGCGAGCGCGCCCGAGGACCTGCTGCTGGTGCAGTCGATCCGCATCGCCGACAAGTTCTTCGGCTTCGAGCGGCAGGGCGGCAACGCGAGCGGCGACTCGTGGGGCGACGGCGCGGCGGAGGCGGCGGGCGGCTGCGCGTCGACGGCGGCGGTGCTGGCGGCGGGCGCGGCCGCGCTGTGCGCGCAGCTGTGCGTGCTGGGGGCGTGCGCGGCCGCGTGGCGGCGCGCGCGCAGGCACGACAAGCTACGCGCCGGCGCCAGCGCCGACAGCGTCGCGCACCTCTACGACTCGGGCTACGCGCGCCGCTTCTGAGCGCCCCGCGCCGCCCGCCGAGCGCCGCGCGGGGTCGACGGGCCGCGCCCCGCCACCCCTTGACCCCGCGCAGCCCCGCCACCTGTGCCACGACGCGCTACTCGCTCCACTTCTCTCCGTCCGGGGGGGGCCTGCCGCTCGCAGCACGCCGTACTGTGGCACCTCTTTGCGCCTTCGACACAATCGCTGTACATCTTCACTCTCTTCTTCTGCGGCATCCGTACTGCACTGGGTGGTTCGTGTACGGGACGTATACCGGCACGAGGTGGTTCCTGGTAGGCACGCGGTCTCTGATGCTTCAGACAGAGCGCTGCACGTTGTCAAAATGACATTTAGTAGCTTGTAGCGTATTGTACTGTGGCATTTCATTGCGCCTTTGACAAAATTGCTGTCTATCTTCACGCAATACTGCGGCATCCTTACAGGTAGGAAAGTGGTCTCCATTGCTTCACCGAGAGTGCTAATCTGTTGCAGCAAGTCAAGAGCAAATTTCGTAGCTAGGAGCATCCCGTATTGTCGCACTTCACTGCGCCTTCGACACAATCGCTATACATCTCCGTGCTCTTCTTCTGCTGCTCCTGTACCACACTGGCTGCTTCGTGCACAGCAAGCACACCGGTAAGAACGTGGTTCCGATGCTTCAGCCAGAGCGCTAATCTGCTGCAGCACGTCGTCAAAATGAAATTTAGTAGCTTGCAGAAGACCGTTACTGTGGCATTTCATTGCGCCTTTGACGCAACCGCTTTTCATCTTCACGCTATACTTCTCCAGCGTCTGTACCGTACTAGTTAGTTCGTATACCACCACGAAACGCACCCTGGCAGGAACGTAGTTTTTAATGCTCTAATCAGTCTGCTAATCTGTTGCAGCAAGCCCGTCAATTTAGTAGCTAGTGGCACAGAACACTGTCACACTTCAAAGCACCTTTGATATAAACAGTGTAAACCTTGACGCTCGCACTCTGACAGTTTTTACCCTGTTGAAGAAACCTTGTCGAAACGCACTGGATGTAACTAACTGGAAACTCCTTCATCCGTGTTCGTTAAGCCACTACCTGTCGGAGCTCTGTGTAGTGCTTCTCTGTACTGCATTTGCGGTGACTCGCGCAGAACTTTCGCTCTCGCGGGTGAATCAGGCTGCGCAGCTTGGTGCTTCCTGGCTCCCTGGACATCTGCATAAACGCCTCACTTTTGCCATCTACTTCTCGCCATCTGCATAAAAGTCTCACTTTTACCATGTCCGTCCAAAGACTAAACTAGTGGAAAGCTCCGACGAGCCGTAAACACGAAGCATTGCAGGGAGCAGGGGCAGCAGCCAACAACACAGTATTTAAGGCACTGGTATTTACGATCTACCAACTGTAGTTAGTCATTTCTCTTCTAGAAATACTGTTCACTTGGATCTTCCTCTTAAGGTATTTCCTCTCCTGTCCCTTTCTCCAAAATTACAATCACACCAGACAAATCATTGCCTTGGTCGTGTTTCATTGTTATTGTCAATTTTTGCCATGGTAATTCCCCCTTATTGTTCATGCGTTAGCCTAGCGTCGATTGTGGAGAAAAGAGACCACACAGAACTGACGCAAAAATTCACGTTCTTCTCTCTCCCACTTTTGCTAATAACAAGCTGTTTTGATAGTATTTTGCTTCCAATCACCTGAAACTGGACTCCACGGGGGGCATTTTTTCATGTTACAGCGGCAAGACTTTGTGCAGATGGACGTTTCCGGTCGTATTTTGACTTTACGGGCTTCCTATCTTACAACGGCGTCAGTTGAAAGAACGATCGGAAAGTTTCAGAAAAAAAACCTTCCTTCCTATCTTCCCCATATGACGTGGTTCGTAATACGAGATGCTTTTATGAATCGGCAAGGCTGCCATGTCTAGCGTCAAGGATATATGGAACAGATGCAGTCACGAGGTATGAGGAACAGAAAAGAAAATGTGGCAAAAAACAAACACAAAAAAGAAGAGAAAACAAAACACCCAGTGTTTCAGTCGTATGATGGTAATGAGGTCACTGGGATTTGCTATTTCTTC